>NC_052154.1:115173474-115548175 GCF_902713615.1 Scyliorhinus canicula | reverse complement strand
TTTATTTTGAACCACGAATCATTGGGTGTCTTTAGAATTGTTAGGAATTCATTATGCGACAGTTTAATTATGTATTTCAAGCCTATGAAAAACATGAATTAGGTATATAGAGTTGAGATACAGATCTGACACAATGGCAGATCAAGTTGAAGGGCTGAATGGCCTACTCGTGTTCATATGTTATTATCTAGATATCAATGAATGGAGCTTGGCACATGTGCAAGCTCTTTTTCCAGTCAATTCAAACTCGTCCAGATTTCAAATAATTGTTAGTCAGCTAAATTAATTCCTTGCATAGTATCTCTCAGATTTTCTCCAGTTTTTGAGGTTAAATGCTATCAGTTCGGGCAGCACGGTGGCACAGTGGGTTAGCCCTGCTGCCTCATGGCGCCGTGGTCCCAGGTTCGATCCCGGCTCTGGGTCACTATCCGTGTGGACTTTGCACATTCTCCCCGTGTTTGTGTGGGTTTCACCCCACAACCCAAAGATGTGCAGGCTAGGTGGATTGGCCACGCTAAATTGCCCCTTAATTGGAAAAAAGTAATTGGGTACCCCTAATTTATATTTTTAAAAATGTTATCAGTTCCAGTAACCTGATCAATCTTTAGTACCTCAAACCAAAGTAAGGCCATTTATCTATTTGCATTCAAGGCATCAATATCTAAAGTAATTGTATCTGCCATTGTATCATCTTCAATTGTGAAAATGATTACAAAACATATATATTTACATTTCAGCCATATCCTACTCCTCAATCCTCACCACCATGCTAAATGTTTCAAAGGACCTATTTGGCTTCTCTGGCCACGAACCGAACTGATAAAGCTTTACCATAAGAATGCCACCTGATCAGTTGTTTTTTTTACAATACTTTTTTGGCATTCAATTGTGGCTAACTTCAACTGCATCTAATACCTATACAGGCCACCATGACATGTTTTGTACTTGTGAAATATTTATTTTTGGGGCTACTTTCTATTTATATAAATAACTTTATTTTCCTTCTCTATAACATGGCCGGGATTCTCCCCTACCCGGCGGGGCGGGGGGTCCCGGCGTGATGGAGTGGCGTGAACCACTCCGGCGTCGGGTCGCCCCAAAGGTGCAGAAGTCTCTGCACCTTTAGGGCCAGGCCCTCACCTTGAGGGGCTAGGCCTGCGCCAGAGTGGTTGGCGCTCCGCTGGCTGGCGTAGACGGCCTTTGGCGCCACACCAGTCGGGGCCGAAGGGACTTCACCGGCCGGCGTAATTCCGCGCATGTGCCGGAGCGTCAGCGGCTGCTGACGTCATCCCCGCACATACGCAGGGGAGGGGGTCACTTCCACCTCTTCCACCGTGAAGACCATGGCGAAGGCGGAAGGAAAGAGTGCCCCCACGGCACAGGCCTGCCCGCCGATCGGTGCGTGCCCCCCCAGGACCCCGGAGCCCGCCCGCGCCCGCCTGCTCCCGCCGGTAAGGTAGATGGTTTGATCCACACCAGTGGGAGAGGGTTGACAGCGGCGGGACTTCGGCCCATTGCGGGCCGAAGAATCGCTGGGGGGGGGGGGGGGGGAGGCTGCCGACCGGTGCGGCGCGATTCCCACCCCTACTGAATCTCTGGTGGCGGAGAATTCGGGACACGGCAGGGGCGGGATTGACGCCAGCCCCCAGCGATTCTCCGACCCGGTGGGGGGTCGGAGAATCCCGCCCATTATTTCCACCAATCAGCATACCCCAATTTCCTTTTTTTTAAAAGCTTTCTTTACACCTGAAAATTGAACCCATTCCTACAGTGGGTACAGCAAGTTGTTTGCAGCAATACTTTCCTCAAACAATGAATAATATAATATATAATATAATAATCACTTATTGTCACAAGTAGGCTTCAGTGAAGTTACTGTGAAAAGCCCCTAGTTGCCACATTCCGGCACCTGTTCGGGGAGGCCAGCATGGGAAATATAATGATGATTGATATGAGCTGAGGGGTTGTTAGGACGTGGAATGTTTCCACCAGAAACAGTGGCAGGATTTAACACTTTATACCTGATAAATGCCGGAAATAGAATGACATGGATAGTTTTTTTATGAGAACTGTGCAGTTACATTGCTGGGCCAAGCAGCTGCCTTCTGTGCTGTGAGTTTCAACAGTTCCCACATATCATCTCCGGAGTACTGTTACTGATTAGATCCATTACTTCCTAAAATATTGAGTGTGGAAGAAAATCTTGCCTGCATCCTCAACTATACTTTCCCAGCCATACAATTCATTGAATCAGGTAACACCCTAATTTCTGCCCAATTATCAGTGTTTCATAATTACATCGCTAATTTTAAGTATTCTGGTTATGCTGCAAAAGGAATTAATGAAGTGATTGACAAAAACTCTGGGGTCAAAAGAATCCTCCATATTCTCAGAGAATTTGACTTAACGTGACACAAGTTTTGATCCTTATTTGGGTGGGAAGCTTAAAGAGGCCACAGGCCAGGTGCTGAGATTCAATAATTGCCTGATTTGCTCCTGCTTGCGATAACACAAAAGGACAAGAGTGGAAAAGCAGAATACATTGTTCTTTGAGGGAATGCAGGTTTAAAGAGAACTGACTTGGCCTTGCCTCAGTGCTAGTGCGAGTGATTTGTCTGCAGAATGTGCTTCTCTTTCCCAGTGAGTTGGTGTTGCACTCCTGTGCGCCACATCCTACTGCGATGGCGCTTGCCCCTTGAACACTTCCAGTAGCCAACAGCATCACAATGCAAGGGGTCACCCCCTAGAGAGGAGGCCACTGTCAGGATTGGCTCATTGTTGAAGGACCAGCCACGCGCACACACTTTCTCCTACTCAATCAACATTTCCCTACTTCGGGAATGGGGTGGTGACAGAGCGGGGATGGAGAGTGAAGCAGGGGGAGGAGGGGAGGTAAATGCCTGCAATCCTGGTTCTCGCCACCGTGGGCTGGGATTTACAGGCGTGCACTTAAAGTTCCAGCCCTGCCCACGTGATATTTTCCTCCTCGCACGTTCTGATTCGAACTCCCAACCACCACTGCGCTGCCACAAGCACCATGGGACTGGGTCTCTCCCTGGTTCCAGACTGACTCTCGTCACTGTGCAGACACTTGGTCACATGCAGCATGGGCAGTGGAGTTCTGAACGTGTGAATGTCTCCATAGCGACTGAGCAGAACAGATTGAGGCAACAAATCAGTTAAGTCCCGCACTCTCATCTGATCCTTGGTTGGGAAAAGTAATTTGATTGACATGTCAGTTCTGGGCGGGTTAGCAAGAGATGTCTGCACCTGGTTGGCTGTGAGCGACGTGAATCTGAGAACCTGCAGTTTGGGTCCACTGTTCCTTTGGCGACCGTGTTCTGGAGCACGGTGCGTTACATTGTAAATCTCCCACTGTGTGTGGGGGACCGTGCATTGATTCTAACCCAGAAACCAAGGATGAGATGTCCCCCTCCTTATGTCCTTGATAGCAGATGTCCTGAATATGGAGCAGTGTGTGATTGAGGCAGAGTTTAAAGTGCTTTATAGAACATTTCTGTGACCTGAGCCGGGTCAGTCGAATACCTCACCAGTGCAATCTGATGATTAGATAATCAACATGTGCCTGTTTTAAAGTTAAGGCATGTATGTCTGAGTATACATTATATTCTCACTAGTTATTCGAGTATCACCAAGAAGAAACTAGATTAGAGTGAAGGGCCAGAAGTTTACACCTCCTCTACCCAACTCAATTGTTAGGCTGCTGGGTGATTGATGACCTGGGGCGGGGAGTCTGGAAACAAACGTTCAATCTTCGGCAGGAAGGGGCGTGGGGGGAGGGGGGGGGGGGTGAAGGCCGCTTCTGACTGGACCCTGACCTATCCCCAAGACCTCAATCACCCCCCTCAAAATCCCCCAGACGTTCCCTCCCCTCCCTGGGACTTCACCTATCCTCCGGGTCCTTGGGCTTAGTCCCTGCAGTAACTCCTCCTCCAGCCACTGCAGCACTGTGGTTGAGGGACGGGAGAGCTGCCAGCCAATCTTGTTGGTGGGCATCGAGCCCTCCGAGGCGGGATTTCCTCCTGAGTGAGGGGCAGAAGTCCCGTCTTCTGCTAATCAAGACTCGTTAAGAGTGTAAATGGCATCAGGGCTGCTGGAGGTGGCAGGGACCTGAGCAAAATGAGGTCATGAACTCATAATTTACAAACTGCCATTGAAGAGGAATCACAGTAGTAAGGTGTACACACATACATAGGGGCTGTCATTGTGGTTTTGATAAGGTTACTGTTAGATGTAGAAGTTGCTTTCATCAGTCGTGTGAGCTGCAGCTTTGGGGCATGTTGAGCACAGGGAAGGGGCTAGTCAATAGTACTAAGAGTGCACTTGTGTTGGACAATTGGGAAGGTTTCCACTGTAATGGTCAGACACATTTCTCTTTCAGACAACAATGTATTTTATTCCTGGTCGCTTTGAGTGTGATGGTATTCCTCGCCTGTGACTGCCACTGTGGTAACTCTTGGTAAGGCAAAGATGTGTAACATGCAAACAAAAAAAACATAGTTCTTAAGACCATTGCTGGTTTTAATGGTCCTGGATTAATCCAGGCACCTGGAATGCACAGTGAAAAATACCACTTGGATATCTAGTCATGACTCTGGCGGTTGCATAGACCTCATTAAAATACTGCTCAGCCCATCTCCTGGGAAACATCATGGATATCACCAGCCATAGCTGCAGAGAGGCAGCATTAATCAGTACTAACTGGCACTAAGCTGGCAAACTTACTTAGTTAGATCACAAACATAAGTCCGAGGCAGAAAATGGGAAAAATCCACAGTTTTGCAGTCAACTGTTCTCTACTAAGTTCGGAATGAAGAGCCTGGATTTTAATAGCACTAATTGCCAGCACTAAATTAACACTGATTTAAATTTTTTTTTACAAAGGTACATTATTTAAATGAGAGCAGAGGGAGCTTTACTCTGCTTCTAATCACCCTGGTTCCTGACCTGGCAATGCTAGCTGCTGACCCTGGGAACACAACATGCGAAATTCATTTCATTCCACAGCACTGGCATGCTTCATTATGATGAGCACAGAACTTCATCCAAAAGTTATATATACATTTTGTCTTCATCTTTCAATAGATGTACAAAGATGAGCCACAGAACAAGACAGCAAAGTGCAGAGTAGCATAATGTGCGGAATGAAAGAAACAGCAGTTACTTTGGCAGAAACTTAAAAAGAAAATGAGAACAAAATGTGCTTCCAGTTGGTGTCTGTGAAACTGGAGGAAATGCTGGTGATTGGGCTGTGTTGTTATTGGGCTTCCAGGTGGTATAGAAAGGGTCACATTGTGTAACTTATTATAAAATGTGGAACGTCAACCCATTTTTTATATATGACAGGCTGCCGCGTACATCAAAGAGACCAATTATGGAATCTAGTAAGTGGAGAAAACCCGTTGCAGTAGAAGAGAATGTTGCCAGAATTTGAAGTCCTGGAAGTTTATTTCTATAATCTAGCTGTGTAATTGCTCTTAAATATTGCTTCCGAGCTTATTTGCCATTCATGCTGTGGGGCAGAATTCTGTTGCTGTGCACACCGGGGTTAGTTTTAACCTAATTCATGGACAGGTTCAATCTGCCTGCTATTTCACACCCACCTGATTTTGTTTCCATTGATGTGAATCCCCACATTAGGTTAAAATTACACCCACTGCCTCAGTCATGTAGAATATGCCTGTGCATAACTGGATTAATTTCATTACTTTGTGAGGAGAATTTTAAAGCTCTTTGAATCTTGAAATCACTGCTCCTCAGAAGTACTCATGAGTTGGAAGCAATCCCTTTTGTCGATGGTTTGAGCTACTTTGGTGCATCAAACACTGGGCCAAACCCATTAAGGAAGTTCATCTTAGTTTATTGACTGTGGTAAGAAAAAAATGTATATTTATTCAGCATTTTAGTGACCTCATGACACCCGAAGACACTTTACAGCTAATTAAATATTTTGAAGTGCTGGCACTTTTGTAAGATAGGAAGCATGGCAGTTAAATTGCAGACAGCAAACTTCCCCAAGTAGCAACCTGCTAGAATCTATGAAGGAAGTCTTAACAATGTATTTAGAAAAGCGGAGTACAATTGGAACAAGTCAACAGTTTTACTAAAAGGTCATTCTGGTTGATAAATTTATTCGAGTTTTTTGAGGATGTAGCTAGTAGGGTAGATAAAAAGGAACCAGTAGATGTAATATTTCGGTACTTGGATTTCCAAAAGACATTCGATAAGGTGTCACACAAGACAAGGGCCTATGGAGTTTGGGGTGCTATGTTAGCATGGATAGAAGATTGGTTTATGGACAGCGTACTATTGTGTGGTTGTTCAGGAATGATGACACGCGTGACAATTATTACAAAGGTCCTCGATTGCAGTTGTATGCCGTGCCTGTAGCCAAGTGGTAGTAACTTCCAGTGTCCTTCCCTACATCGCATACCACAACCGTTAGTAAGGAATGAAGTTAAATTGATAGCAAGAAGTGATATAGGATCAGAAGGCATAGAATTTCTGTGGGTAGAGTTGAGGAATTGGAAAGGTAAAAATACCCTGATGGGGTTATGTACAGGCCCCCTAGCAGTGGACAGGATGTGGGGCAGAAAAAAAAATCAGGAGATAGAAAAGGCATGTAAAAAAGGCAATATTACAATAATCATGGGGGACTTCAATATGCAGGTGGACTGGGAAATCAGGTTGGTAGTGGATCCCAAGAAAAGGAATTTGTGGAATGTCTAAGAGATGGTTTTTTGGAAGCAGCTTGTGACAGAGCCGACTACGGAACAGTCAATTCTGGATTTGGTGAAGTGTAATTGATGCACGATCAATTGCACAAAGACAAGAGTTGAATACAACTGAGGCTTTGTTACACTAAGATGTGTGGCCTCCTACAGCAGCTGGCGAAATGGCTACTGTACGGGAAGCACACATATTTATACTCTGCCTACTGGGCGGAGCCAGCAGGCAGGGCCTGACCATACATACCCTATTATATAAAGAAGTGGTTACTACCACATTCACCCCTGTTAAAATTGAGTTTGGCGGGGTTGGTGGAGAACTATGTACAGCACAAGTTTAATATACAGAGAAAAAAAATTTTGAGTCCAGAACCAGTTACAGGTTTAGCCGGTCCAGAGCCTTGAACTGACGTTGGGAGCGACGCAGTGGTGGCGGCGATTCTGGCGTCGGTCGGGTCCTTTATGTCTCCGGGAGAGTGCCGAGATCCTCTTCATCCTTAGGCGTGGGCAGGGGGAGGACAGATGGTCCTGGGGTGGTTACTGCTGGGTTCGCCAGAGGAGGGGAGGGTGGCACTGGGCTGGGGGGGTGTGTGTGTGTGTGGAACCTGCTGAGGGAGACAATATCTTTGCGGCCGTTGGGGTATGCTACGTAGGCATACTGGGGGTTGGCGTGGAGTAACTGCACCCTGTCCACCAACGGGTCCGCCTTGTGGAGTCGTATGTGCTTACGGAGGAGTACGGGTCCTGGAGCTGCGAGCCAAGTCGGGAGAAACACCCTGGAGGTGGACTTCCTGGGGAAGGCAAAGAGACGTTCATGGGGTATGTCGTTATTCGTAATGCATAGGAGCGACCGAATGGAGTGCAGTGCATCGAGGAGGACCTCCAGCCAGCGGGATGCCGGAAGATTTCTGGACCGTAGGGCCAGCTGGACAGCCCTCCAGACCGTCCCATTCTCCCTCTCCACCTGTCCATTTCCCCAGGGGTTATAGCTGGTCGCCCTGCTCGAGGCGATACCCTTGTGGAGCAGGAACTGACGCAGCTCATCGCTCATGAATGAGGATCCCCTGTCACTGTGGATGTAGGCGGGGAAGCCGAACAGAGCGAAGATGGTGTTGAGGGCTATGATGACGGTGGCAGACGTCAAGTCAGGGCATGGGATGGCGAAGGGGAATCTGGAGTACTCATCGACCACACTGAGGAAATACGTGTTCCGGTCAGTGGAGGGGAGGGGCCCTTTGAAGTCCACGCTGAGGCGTTCAAAGGGGCGGGAGGCCTTCACCAGGCGCGCACGATCCAGCTGGTAGAAGTGCGGTTTGCACAGACCTGGCAGTCCCTGGTGATTGTCCTGACTTCCTCGACGGAGTAGGGCAGATTGCGGGCCTTAATGAACGGGTACAACCGTGTGACTCCCGGTGACAAAGGTTGTCGTGCAGAGTCCGGCGTTGGTCCACCTGTGCACTGGCACATGTACCTCGGGATAGGGCATCGGGGGCGATACAAAATCTCGTAGTTGTAGGTGGAGAGCTCCATCCTCCACCTCAAGATTTTATCATTTTTGATCTTGCCCCGCTGTGTGTTGTTAAACATGAAGACAACCGACCGTTGGTCAGTGAGGAGAGTGAATCTCCTGCCGGCCAGGTAATGCCTCCAATGCCGCACAGGTTCAACGATGGCCTGGGCCTCTTTTTCGACGGAGGGGTGCCGAATTTCGGAGGGATGAAGGGTTCGTGAAAAGAATGCAACGGGCCTGCCTGCTTGGTTGAGGGTGGCGGCTGGAGCGACGTCTGATGCGTCGTTCTCCACTTGAAAGGGTAACGACTCATCGACTGCGTGCATCGCGGCCTTGGCGATGTCGGCCCTAATATGGTTTAAGGCCTGTTAAGCCTCGGCTGTCAGGGGGGAAAAGGGTGGACTGGATGAGTGGGCGGGCCTTGTCCGCATAATTTGGAACCCACTGGGCATTGTAAGAAAAGAACCCCAGGCGGCTTTTGAGTGCCTTGGAGCAGTGGGGAAGGAGGAGTTCCATGAGGGGGCACATGCGGTCGGGCCCCAGATTTCCGTTCTGGACCACATAGCCGAGGATGGCTAAGCAGTTCGTGCTGAATACTCAATTCTCCTTGTTATAAATGAGGTATAGGAGAGTGGTGGTGCGCAGAAATTTGGCACGGTTGGCATTATGGTCCTGCTGATCATGGCCGCAGATGGTGACATTGTCTCGGTACAGGAAAGTGGCCCGCAGCCCGTACCGGTCGACCATTCGGTCCATCTCCCTTTGGAAGACCAAGATCCCATTGGTGACGCCGAAGGGAACCCTCAGAAAATGGTAGAGGCGGCCATCTGCTTCGAAGGCAGTGAATGGGTGGTCTGCCTTACGGATGGGGAGCTGGTGGTAGGCGAATTTGGATTGGATTGGATTGGATTTGTTTATTGTCAAGTGTACCGAGGTACAGTGAAAAGTATTTTTCTGCAAGCAGCTCAACCGATCATTCAGTACATGGGAAGAAAAGGGAATTAAACAAAATTCAAGATAATACAAGAAAATACATAAGAGGGCAACACAAGATATACAATGTAACTACATAAGCATTGGCATCGGTTGAAGCATTCAGGGTGTAGTGTTAATGAGGTCAGTCAATAAGAGGGTCATTTAGGAGTCTGGTGACAGTGGGGAAGAAGCTGTTTTTGAGTCTGTTCGTGCGTGTTCTCAGACTTCTGTATCTCCTGCCCGATGGAAGAAGTTGGAAAAGTGAGTAAGCCGTATAGGAGGGATCTTTGATTATGCTGCCCGCTTTCCCCAGGCAGCGGGAGGTGTAGATGGAGTCCATGGATGGGAGGCAGGTTTGTGAGATGGACTGGGCGGTATTCACGACTCTCTGAAGTTCCTTGCGGTCCTGAGCCGAGCAGTTACCATACCAGGCTGTGATGCAGCCCGATAGGATGCTTTCTATGGTACATCTGTAAAAATTCATAACGGTGAATGTGGACATGCCGAATTTCCTTAGTTTCCTGAGGAAATATAGGACCTGTTGTGCTTTTTTGGTGATAGCGTCGATATGAGTGGACCAGGACAGATTTTTGGTGATGTGCACCTTTAGGAATTTGAAACTGCTAACCATCTCCACCTCGGCCCCGTTGATGCTGACAGGGGTGTGTACAGTACTTTGCTTCCTGAAGTCAATGACCAGCTCTTTAGTTTTGCTGGCATTGAGGGAGAGATTGTTGTTGTTACACCACTCCACAAGGTGTTAAGTAATGGGTTAAGAGACATTGCAATTAGTTGTCTCATTTATGTTAAGTGTTCAATGATTGTCTCATTTATGTTGTGTTCAATGATTGACACTGATATGTAAAGGGGCTTCAAGTGGCCTCTGGATCTGGTGATCTGTAGAGTTCTGTGCAGAGTGAGTTTGAACCATTAAAGGTGTGTTGGTGAAAAAGGAGCTGAACTCTTGCCTCTTCATACCACAGCATCTAATACATCTAACAATTGGTAGCAGAGAATGGTTGCTGTGTAAATGTGAAGGCTTGAGAGATATAATTTTTCCAGATCAAACCAAGGAGTGAAAAAAAAAGGGAAACATGGCTGAACCCAGGACGAAGATGGCTGGTTATGATTATCCTCCCTTATTCTCTGAAAGGGAATCATACGACCAATGGAGAAGTGCAGTAGTTATGTGGACTAAGGTGACTGCTTTAGGAAAGAGAAAACAAGGTATGGCATTGGCTCTTTCTTTACCATATGGCAGTAAAATCCAAAACAAAGTGCTTTCTGAGCTGGAGTTGGAAGAGTTAGACTCAGAAGAAGGTCTGGCGACTTTATTACATTATATGGACAAGATTTATAAGAAAGATGACTTGTTAAGTGCGTATGAAGCATGGTCGGATTTTGATAATATCCGGAAAATGGAAGACTATATAATGGAATTTGGCACACTATATAAAAGGCTGCAGAAACACAGGCTGGATATGGATAGGCTCCTGGTTTTGACAGGAGTTCAGTTTACGGATAACGATACCTTATTCGAACAGATGACAACAGCTTTAAAAACAATTTCTGGGGAAACATTCGTTTCCAATGGCTCTGATGACCCAAGTAGGTCAGCCTGCAATAAGGCAGAATATGGAAGATACACTACTAACAGGAAAAGGCAACAGTTTTTGGAAAGACGGTGGACTTACAATTTACACAGTCGGGACACTATTTTATTCTATTACTGAGACATAATATTTCAAGTAGAGTGGTTAAGGATGTGTTAATGGCAGTTGATAATGGGACTTTAGCTGATAAAAAGCTTGTTGTAGTAAAACTGCATAGGCAATTTGTACATACGTCTCCTCGGAGGCTGAAAAATTTATTAAAGGATGCAGGGGTAAGGGATGACAACTATACTAAACTGATAGAACAGGTTAGTGATCGCTGTGAAGTTTGCAGGAAGTACAGAAGGACACCAGCGCGACCGATTGTAACCCTACCTTTAGCCAGGGATTTTAATGACATTGTGGCCATGGACCTTAAGATCTGGGATAAAGCAAATAATATATTTATTTTGCATTTTGTAGATTTAGCAACCAGATTTAGTCAGTCAACGATTGTACGAAGTAAAGAAAAGAGAGTAATTCTGGATGAAATTGTGGAAAAATGGATCGGGACAGGAATGGGTCCACCAGCAAAATTCTTTACGGACAATGGGGGAGAATTTGCTAATGATGAGTTTACGGATATGTGTGAAAACATGAATATCAGAGTTATGAACACGGCTGCAGAAAGTCCATTCAGTAATAGTGTCTGCGAAAGAAATCATGCTGTTATCGACATGTGATGACATGCTTCGGAAAATTTTGGGAGATCGACCACACTGCACGCTAAATTCAGCTTTAGCATGGGCGGTACATGCAAAGAATTCATTGCAGATGGTTGGGGGCTATAGTCCTTATCAATTAGTGTTTGGTAGAAATCCTAAAACTCCCTCTATTTTGGATGACCAGCCTCCAGCTTGGGAAGGGACTACAATTAGCTCAGGTTTTGCTGAACATTTAAACGCGTTACATAGCAGTAGAAAAGCTTTTTTGGAAGCAGAAGTCTCAGAAAGAATTCGCAGAGCTTTAAGACTTCATGTACGGCCATCAGATGCCGTTTTTCAGCAAGGAGACATGGTATACTATAAGAGACACAATTCTAATGAATGGAAAGACCCAGGGAAGATCATAGGCATAGATGGCAAAACATTTCTTTTGCAACATGGTAATCAAACTGTTAGGGTACATTCATCAAGGATAATGGGTACCGATTACAAATTTTCAAATTTAGACAGAGCAGACGGACATGACGAGGAACCAGAGTCATCTGGTATGCATGTGTTACAGAACTATGAGGACCAGTTAACTGATATAGACAGGGTTTCTGTAGAGGAACACGACACTTCTGATAAATTAGATCAGGCCATTTTTCCGAAAGGGCAACTGCCAAAGGGAGGGCCGAAGGGCCTGTTCTGTGCTGTACTGTTCCATGTTCTATGTTGGTACAAAAGTGACATACTTGCCTGAAGGGTCTAGTCAATGGAACGATGCAACTGTTATTAGTAGAACAGGGAAGGCCACTGGCATAAACATTGGTTGAATGTACAGCATTCACGGGAGGAAGTTAAGACAATGGATTGGGAAAACAAAGTTCAAAAATGGAGGGCACAGAAACATAGTGCCAGTTCAGATAGTACATCGGATAGTGAACAGGGGCTTGGTTCTCCCCTACCCGGCGTGACGGGTGGTCCCGGCATAGGGGAGTGGCGCCAACCACTCAGGGGTCAGGCCTCCCCAAAGGTGGGGAATTCTCCCCACCTTTGGGGGCCAGCCCCGCGCCGGAGTGGTTGGCACCGGAAGACTGGCGCAAAAAACCGGCGCACCCGTCAGCGGGGCTGGCCGAAAGGCTTTCGCCGGTCGGCGCATGCGCCGGCGGTGACGTCAGCGGCCAGCTGCCACTGACGTCACCACCGGCGCATGCGCGATGTGGGTTGCTCTTCCGCTTCCGCCATGGTGGAGGCCGTGGCGGTCGTGGAAGAGAAATAGTGCCCCCAGGGCACTGGCCCGGAGTCTGAGCGGGGGGCCCCGATCGCGGGCCTGGCCACCGTGGGGACACCCCCCCCCCCCGGGGTCCGATTGCCCCCCCCAGGACCCCGGGGGCCCGCTCGCGCCGCTGATCCCGCCGTTACAGAGGTGGTTCAAACCTCGGCGGCGGGAGAGGCCTCCCAGCGGCGGGACTTCGGCCCATCCGGGCCGGAGAATCACCGCAGGGGCCTCGCCGGTCGGAGTGGCAAGATTCCGCCGCCGCCACTTCCCGGGTGGCGGAGAATCTCTGCCCCGGCGGGGGCCGGAATTTCGGCGGCCCCAGGCGATTCTCCGACCCTGCTGGGGGTCGGAGAATTTTGCCCCAGGTTCGCAGTAAAAGGTCGAGAACTATTGAAAGGACATCCCGCTACAGAAGAGAAAGATCAAGCAGTCGCAGTACAGAACGAGATACCAGGCAGGAGAGGGGATGTAGTTTATCAAGATCTCGGTACAGGAGTAAGACTACGAATACTAATAGAAGTAGAAGCCCACATGCACGTGAGATTTTGGTAGCTTCAAATAAATTAGATGAAAAAGTTATCAAAGATGCTAAACAGCAAGAATTGCATAGTTGGAGTGAATTTGGGGTATACACGGAAGTACCGGATAGGGGACAATAAGCTCTATCCCACAGATGGATTTGTACAGAAAAGGTTCTTCCAGATGGAACTTATAAGGCAAAGGCCAGGCTTGTGGCAAGGGATTTTGAAGAAAACTTAGACGATCAGGACTTAAGGGTAGATTCACCTATAGCAGGAAAGGTTATTTTAAAGATCTTCTTGGCTTTATTAGCCACAAAGGCATGGGAATGCAAATCTATAGATATAAAAGCTGCCTTTTTGCAGGAACATCAGCTCCAGAGAGACATTTTTCTCCATCCTCCTAAAGAAGCAGCTAACACAGAAGGGGTACTCTGGAAGTTGAACAAATGTGTATATGGATTAAATGATGCATCTAGAGTGTGGTACTTTTCGGTAAGGTCAGTCTTGTTAAAGTTAGGCCTTTGCCAGTTGAAAGCAGATCCTGCAATGTTTTACTGGCACTATAAAGGAAATCTTGCTGACATCTTTATGATTTTTTGTGGGGTGGGACTAGTGATTTTGAAGCTATTGTAATCTCTGGTTTGAGGAAAGAATTCAGGGTTGGAAGTCAGGCTTCCGGTGCATTTAAATATATTGGACTGGAAATTGGACAGACTAAGTTAGGGGCAACTTTACGTCAGCAATCTTATTTGGAAAGCATCAGCCCAATAGCAATTAGTCGTGGCCGGGTTTCACAAAAAGACGCAATGGTTTCGAAGATAGAAAAGAGCAACTGCAAAGTTTAATTGGGCAACTGAACTGGTTAGGTAGACAGACTAGACCGGACGTAAGTTTTGATGTCTTCAGGTTGAGTACAAAAATGAATGATCCCAAAGTGGAAGACATAATAAGAGCGAATAAAGTGTTGGTCAAACTAAAAATGCAGGAGTGTGTTTTGAAGTTCCCGGTTTTAGGTGATCTTAGGCATTTGAAACTCATAGTTTATAGTGATGCGTCTTATGCAAATTTATGTGATGGAGTTTCAAGCGCAGGAGGTTTTATAATTTTCCTTTCGGGGAACAATGGTAAATGTTGCCCTCTTGTGTGGGAAACAAAGAAAATAAGGAGTGGTCAAAAGCACTTTGGCTGCTGAGACGTTAAGCTTAGTGGAAGCGGTGGATATAGCCTTTTATATAAGTCAGATATTGACAGAAATTTTGGGATTAGGAGATTTGGGTAAAATTGACTGTCACATTGACAATAAACCCCTTGGAAAATGTGCACTCTACAAAAAGTGTCAATGTAAAGAGGTTACGGATAGACATCGCAAGTTTGAAGCAGATGTTGTACAGAGGGGAAATAAAAATTAAATGGGTAGACAGTAGCTATCAACTGTCAGACTGTTTTACGAAAAGAGGGGCTAGTTCACAGAAAACTTTTAGATATTGTGAATGAAGGGCGCCTGTTTCTGTGAATTTTATTTTTCTACTCAAAAAAAAAAGGGGGGGAATCAGGTGTGTATTTTAGTTTATTGAAATTTTAGTTTCTTGAAATTTTGTTTACACCTAATTGTTTTTTTTTCTCCAAGGAAGGGGAGACTGTTAAGTAATGGGTTTAGAGATATTGCAATTAGGTGTCTCATTTATGTTAAGTGTTCAATGATTGACACTGATATGTAAAGGGGCTTCAAGTGGCCTCTGGATCTGGTGATCTGTAGAGTTCTGTGCAGAGTGAGTTTGAACCATTAAAGGTGTGTTGGTGACAAAGGAGCTGAACTCTTGCCTCTTCATACCACAGCATCTAATACATCTAACACCAGGTTCTCTATCTCTCTCCTGTATTCTGACTCGTCGTTATTCAAGATCCGGCCCACTATGGTCGTATCGTCAGCAAACTTGTAGATGGAGTTGGAACCAAGTTTTGCCACGCAGTCGTGTGTGTGCAGGGAGTAGAGTAGGGGGCTAAGTACGCAGCCATGCGAGGCACCGGTATTGAAGACTATTGTGGAGGAGGTGTTGGTGTTCATTCTTACTCATTGTGGTCTGTTGGTCAGAAAATCGAGGATCCAGTTGCAGAGTGGGGAGCCAAGTCCGAGGTATTAGAGCTTTGATATGAGCTTGGCTAGGATTATGCTGTTGAAAGTGGAGCTGTAGTCAATAAATAGGAGTCTGATGTAGGAGTCCTTGGGCGCAATTCTCCGCACTCACGACGGTGCGGAGAATAGCGTGGCTCGTAAAATTTTACGGCCACGCTCGTCCGACGCCCTCCCGCTATTCTCTCCCCCCCCCCCCCCCCCCCCACGCCCGACTCCCGATACGAATCGCTGCCGCCGTTTTTTTACGGCCAGCAGCGATTCTCAGCTGTCCGATGGGCCGAGTTCCCAGCCCTTTACGGCTGTTTTTATGAAAGGCAAACACACCTGGTCTGGCCGTTCGTAAAAACGGCCGTAAAGTCCCGATTTTTAAAACCATGGCACCGATTGGCACGGCAGTACCACGGCCGTGCCAAGGGTGCCATGGGCCCGCGATTGGTGCCCACCGATCGCGGGCAGCGGGTCCGATGCCCGCGCACTCTTTGTCCCTCCGCCGCCCCGCTGTATCACTTTGCGGGGCGGCTGAGGGGCATCCCGGCCCGCGCATGCGCGGGTTTCGCGCAAATGCGCGATGACGTCATCCGCGCATGCGCGGGTTGGAGTCTTCCAATCCGCGCATGCGCGGCTGACGTCATATGACGCGTCAGCCGGCGCAAACTCTGGCAAGCGGGCTTAACGAAATTCGTTAAGCCCGCGATGCCGGAGTTTACGGCGGCGGCATGCTAGCCCCGACCGGGGACAAGAATCGGTTCCCGGTCGGGGAGGGGGGGGGGGGGGGGGCTGGCGTCAAACCTGCCCGGATTTGACGCCAGCCTTACGATTTCTCCCCCTCTGGGAGAATCGCGCCCCTTGTTTTCGAGATGCTCTAGGGATGAGTGTAGGGCCAGGGAAATGGCGTCTGATGATTTTAGGTCTACAGTTGGGAAGACCCGGTACTGTGCAATCTGATTGACCATATCAGATATGCGTGGGAGGGGGTACGCGTCAAGCTGCGTGTACTGATTGATGGTCTGGCTGTAGTCCATGACCATTCTGTGTTTCTCCCCCGTTTTCACCACTACCACTTGGGCTCTCCACGGGCTGTTGCTGGCCTTGATCATGCCTTCTCGAAGCAGCCATTGGACCGTGGACCTGATGAAGGCCCTGTCCTGGGTGCTGTACCGTCTGCTCCAGGTGGCGATGGGATTGCAATCTGGGGTTAGGTTTGTGAATAGGGAAGGTGGGTCGACCTTTAGGGTCGCGAGGCCGCACACAGTGAGGGGTGGTAGGGGCCCGCCAAATTTCAATGTTAGGCTCTGGAGGTTACACTGGAAGTCCAGGCCGAGTAGCAGGGCAGCGCAGAGTTTGGGGAGGACGTAGAGGCGGAAGCCGCTGAACTCTACGCCCTGGATAGTAAGCGTGGCTATGCAGTACCCCCTGATCGCCACGGAGTGGGACCCGGAGGCCAGGGAGATTCTCTGATTGGCGGGGTCTACAGCGAGGGAGCAGCGCCTTACCATATTGGGATGTATGAAGCTCTCGGAGTCCAGCAGACAGGAGATCTCGTGCCCATCGATCTTCACGCTTGTGGTGGCAGTTGCTAGATTGTGCGGGCGAGACAGGTTGATCGTGACCGAGGCGAGTCGCGGCTGGTCGTCACTGGTGTCAGACAATGGGGTGCCCGGGGGGCACGGGTCCCGGAACGATGCTGGTGCCCACATGCTGTGGGGGAGACAAGGTGGCGGCGCCTGTCAATCCTGAGGAGGACAAGAGGGTGGCGCCCACGGGCCGCACGTGGCGGGGGTTGAACAAGATGGCAGCACCCATGGGCCGCACGTGGCCTGGGGAGGGGAAGATGGTGGCGCCCACTGGCCGTGCGTGGTCCGCGGGGGGGGGGGGGGGGAAGATGTTGGCCGCCTACTGTCCGTACCGGGTTGGGGGGGGGGGGGTCGGAGCAATAGCAGTGACTTGAGCGAGCCTGGTACACCGCAGCGCGAAGTGGCACATGGCACAGGCGGAGGGTTGGCTGAGTGGGGTCCCCAATGGGACGGCCATCTGCGGGGTCCATGTGCATAGGTGTGGTGGGCCGCACGGCCGGGGGTGTAGGCCTGGATATTGCGCGAGTCGACCGTCATCGATAGCGCCAGCTTTTTGGTTGCCGCGAGATTGAGCGTGGCCCCCTCTAAAAGTCGCTGCCAGATGTGATCTGACGCAATCCCCGTAACGAAAGCACCCCGCATGAGTAAATTTGAGTGTTCCGTGGCCGTGAGGGCCCGACAGATCTGTGGAGGGACAGGTAGCATTGAGGAAGCAGGGGGGCTGCAGAAGGACTTGGACAGGCTAGGAGAGGGGGCAAAGAAGTGGCAAATGGAATATAATGTGGAAAAGTGTGAGGTTACGCACTTTGGAAGGACGAATGGAGGCACACACTATTTTCTAAATGGGGAAATACTTAGGAAATCAGAAGTACAAAGAGACTTGGTAGTGCTTGTTCAAGATTCTCTCAATGGTTAACGTACAGATTCAGTCGGCAATTCGGAAGGCAAATGCAATCTTAGCATTCATGTTGAGAGGGCAAGAATACAAGACCAGGGATGTATTTCTGAGACCGTATAAGGCTCTGGTCAGACCCCATTTGGAGTATTGTGAGCAGTTTTGGGCCCCCAGAAGGATGTGCTGCCCCTGGAAAGGGTCCAGAGGAGGTTCACAAGAACGATCCCTGGAATGAAGAGCTTGTCTTATGAGGAACGGTTGAGGACTCTGGGTCTGTACTCGTTGAAGTTTAGAAGGATGAGGGGGGATCTTATTGAAACTTGTAGGATACTGCGAGGCCTGGATAGAGTGGATGTGGAGAGGATGTTTCCACTTGTAGGAGAAACAAGAACCAGAGGATACAATCTCAGACTAATGGGACGATCCTTCAAAACAGAGATGAGGAGGAATTTCTTCAGCTAGAGGGTGGTGAATCTGTGGAACTCTTTGCCGCAGAAGGCTGTGGAGGCCAAATCACTGAGTGTCTAAAAGACAGATAGATAGGTTCTTGATTAAAAAGGGGATCAGGGGTTATGGGGAGAAGACAGGAGAATGGGGATGAGAAAAATATCAGCCATGATTGAATGGCGGAGCAGACTCGATGGGCTGAGTGGCCTAATTCTGCTCCTATGTCTTATGGTGCTCGGGTCATTTGGCAATATGTGAATTGATGCATATTCTACAGGCAGGAAGTAATGGGTGTGGATAAATGGAGCATTTTCAAGTTGGCAGGCTGTGAATAGAGGAGTACCGCAAGGATCATAACTGATGCCTCAGTGACTTCGATAAAGAGACAGAGTAATGTATCTAGGTTCTGTCAATACAAAGCTAGGTGAAAATGTAAGATGAAAGGAGGACATTGGCTGCAGAGATATGGACAGATTAATTGAGTGTGCAACAAGATAGAAGATGGAATATAATATGGGAAGCACAAGGTTTTTCACTTTGGTCTTCAGAATCAAGAAACAGAATATTTTTTTAATGCCTGAAACGTATCAACTATGATTGAATGGCAGAGTTGACTTGATGGGCGAATGGGCTAATGGTCTTATGGAGCACAAGAATAAAATAAATCTTGCTTCAATTGTATAGAGCTTTGGTAAGGCCACACCTGGTATTTTGTGTGCAGTTTTGGTTTCCATATTTAAGGAAGGATATACATGCATGAGGGGAAGTACACTGAAGTTTCATTAGACTGCAATGAGAGTGCTGTATTATGATGAGAGGCTGAGTAAATTAGACCAAACTCTCAAGAGGTTAGAAGAATGATAGATGGTCTCATTGTAACATTGAAGATTATGAAGAGCTTGACAGGGTAGATATTGAGAGCTTGTTTGCTCTTGCTGGGGAATCTAGAAGAGGGCGCAGATAAGTGACTGAGGATAATTTTTCTTATGCAAAGGGCTGTGAATCTTTGGAATCCTCTGCCCAAATGAATTGCAAATGCTCCATCATTGGACATATTTGAGACAAAAATAGACAGATTCTTATGCCCAGATTTTCACCGTTGAATCCGGTCCGCTGAGTCAGGTGATTTCCCGGCTCAGCAAACCCACCCTTTAAACATTTCCACCAGCAGGTCAGTATTCTGAGTGGGAGCAGAGGTGGGCTGGGAGCAAGGCCTGCCTCTTTGTTCCAGCACTGTGCTCAAATAAATCCCTCCGACCCTTACCCATCACCCCCTACAAACTCCCTATGCCCCATCTATGCCAACTCTAGCCCCAACCCATGCTCCATGACCCCTCACATCCCTGTTCTCTACCCATCCTCAGCTCAGTTCCCCATACCTCTCTATCCACTATTCATTGCCCCTTCAACCTCTATGCCAGCTTAGAGATGCTCTACTCACTCCACATTATTGACATAACCACTCTGTTAATTTAATGCAAACATGTGCAAACCTATGGCCCACCCACCACCCTTTGCCTTTACTTCTTCCATGCCAACTCGCCTAGTATTCTTGGATGGTTCCTTGAGTTGTTCCATGATAGGTTTGTCACTTGCTTGACTGGTAGAAAGCTGGGCAGCTCTTTATCATTTACTTGATAGTTGGACAGCTCTTTGACAGTTCCAATGAGTTTGTGTGTAAATTGCATAATTACGTTCACTTTTACCAATTTCAAAGGGTGCCTTACCTCCCCACAGTATCCCAAAGGGACTATCAAAATTGATCCACCAAGTTCAGACCTTCTCTTTCCTGTTCTAGTCTGCACATTCCAGATTCTACACTCCTGTTCTTCCCAAATCCCGCTTCAGTGATTCTTGGCCTGCAAAGATGGGAAATGCTGGGTTCAGGGGTCGGATTTTAAATTTTCATCCATTTTAGGATTTTTGCAATGAAGGAAATGTTCTCCATCATGGCAAATTGGGAGCTTTGGTCTCTTGGAGAATCAATGGATACGGGGAGAGGCAGAAAAGTGGAGCTGAAGACCAAGAATGACGAAGCCGGCTCAACAGGCTGTGTGCTTTACACCTGCTTCTTTTTCTTCTATTCATGTGCCAGTGAATGCATTTTCAATGCTCATATCGAACCTCCTACACCATTAGCCTCTCAGTGACAGCTGGACAATTGTTTGACAGCTCAGCAGTTCCAATGAGTTTGTGCATAAAATGTGTATAATCATGTTCCCTCTTACCAATGTCAAAGGGTGCCTTACCTCCCCCAAAAGGTGTCCTAAAGGTGTCCTAAAGGAGGTACCCTGTCTATCCAAACTTATCCACCAAATTCCAACAGTCACCATCAACATTGACTCGTTGACAGTGGTTATGGTGACAATGTGGAGTGAGTAGAGGGGCACTAAGTTGGCATTCAGAGATGAACTTCACCATCACACATTTAGCACTGCAGCAATCCTCACACCCACATCTCCCAGCTTATACACCCTGTTGACTATTCACCATGACAACCACATCAGCTAAACAGATACCACCACACTCGGTTGACAGTGAGTGTGACACTTCCCTCCTCCTTGCAGGTGGTTCTGCACAACCGTTGCCAGCACCCAGTAACTGGAGGGACAGGTATGCCTACATGTCCTAACCCCATTGGAGAAGATGGCCACTGGAATGCCCAATGCTGATGGCATGGTCATAGGTGGGGCTGAAATTATCACCGATAGCTGTATCCTCTTTTTAAAAAAAATTATTTTTATTCAAATTTTTCAACAACAAATTTTCTCCCAACAATGAAATAAATAAGGCATAGAAAAAAATGAAACAAAAGCCCCTCCCCCCATACAAAGCAATAAATTAACTACAAAAAAAAGTAACAAACACATAGTTACAAAAACAACCCCCCTTAACAGACCGATAGTCCCCCCCCCCAGGTTGCTGCTGAAACCGTTAACCCTCTCCATTTTAATGAACCCAGCCATGTCGTCAATCCAGGTTTCCGGGCTCGGGGGCTTCGCGTCCCTCCACTGTAACAGGATCCTGCGCCGGGCTGCTAGGGACGCAAAGGCCAGAATACCAGCCTCTCTCGCCTCCTGTACTCCCGGCTCTGATGCCACCCCAAAAATGGCGAGCCCCCAGCCCGGTTCCACCCTGGAACCAACCACCCTGGACAGGATCCCCGCCACCCCCTTCCAGAAACCCTCCAAAGTCGGACACGCCCAGAACATGTGGGAGTGATTCGCTGGGCTCCCCGAACACCTCCCACAGCTGTCCTCACCCCCAAAGAACCGGCTCAGCCTGGTCCCAGTCATATGCGCCCTGTGCAGCACCTTCAGCTGAATTAAGTTGAGCCGTGCGCAAGAAGGGGACAAATTCACACTCCCCAGGGCGTCCGCCCACGTCCCCTTGTCGATCTCCTCCCCCAGCTCCTCCTCCCACTTCGCTTTCAGCTCCTCCACCGAGGCCCCCTCCCCCTCCTGCATCACCTGATAAATTGCAGAGATCCTACCCTCGCCAACCCACGTCCCCGAGAGCACCCTATCCTGCACCCCCCTTGGCGGCAATAGCGGAAACTCCGCCACCTGCTGCCTAATAAACACCCTAACCTGCATATACCTGAAAGTATTCCCAGGGGGGAGACCCCACTTCCCCTCCAACTCCTCTAAAGTCGCAAACTTCCCATCGAGGAAAAGGTCCCCCATCCGCCTGATGCCTGCCCTATGCCAACTCAAAAACCCACCATCCATTCTCCCTGGTGCAAACCGGTGGTTGCCCCATATCGGGGTCCAGACTGAGGCCTTCACTTCCCCCCCTATGCCGCCTCCACTGCCCCCAAATTTTGAGGGAAGCCACCACTACTGGACTCGTAGAATACTTTGCTGGGGGGAGTGGGAGCGGGGCTTTCACCAGTGCCTCCAAAGTCGTGCCCACACAGGACGCCACCTCCATCTTCTTCCATGTGGCACCCTCCCCCTCCATCACCCACCTATGGATCATTGCCACATTCACAGCCCAGTAGTACCCACACAGGTTGGGCAATGCCAGACCACCTACCTCCCTGCCTCGCTCCAAGAATACCCTCCTCACTCTCCGGGTCTTCTGCGCCCACACGAACCCCAGAATACTCTTATTAACCCTCCTAAAAAAAGCCTTCGGGATCAAGATGGGGAGACACTGGAAGAGAAACAAAAACCTCGGGAGCACCGTCATCTTAACCGACTGGACCCTGCCCGCCAAGGAGAGTGGCAACGCATCCCACCTCCTGAACTCCACCTCCATCTGTTCCACCAGCCTCGAAATGTTTAGCCTATGATGGGCCCCCCAGCTCCTGGCTATCTGGACACCCAGATATCTAAAGCTCCTCTCTGCCCTCTTCAATGGGAGCTCTCCTATCTCCCTCTCCTGGTCCCCCAAGTGCAGCACAAACAGTTCACTCTTCCCCACGTTGAGCATATAGCCCGAAAAGTCCCCAAACTCCCCAAGTATCCTCAACACCTCAGGCATCCCCCCCACTTCAGAATCAGTGAAATTATTGCTCTGGACATCGTCGGGGGCAAAGCCCCCCTTCCCTCGCCTTATTCAGGGTCCTCACTAACAACGGGCCCAGCAGGTCTGAGTACTTCTTATAAAACTCCATCGGGAACCCATCAGGTCCCGGTGCTTTCCCTGTCTGCATGCTCCCCAATGCCTCCATCAGCTCCTCCAACTCGATTGGGGCCCCCAGCTCCTCCACCTGCTCATCCTCCACTCTTGGGAACTCCAGCTTATCCAAAAATCGGTCCATCCCGCCCTCCTCCCTCGGGGGCAACAACCGGTACAGCTCCTCATAGAAGGACCTGAACACCCCATTAATGTCCCTAGCACCCCGCACCAGGTTCCCTCCTACATCCCTAACTCCCCCTGCCTCCTGTTTCCAGAGCTGGTGGGCCAGCATCCGACTTGCCTTCTCCCTGTACTGGTATACCGCCCCCTGCGCCCTCCTCCACTGCGCTTCCGCCTTCTGGGTGGTCAGTATATCGAACTCCGCTTAGAGACTACGACGCTTCCTCAAAAGCCCCTCTTCCGGGACATCCGTATACCTCCTATCCACCCTTACCATTTCTTCCACCAGCCTCTCCCTCTCAGCCCTCTCCCTCCTCTCCCTGTGTGCCTGAATAGGTATCAGCTCCCCTCTAACCACCGCCTTCAACGCTTCCCAGACCACCCCAACTTGCACCTCCCCATTGTCATTAGCTTCCAAATACCCCTCTATGCACCTACGGACCCACCCACATACTTCCTCCTCTGACAGAAGCCCCACATCTAACCTCCACAGCGGGCGCTGATCCTTCCCCTCCCCCAGCTCCAGGTCCACTGAATGTGGAGCGTGGTCCGATACGACTATCGCCGAATACTCCGCCCCCACCACTCTCAGGATTAGCGCCCTGCTGAGGACAAAAAAATCAATCCGGGAATAAGCCTTATGGACATGGGAGAAAAAGGAGAACTCCCTACCTCCCGGCCTCAAAAACATCCAAGGATCTACCCCTCCCATCTGATCCATAAATCCCCTCAGCACTGTGGCCGCCGCCGACCTCTTGCCCATCTTAGACCTCGAGCGATCCAGAGCTGGGTCCAGCACCGTACTAAAGTCCCCTCCCAAAATCAAGCCCCCCGACTCCAGGTCCGGAATCCGGCTCAACATTCGCTGCATGAAACCTGCATCGTCCCAATTGGGGGCATTCACATTAACCAGAACCACCCGCTCCCGTTGAAGCCTAGCACTCACCATTACGTATCTGCCACAGCTATCCACCACCACACTCGACGCCACAAACGACAAGCTCTTACCAACTAAAATCGCCACCCCTCGATTCTTCGCATCGAGCCCCGAGTGGAACACCTGTCCAACCCAACCTCTTCTCAGCCTCACCTGATCCACCACCTTAAGGTGCGTCTCCTGGAGCACGGCTACGTCCGCTCCCAGCCCCTTCAAGTGCGCTAAGACCCGGGACCGCTTCACCGGCCCATTCAGCCCCCTAACGTGACCAGCCGAATCGGGGGGGGGGGGTCTTCCCCCTCCCTCTGCGCTGGTCAGCCATAACTCTCCCCCGGCTCACCACGTGCCCGCAGAACCCCCCAGGCCCGTTCCCCACAGTGGCAGACCCTCCTCCCAACTCCCCCCATCCCCAGCAGTTTCCCTTCGGCCCCTCCAGCAGCAACCCGGTACCTCCCCACTATTCCCTCATCCCCTCCCCCCCCCCCCCCCCCCCCCCCAAGCTAGGGCCCCCCTGCTGACTCCTGCTGACCCCGGCTGCTCCCACCACTCCACAACGACCCTCCCCAGTGCAACAACCACCACTCCCCCCACCCAGCGCCGGTCCCACCCACTACGCCTCCAGCGCGGGAAGAAAGCCCGCGCTTCCATCTCAGACCCCGCCCCCCCGACCCAACACGCGGGAAAAAGAAGGGTGCGTGACCCAGCGGGCCCGCGAACAGCTCCCCAGCCCTCCACCAGTGAAAAAACAAGAAAGCACCAAAATGAATAAATAAAAGGCCCAAAAAAGCGAAAAAGCAAAAAGACATTAACAACCACAACCAGAAAAGCGAAAGGATACCAAGGAGGACAAGGCCTCCGGACCATGTACATCAGTCCCCAGCCCCAGTCCTCAGTTCGAGTCCAACTTCTCTGCCTGTACAAAGGCCCAGGCAACCTCCGGGGAATCGAAGTAAAGCTGGCGATCTTTGTAAGTAACCCAGAGGCGAGCCGGCTGTAACAGGCCAAACTTCACCCCCTTCTTGTGAAGCACTGCCTTCGTCCGATTAAAACCAGCCCTTCTCTTTGCCACCTCCGCGCTCCAGTCTTGATAAATCCGGATCTCTGCACTCTCCCACTTGCTGCTCCTCTCCTTCTTCGCCCATCTCAGCACACACTCACGGTCAACGAAGCGGTGAAAACGGACCAGCACCGCCGTAGACGGCTCATTCGGCTTGGGCTTCCTCATCAGCACTCGATGGGCACCCTCCAGCTCCAAGGGCCCCTTGGAATGACCCCGCGCCTATGAGCGAGTTCAACATCGCGGCCACATAGGCCCCCAAGTCCGAACCTTCCAGCCCCTCCGGGAATCCCAGGATCCGCAAGATCTTCCGACATGAGCGATTCTCCATCTCCTGCATCCTCGCCTGCCATTTCTTGTGGAGCGCCTCATATGACTCCACCTTCACTGCCAGGCCTAGGATTTCGTCCTCGCTGTCCGAGGCCTTTTGCCGTAGCTCTCGGATCTCGACACCCTGAGCCGTCTGAGTCGCCATGAGCTTGTCCAGCGAGGCCTTAAACGGTTCCAAAAGCTCAGCCTTCAGCTCTCTGAAGCTGCTCCTGCGGCCACTGCTGCCATGCTGCCGGCTCCCCGCCTGCCGCCATCTTGTTTCTCCTGCCTCACACCTTTCTCTTCTCCAAAGCCGATTTTTTTACCGCTCCGCTCCTGGTCCAGTCCATCCACCAGCAGAAAAGCGCAGTGGATGTGTTCCCACATCGGGAAAAGTCCAACCAGCACCCCAACGGGCCCTTAAAAGAGCCCAAAAGACCGAAAATAGCGGGAGCTACCCAACGTGCGGCTTAGCTCCGCATCACCGCAACCGGAAGTCCGATGGCTGTATCCTCATACCTAATCCTCCTATATTTCAGTTTCCCTACATCCCACATTCTCTTTTAAGGGCCCCAAACGGCACTGATTCGACGATTCCCGGTGGATAAAGGGGTCTGGAGCAAAACCCCCCGGGATTTATGGTTCGGACTCGAAGTGGGGCGAGGAGAAAAACGGCAGCAGCTCCCCTGGAAAAGTGGAGGAAGGTGGACAAAATGGCGGCCGGTGGAGCCCCTGAGGAGTGGAGGCTCTGGGCTGAGGAGCAGCAGGCGGCCCTGCTGTGCTATTTCACGGAGCTGAAAGGGGAGTTGTTGGAATCCCTGAAGGTGACGACGAGTAAGCTGCTGGAGACCCAGACAACCCAGGGTGCAGCGATACTCGAGTTGCAGCAGCAGGCCTCTGAGCGCGAGGAGGAGGTTTCGGCCCTCGTGGGGAAGGTGGAGATACACGAGGCAGCCTTTCCTCGACTTTCTGGCTCAACGATAAGGTACTAGGTCAGCAGCAGCAGCAACCCGGGGGGAAGGGGGGGAAAGGGGGGGTTTAGGGGGATAGTGTTTAAGTTAATTTGCTTATTGTTAATTTATTCTGTTGTTTATTGGGGTTGGGGGGGGCTGGGGGGGTTTGTTATATGCGTTGTTACGGGTGCCGGGGGGGTGTTTATTATTATTATTGTTATTATTATTGTTTTGTTGATATATATTTTTCAAAAAATTTCAATAAAAATTATTTTTAAAAAAAATAAACACAGCAGCCAATTTGCGGACCGCAAACTCCCACAAACGGTAATGTGATAATAAACAGTTAATTTATTGTTTCGGATATTGATTGAGGGATAAATATTGGCCAGGACACCTCGGATAACTCGCCTTCTCTTCTTCAAACTAGTGCCATGGGATCTTTTACATCCACCCTGGCGGGCAGATGCGGCCAAGTTTAGAGTCTCATCAGAAAGATGCCACCTCCCTGGGGGCAGCATAGTTTCATAGTGGTTAGCAAAATGGCTTCACAGCACCAGGGTCCTAGGTTCAATTCCCGGCTTGGGTCACTGCCTGTGCGGAGTCTGCATGTTCTTCCCATGTCTGCGTGGATTTCCTCCGGGTGCTCTGGTTTCCTCCCACAAGTCCTGAAAGACGTGCTGTTAGGTAATTTGGACATTCTGAATTCTCCCTCTGTGTACCCCAACACAACAGGCGCCCGAATGTGGCAACAAGGGGCTTTTCACAGTAACTTCATTGCAGTGTTAATGTAAGCCTACTTGTGACAATAAAGATTATTATTATGCTGCAGCACTCTCTCAGTCATGCATTGGAGTGTCAGCCCAGATTTTTGTCATTAAGACCTGGAGTGGGACTTGAACCCAGAACTTTGTGATTCAGATGTAAGAGTGCTACCAATGGAGCTACACATGAAGATTGAAGTCACCACCCCCCAATAACCACATTACTTTTGTTACCTGCAGGTCTAATTTCTTAATTTATACTCTGTCTGACACGATGATTACTGTCAGAGGATCTGTGAACTAGCAATACCAATATTTTCTGCCCAGTGTTGTTTCTTAGCTCCTCTCAAACTGATTCTATGGTTTGATTTTCCAAACTAAGATGTTTTCCCTCTCCTGGTCTTGTTTGCAGAGAACAGTACCTAGCCTCCTGGCTAGATTGTCCCTCACCAATACCACATTCCTTTTCACTTGCGCACTTCAATGGCCTCCTTTAGCATAGTATCATGGTCAGTTTGCTCATCAATGCTGCAGAATTTGCTCTCATCCACCACAAGAATCTTGTACTTGCCGAACTATGGGAAAGGCTGAGGCTCCGCCAGCACAATTGCCTTACCTGCCTGACTTGCAAGCGCACCCTCCTGTCCATGATCATTAAACAAACTGCCTCCTGGCTCAAAGTGTCAAGTTCATTCTCCTCTTTGTTGCCCACAACGTCTGTGCTTCAGACTCCAACTCAACGCCTTTGAGCTGTCTTTCCTCAAGATGCCGGCAATTACTACAGATATGGCTGCCGGGCTTGTGATGTACTCCACAAATTCCATGTACTGCCATTGAAGCACATCATCCCTACTTAACCATTTAATTTTTAAAAGTTGGACTTTGAGGTGAGCAGTCGCACACACGTGGCTCCCACCTGGGGACTTGGATACATGGACCTTTCTTCCCGGTTAATGGCTGATTTTTGGGAAGGAATTGGTACAGTATGATAGAATGGGATCCCCTCTTGCGAGTGATGTCTGGTAGATGCAACACAAGGCAGAAGTCTGACAAGGGTTCTTCATCGGATTGAGAAGGTCCCTTAGCCTCAGAAGGGGAGAAAATGGCGGAGGTCTCGGCGGAGTCATTGCCCCCTCAGTGGACGACCAAGAAATTGATTGACTTCTTATTGGGCAGCACATTAGCACAGTTGCTTGACAGCGCCAGGGTCCCGGGTTCAATTCCCGGCTTGGGTCACTGTGCAAGTTCTCCCCATATCTGCATGGTTTTCCTCCGGGTGCACCGGTTTGCTCCCGAAGTCCTGAAAGACGTGCATCTTAGGTGAATTGGACATTCTGAATTCTCCCCCAGTGTACGCAAACAGGCAACGGAGATGGCGACTAGGGAATTTTCACAGTAACTTCATTGCTGTGTTAATGTAAGCCTACTTGGGACACCAATAAAGATTATTATTATTATTATTAAGTGAGTTTAAGAAGCATCGACAAGTGGTTGCTGAGAATCTGGTGAAGGCGATTGACTGGGCCGTAGCATCAATTCCGGCGTCCTTGGACAAGATAGGTCAGCGGATAGAGGTACAGGGAGTGACAATCCAGAAGGTGGAGGAAGCGCTCTCTGACCACAGTGATTGGATTGTCTATCTGGAGGCAGAGATGGCGTTGCTGGCAGAGGAGAGGAGGACGTCAAAGGCCAAGATCGATGGTCTGGAGAATCGCTCCAGACGGCAGAATTGTTGGGCTGCCGGAGGGCCTGGAAGGTATAAATGTCACGGAATACATTTCAAAGATATTTAGAAAGTTGGTGGGGGAGGGGATCTTGCTGACCCCTCCTGGATCAGTCGCTCAAGGAGAGGCCCAGATTGAGGGAACGACCACAGGTTGTCATAGTCAAGTTCCATAGATACCTGGAAATGGAGCGGGTCCGGAGATGGGCAAAGGACCATCAAGTTTGTAGATGGGAGGGCCATGGCATCAGAATATACCAGGACATTGGAGCAGAGCTGGCAAGAAGACGTTTGGCATTGAAAAGGCCAAGGCTGTGCTGTCTAAGTGTAACCTGCGATTTGGGATGGTGTAGTCGGCCCATCTGTGGGTTACCTTCAGGAGATTATTATTTTGATTGGCCGGAGGAAGCGAACGACTTTGTTAGGAAACATGGGTTGGGGTGGAATTGAAGTGTTTGAGGACTATGGACTTGGCTGTTTATTCATGAAGTTCTTCTGTATCTGTATTTTTGTTGGGGAGGGGAAGGGCGTGGTGTGGTTATGGGGCTTGTTGGTGGGGATTGTCTGGGTGAAATTGGGGGATGTTTATTGTACTTTTGGAGCTGTTTGCAGGAAAGGATTTGGGTGTGCTTCTCTTTTTTTCCTACAATGTTTGGTATTAGAGTTGGGCATGGGTAGGGGGGTAGTTGTCGATTGTGAATTCAATGTTTGAAAGACTTTCAGCGTGATCCTCCACTTCGCTGGCAGCGCCCCCACTCCCGCAGGTTTCCCGACGACGTGGGGATGGTCCCAGTGGGAAACCCCATTACCAGCTGTGCGAACGGAGAATCCCACTGTCGGTAGGGGCACGTTGTGCTGGAAAACGGGGCTGGTGGGACGGCAAATCCCACCCAATGACTTTTACTCTGGGTGGGATTTACCCGGCTAGCAGTATAGCTAGTTAGGGACGGCATTGTAGTACAGTGGTTAGCACTGTTGCTTCACAGTGCCAGGGACCCAGGTTCAAATCCCAACTTGGGTCACTGTCTGTGCAGAGTTTGCATGTTCTCCCCGTGCCTGTGTGGGTTTCCTCCGGGTGCTCCGGTTTCCTCCCACAAATCGTGAAGGACATGCTGTTAGGGAATTTGGACATTTTGAATTCTGCCTCTGTGTACCCTCCTGCTCCTAGTTCTTATATTCTTTTGTATTGTATTGGGGTTACTTTTGCAATCATTTTGTTTGAATAAAAATATTTTTTTTAATTTTAAAGTTGTACTTAATCAGTTCAGTCTTTTTTTTTTTCATTTTTAACTCAATACTTGATCCAGTTTAAATTACAGGTAGCTTTTAAATTCGATATTTACCAGTAACTTATCATAACCCTTCCTTTTGCTGTGACATCACTTTGATTTTCCTCCATGCTGCTCACTGACTCCTAGCTGCTCAGTACCTCCTCTCCCTTTTTCAATTGTTGCTCCTTTGGATTCCAACCCGTTTTACTCTAAAGCTTGTACAACAGGCTTTCAGGCAGGTACACCGTGACTAGGCCGCAGGCATGCCGAGGTAGTAATACTAGAGTCACACTGTCGGCAAGTGGCCGTACCAGAGTAACAAACCGGAGTCACCTAAAGGATGTTATGTTTGGTTACACTTTATTTCATCGAGTCTTAGAATCACAGACACATTCAGTCCATCAAGTCCGTGCTATTTCCATGTAGGGTAATCCAGTCAGTCCCATTCCCGCTCTCTATCTTTTTAGCCCTGCCAGTTTATTATCTGAACGTTCCTTCTGAAATCATTGGTCGTTTTTGCTTCCACCACCCTCCTCGGCAGTGAATTCCAGAGCTCAATGTGTTAAAATGTTCTTCCTCACAACCTCTGGAATTTCTTGCCTAAGAATTGGCTGATGGGAACATCCTTTCTTGGTACACCTTATCTAAACCTGTTGTAACCTTGTACACCTCGATCAGATCTCGCCTCAACCTTTTTTGCTCATTTGAGAACAACCCCAGCATGTCTAACCTTTCTTTGTGGTTAAGTTCCCACATCCCATGGAACTATGTTCAAAGCAGTTTCCTGACATGCCTAGAGTGGAATGGAATTGATGTGAGTTTAATTAACATAGAGGCCAATGATGGGACGGTGCTTTTGATTATAGCGGCATATGTGTCAGGAAGACTGTTGTGTTGGATTGGTTGAAGTACTTTGGTGAAAGTTTCATCATTGGAGCCTGTTTTCTGGCTCGAGCTGCCTATGTTGATGGTTCAGCAGGAATATCTTCCAGCTCCTTATCTTCGGCTTGCTCTGCTGTGATGGGTGAAACTCGTCTTCAAATTGTGCCATGCTATTGATATGATATTTGACAATGCTGAGATGCACAGAGCACGGACTAAATTGTCCTAAAATGTCCGTGGACTGGCCAGGCTTCTGAAGCACTAATTCAAGGTGCTTACTGTGCATTTTTAATGACTTCTGATGACCACATGGAGCCTCCTTCTTTGTGCACCCTACTGCTGTGCATGAATATCTCATAGGCATCAAGAGCCAAAGCTGAAGAGGATTGCCTAGGGTTCCTTCCTCCTGCGAATACTCCAGACATTCTGGATTGATCTGAATACTATAATAATAATAATCTTTTTTATTGTCACAAGTAGGCGTACATTAACACTGCAATGAAGTTACTGTGAAAATCCCCTAGTCACCACACTATGGTGCCTGTTCGGGTACACAGAGGGAGAATTCAGAATGTCCAATTCACCCGTTTTCAGGACTTGTAGGACCGGCATCCGGAGGAAACTCAAGCAGACATGGGGAGAATGTACAGACTCCACACAGATAGTGACCCAAGCTAGGAATTGAACCTGGGACCCTGGCACTGTGAAGCAACAGTACTAACCACTGTCCTACCGTGACTGTTCCTTGAGAAATTGAAATCCACTAGCTTGGACACACCAGTGCATTAATGAAATGAAAGATTTTAAAAATCTTTTATGGAATTCTGATGGTGCTGGCTTTGTATTCCATGAATACAATAGGGCTGTGTCTGGGGATCCATTCGTGTCATCAATGACATGTTGCACTTTGGGGAATCCTGACATCGGAAAACCTGCAGAACCATGTCATTCCGCTGATTACTCATGGGGAGAGCAATTAAATTCTTTGTCCTGGGAAGGAACACAGTGGTCTTCTTGATATATCTATGAACATCAGATTGACGAATATTGCTGATGTCCCCGCAGAGACTCTAATGAACCAGTAACATAGGTCAGGACCACAGTGACCATCCCGGCTAGAGGCAGTGCTGTCACTTTAGCAGAGGTAGTCTGAAGATTCACGGACGTGACATAATTTGATTGCTGCCTCCTTAATCAGGTAGTGCGTAAAAGGCTTGACATTCCAATGTAGGTACTTTGCTGCCTGTACTCATAACTGCATGCAGTGAGGTACAATCTGATATACCTCATGCAACCAGTTTATGAGACCTCTTTGTGAAACATCAGGGGCTGGATTCTCAGATTCTGGGGCTATGTTCCCACGCCGGCGTGGGGACACTGGCAATTTACGCCAGACAAAATGGCGCAAAATGGCCACCGATTCCCTGTTTTGCTGGGGGCTAGCAGGACGGCAGCGTAGAGCACCCAGTTCTAGCTGCCGATACACCCCAGAGAATTGCCAGGCCTGAGGCTGCGCATGCGTATGGCGGCCGCTCGCGGACCCGGCCTGTGAAATAGTCCCCACCCTTCAGCCAGCTCGTGCACCCCGGACCCTAGTGCCCCTAGCCCTGAATAATCTGCCCTCCTGCCTGCGGATTGGTCCTCCCTCGACTGTGGCGGCGTTCGAGCCAATCCCCACTGAGGATTATGAGAAATGGTGACGGCAGCATCTATGATTAAATTGCATATTTTAACAAAAGGTTATTTTACTTTGGTGGGAGTGCTGCAAAACTTGCCTGGACATTGTAAGATCCAAGCTGATTGTTCACTGTCTGATATGTGTTGACTCTCCCTCATCCACAACATCTGTTCCACCCTTGTTGACTGGAAAATATATCCTCTTATTTTCAGCCTCTTTACTGTTGTAACACTCAGATGTATATGTGATTGGTTGACCTAGACAGCTGGCCGACTGCATCTCTGATGGGGATTTTAAAAAATTACTCCCACTAGGTTTGTTCATTTATGCCCAGTCGCATCATTATTTATTATGTTTTGTGCAGAGAACAATAGCATTTGACCAGCGCCTGTGAATTCACTGACACCTGTGAATCTGCAAGTGTCGTGGTAACTTGACAAGAATGGAATGTTAAGGGATTATTCCTTAACCAACAATCCTTAACCAACAATAAAAGTGGATGTTCCTCCTGCAAATGATTTCTTACCTGTTAAAAGAGCTAAAGATTAACAAGGAGCTAGTGTAGGGTTGGTATTCTTTGGGCCAGTGTTGTTTGTGCTTATGTGTTCTGGCACAATAGAGTTGAGAGGACGTTTCTCCTTAATTTATGAATTGGACAAATTCCCATCTGTGCAAACTTTGAACAACTTGGATTTAAACTCTAGTCCTCACTTCTTTTTTCTGGACTCAAACAAATGCAGAGACACAAAGACAATGATGAACTGGCCACAATCACTAACCCAGTTGATAGATGGTCAAATTGGTGTCCTGCTGCATGAGATAGCTATGAGGAGGTGATGTAGTGCTTGCAACTCCAGGGTATCCTCCCTAGTATACTTCAGTGTACAACACCTGACAAGAGGTGTCAGTGAGACCTCCGAAAACCACCTGCCTTGACTTAGATGCAGGACAAGATCATATACTTTAAGGAACCTGGCAAGTTAAGGCCACATGATACTACCCTTTTTCAGTTAGATGGTCCGAGATTCGATGAAACACAATTTTGCTGCCAACCTCTTCCATAATAACTGCTGGTCCATGTCAAGGCTTCAAACCATGTGACAGCTACTTGAGATTGCATCTTACAAATACCCATACTTGGGCATCATACACATTTGAGCTCTATTGTGCAATTGATACCTTTTCAAATTGTAATTGTGGCAAAGTTATCACACATCAAATTATTGTAGCATGGTGCATGGTTGCTTGCTGACACCCAGGCTGGGCTGATGGATTGGCACGTGCTTGCAATGGTCTATGTCCTTCTTGAACTTGCATTTTATCAAAGCGACTTCAGTGCGCCCGTGAAGAAGACTGCCTGCAATACAGTGCAACTAGACTCAAATGAAGAAAGGGTTTTGGAAATCACAAGCTCTTTGGTTGTCTTGGGAGTCTCATCTAACAGCAGGAATTAAGGAAGGAAAATTTGAAGGTCAGACTTCACCCAAACCGAAGTCTGCCATCTTCCTGCTCTTCCTGTTTTATCCCCATTCTCATTTGCTTCCACATGCACACAACCACATAGACATTGGCTATTGCTGAAAAGAGAGACGTGTTGTTGAAGCTTTTAATCTTACATTCGTCAGGACACATGCAAGAATGCCAAATTTCATACAACCACGATAATTTGTAATAAAGGAGAAAAGAGTACTGATTGGTTGTCAAGCTGATTATAATTGGTTCCGTTGTTGCCATGGAGAAAGCAACAGAGAACCATGCACCCCTCAAGCTCCTGGCTAATTCAACAAAGACACAAGTCTTTCATATATTCCTTTTGTTTACAGAGAATGGGTCCCTATGAGGCAAGCGTAAATAAGTCACATTATGAGTTTGATTGATCCTCTTAAATTGGTTGTTAGCGTCGTTATTAGTGCACTCAGGATTATTCAACAAGTGCTGCCCAATCGTAAAAACCCATATAACAGTAGATGTTTTGGGGCTTTGCAAGAAATGTAGGCATTGAGATTCATAAACCTTCACGGACTTTAAGACTGGACTCATCAGAAATCTTGTAAATAGGGCCGTAGCCATTTTGTCACCTTGCATGCTGGATGCAGAAATAGAGTGCATCAAAGCTATTCTATGAGACAATTGCTATACTGATCTGCTACTATATAGTGGCAACGTGAGTGACATTTTCCACCAACATGATGCTGCCGTTAATCCTAAAATGGATCCTGCCTGCCACACAATAAATCAACGTCATGTATGAATTTCATGGGCAGCACGGTGGCGCAGTGGTTAGCACTGCTGCCTCAAGGCGCCGAGGTCCCAGGTTCGATCCTGGATCTGGGTCACTGTCCGTGTGGAGTTTGCACATTCTCCCCGTGTTTGTGTGGGTTTCGCCCCCACAACCCAAAGATGTGCAAGGTAGGTGGATTGGCCACGCTAAATTGCCCTTTAATTGGAAAAAATGAATTGGGTACTCTAAATTTTTTTTAAATATATGAATTTCAATCCCGTTGCTCTGCCGGTTGTGTGGGCCATGCGTCCCAATGACTGGCTGGTCAAATCAGCATGTTCCTTCAGTTGACCATAATGGGCAGAGCACAGACTGTAGTTAACCAGCCCAGCTTGCAAAACCGAAAACAAAATGTCTACTGCTAGATATGATTCTGCGATTGGGCAGCATTTGCTGAACAATCCTAAGTGCGTTAATAGCTACAATAACAAGCAGTTTAAGATAATGTGTTAAGTTTGTAACATGGCTCATTTACATTTGTTAGAAAGCGACACAAGTTAATGCGCAAGGGCCTTTCTCTGCAAATAAAAGGAATGTGTTCAAGCCTTGTATCTTTTTTGAATTACCCAGGAGCTTGGGAATCTATAGCTCCCTGTTGCTTTCTCCACGGTAATGCTTCAGCCAAACAGAGTTGACTTGCCAACCTTTTTCTTCCCTTTACTTCCATGGAATAAATAATTGTGATTGTCTGACATGGCATTCTTACATTTGTCCTGATGAGCTTAAGACAAAAAGCTTTATCAACAAGTCTCTCTTTTCAGCAATATGCAAAAATTTCACACAATAGTTCCAATGCAAACTTTGTCTGAACCTATGTCTTGGAAAGAACAGGCTAAAAATGATTAAATATTTAAAAATGCTGAGTAATTATTTAACCTAAGTATCCGTCAGACCAAGCCATTGTCTTCAGACACTGTGAGAAACTCCGTTCCTGAGCCACTAACTCTATTCTTCTCCGGCGACTGTCTGATGTTGAACCAAATTGTTTGCAATTTAGGTGTAATATTTGATCCCGAGATGAGTTATCAACCACATATCTCTACCATCAGTGAAACTGCCAAGTTTCCTCCTCCTTAATATCGCTCAACCTTACCCTTCCCTCAACACATCTGCTGCTGAAACCTTCATCCATGTCTTTGTCAGATTGAGACTTGACTATTCCAACATAGTCCTATCCAGCCACCCGTACTCTACCCTCTGAAAATTTGAAGTAATCCAAAACTTTGCTGTCCATGTCTTTACTTGGACCAAGTCCTGTTCACCTAATACCCCTGTTCTTGCTGACTTACACTGGCTCCCTGTTAAGCAACGTCTCAATTTTAAAATTCACATTTTTTTTTCAAATCTCTCCATGAACTCCCAATCTCTGTAATCTTCTCTTGTCCCACAACCCTCCTATTTGCACTCCTATGATTCCGGCCAGCCCAGCATTGTCTGCCCGGGTCGAATGGCCTGTTTCTGTGTCATATATCTCAAATAATCTTGAGCACCCCTGACTTCAATTGTTTCACCATTGGTCGTCATGCCTTTAGATGCCATGACCCTGAATCCTTCCCTACACCTCTCCCCCTCTCCACCCCTCTCTCTCCTCCATTAAGTCGCTCCTTAAAAACCTACCTCACTGACCAAGCTTTTGGTCATCTGCCAGTGTCATTTGTTGCTCCAACTCATTTTTGTGAAGCCCCTTGAGACATTTTATTGCATTAAAGGTGTATAAATACCAGTTGTTGTGATCCCAGTTCTGCTGTGATAGGTCTGGAAGAGCAGCTTGTCAACACTACCGCTGGCCCAGAACATCTGCATGCCTCTCCCCAGAGTTAGTCAGCACCAACATGGTGACAGTTCTCTCAGTTCATGAGTTGTCAGGAGGCAACAGCGAGTGAGGGGGAACAGGAACACAGTGCTAATGGCTACGTGATCCTCTGTACATTGTGAAATTAAGCAGCACACAGCTGTGTCATGTTCCTGTTGCTCAACAGTGGGACAGGAGCTGAATGTGTTCTCTGTGATGATTCTTAGGTGATGACTGTAAGCTGTCAAACTTGGCTCAGTGGTAGCACTCTCACACCTGGGTCAGAAGGCTATGGGCTCAAGTTGCACATAAGAGACTTCAGCACAAAATAAAAGCTCACATTTTCATGCAGTGAAGGGACTCTTACATTGCTTGGGAAGCCATCTTTGGGATGAAGCCTATCCTCTCAGGTGTGCATGGAATATTCCGTGGCGTGATTTCAATGATGAGTAGGAGAGTTCTTGACCAATATTAATCCCTCAGATAACATCTAGTCACTATCACATTGTTGTTTGGGGGAAATCTTGCTCTGCACAAATTGGCTGCTGAGTTTTCTCCATTCAAACAGTAAACATACTGCAAATGTACTTAATTGGGTGTCAAGCACTTTGTGAAATGTGCTAAATAAATGCAAGATCTTTCTAATACATCATAACATAAAAATCTGCAGTTTAAAATGTGCGTTGCCAGCACAGCAGCTGAGGCAGCAGCAACACATAACCTGCTCATTACCGTAGTGCTGTTTATCGGAATTTCCTTTGCACAATTTGGCTCCTATGTTTCCTAAATTAAAATGATGACGTGATGACTACACCTCCAAACTACTCATTGGCTGTAAAATGCTTTGGCACGTTCGGCAGTCATGAAAAGTGAATATATAAATCCAAGTTCTTTCTCTCTTTGTATGTACAGAACTGAAGCAGAACTGTGCCCAACTTGCACTATATGAATAATAATGCTCTGAGGTTGGGGTATGTAAAGGTAGCTTTACTCTATGCCTGTCCTCTTCTCAGCCTGTCCTCTTCTCAGCACCGCCTTTCTGGCCTGAGGAAGCCCTCCCTGTGTTTCCAGCTGTCCCTTCTCTCCCATAGTTGCTTTTTCCTATTACTCTCCCCACCTTCTAGCCTTCTCATGATCTTTTGCAGTCAGCTTACTCTGCAGCAGCAGGGTCCAGTTTTGGGCTTGTCACTTTAACTGCAATGCTAACCTTTCAAAAGAGATTTTTAAAAAGCATCAACTTCGGGATAAAGTGGGGAAACTTGAATACCTCGAGCCTTAAGATTGAGCTAGGAGACTCTTCAATTGGCGCTGTGGAATCCTCCCACTCCAGCATGAGCTGTGTAATTTACATTCCCTTTCCTTTTTTCTTCCCTTTCCTAGAATTCCCTCTCCCCCTTTCGTTCTTGCCTCTCGCTCTGTCTCCTATTTCCATTCCTGTCTCTCTCTTTTCAGTTACCTGCCTCAAATTCCAGTTCCAATGTTCGCTGCTTTAGTGTCTGGAAGCCAATGTCCAATTGCGTACCACAGGGATCGGTGCTGGGTCCCTTATTGCTTTACATTTAAATAAATGACATAGATGACGATGTGGACGGTAGGATCAGTAAGTTTGCGGTGACACAAAGATTGGCCAGGTGGTTAACAGTGAGGTTGAATGTCTTGGGTTACAGGAAGATATAGATGGGATGCTCAAATGGGCAGAAAAGTGGCTGTTGGAATTTAACACTGAAAAGTCTGAGGTGATACACTTTGGAAGGGATAATGTGACAAGGAAGTATTCAATGAATGGCATGACACTGGGAAATTCCGAGGAACAAAGGGACCTTAGCATGTTTGTCCATTGATTCCTAAAGACGGAAGGGCAGGTTCATAGGAGGTGAAAGAGGTATATGGAACACTTGCCTTTATCAATCGAGCATAGATTACAAGCAGGGAGGCCATGTTGGAGTTGTATAGAACATATATACAACTCCAACATGGAATTGTGTGCAATTCTGGTTGCCACATGGAAGGATGTGATTTCACTGGAGGGGTGCAGAGGCGATTCACTAGGATGTTGCCTGGGATGGAACATTTAAATTATAAAGAGAGGTTGGATAGGTTCAGGTTGTTTTTGCTGGAGCAGAGAAGGCTTGAGGGGTCACCTGATCGAGATGTACAAGGTGTCAGGTGTTTTTCATGTGTCGGTACAGACTCGATGGATCAAAGGGCCTCTTCTGCACTGTATTATTTTGTGATTCTGTGAAGAGAAGGTCAGAGTCTCGGAACCCTGCGGCGAGTAATTCACCTCATGACTCCCCAAAGCCTGTCCACCATTTATAAGGCATAAGTCAGGAGTGTGATGGAATACTCTCCATTTGCCTGGATGAGTGCCGCTCCAACAACATCAAGAAGATCAACACCATCCAGGATAAGGCAGCCCGCGTGATTGCTTCCCTTCCACGAATATTCAAACCCTCCACCACCGGCAAACAGTGGCAGCCGTGTGAACCATCTATAAGATGCACTGCAGTAACTCACCAAGGTTCCTCAGACAGCACCTTCCAAACCCACAACCACTACCATCTAGAAGGACAAGAGCAGTAGATACCTGGGAATCCCGCCACCTGTAGGTTCCCCTCCAAGTCACTCACCACCCTGACTTGGAAATATATCGCCCGTTCCTTCGCTGTCGCTGGGTCAAAATCCTGGAACTCCCTCCCTAACAGCACTGTGGGTGTACCTACACCCCAAGGACTGCAACGGTTCATGAAGAAGCCTCATCACCACCTTTTGAAGGACAACGAGGGATGAGCAATAAATGCTGGTCTAGACAGCAAGACCCACATCCCGTAAATGAATAAAGAAAACCAGAAAAATGTCCTTCAGCACCCTGCACGCCACTGTCACTTTCGCAACTTGAAATAACTGTAGAAAACACCAAGCACTTGTAGAATCAAACCAACGGCAACTAACCTTTAATTAGTTGGTGATCCCTTTTATCAGAGCTGGCGATGATGGAGAGCCTTCCTGCCTTGGAACACTTGAGCAACTGTCCAAGGATAAGAGAGGACTTCAGCTGGACTGTTGAGTTCCACTGTGGCGACATATCAGCAGTGCACACAGATTGATATTATGATCTGCTGTTTTCTATATTTCCCGACGAGCTTCGTCCCGTGTGCTAACACCTGCAATACAGTGCGCAGCGTGATTCAATTGCACAGATGCCATTTTGGAACTCTATGGTACTTATCCAAAAAGGAAATGGGCACTAATGAGACTCATGTGCGGCCCATAGAATTTACAGTACACAAACAGGCCATTTAGCCCCACTGGTCAGTGTTAGTGTTCCTCAACAACATCTTCCCACCTTGTTTTTCCGATGCGTAAAATGGGACAAGGTCCGCATGTTACGGCCTCTGTATTTTCTTTACCCCCCTCAATATCATGCCAAAGACAGGAAGGCTGAGGACCACACTTGGTATCGCTTTGATCGGAACTTTTTACAGAGGCACAGTAGAAGAGGAAAAAAAAGAGGAAAACGTTAATTTCTGTATTGTTTTAAGGTAAAAGTCACGTTAAAGGACTGAAAGAAGGAACACATTTTTATTGTGCCTTTGACAAACTCAGGATGTCCCAAACGGCCAATGAAATAATTTTGAAGTTTAATTGTTGTTGTAATGTCGGAAGCGCAGTGGCCAATTCATGCACAGCAAGCTCCCATAAACAGCACTGACATAAATGATCAAATGGCCTTTTTTTTTAGTTATGATGGTTGAGTGATAAATATTGATTAGAACACCAGGAGACTCGATGGGCTGAATGGCCCCCTTCTGCACTGTAGAGATTCTATGATTCTATTCTATTCTCTGAGAACTGCCCCCTACTCATCATCAAAACAGTGAATCATAGAATCCCTCCAGTGCAAAAGGAGGCCTTCTGACCCATCGAGTCTGCACCGACCCTCTGAAAGAGCACCCGACCTAGGCACACCCCTCCTCACCACATATCCATACTAACCCCAACTAACACTTGGACACTAAGGGGCAATTTAGCATGGCCAATCCACCTAACCTAGACATCTTTGAACTGTGGGAGGAATCTGGAGCCCCCGGTGAAAACCCACGCAGACACGTGGAGAACATACCAACTCCACACAGTCACCCAAGGCCGGAATTGAACCCGGGCCCCTGGTGCTGTAAGGCAGCAGTGCTAACCACAGTGTCACCGTGGAATATTTTGTGCATCCTAATTTGGAAGGCAGGGCCTGGGTTTAAACCTTAATTCAGAAGTCAGCACTTCTGACCCTTCACCGAGGCATCAACTTAGATTTTGTCAAGTCTCTTGAACAGGTCTTGAATCCGTTTGCCTCAAGAGTGGTAATGTTTTCCAGAACTGGAGTATTTATAGCCTGACTTTTAATTTTTACTCCAAGATATAACATGGTGCAGTCATATTCATTATGCAAAGGGAGTAAGACTTAGTGAAAGGAGGGGGGGGGGGGGGAGACAAAGCCCAGGGGAAGATCAAGCTCACCTCAAGTAAGTTCATCCAAACTTCCGGCGAGGCAGAATTTTAAGTTTGATTGATAACGGTGCCACAGGGTACATTATCTGGACCAGAGTGGGTGCCTGTTGCAAACCAGAGAAGGGACACAGGAGTTTCCTTCATGATTCCGTACAAAACGAATAGCTGATCCCGCTGAGGCCATCTGAGAATGACATCGAGCAGAGGTGACGTGTTCTTGGTAAGTAAAACAAGGCCCAAAGGATCAGAGAGTGAGAGAATGCTCCCTCCCCCTTCTCACCTTCTAACCCCCTGATTCAAGAGTGACATCAGGCTGACAACAGGTCACCCCTGCTCGGGAAGGCGGAATGACCTATGTGAGGGTTAATTCACGGGCGGCGGAGGAGGGTGTGTGGGTATCTTAGGAATGTGAAGGGGGGGGGGGGGGTTGAAGAGATCAAATCTTGGTGGAGTGAAATTGAGAGAAAGAAACTCGAAGACAGTGCCTAACACAGGCTGAGAACTGAGTGAGAATTATTTTACTGAGTTCTTTTACTGCATGTCACAAGGAAAAGTAATCCCATCCAGCTCCGTCCGCCCCCCCATCCCCACTATTCCCAGACCCCCCTCCCTCTGGCAAAATTAAAAGAACAAAACAAAAACAAATAGCTGCCCTAATTTGAGCAGAAGGTAATTGTGCCGGACAGTCTCACAATGGGAGCAATGTTTCTCACGTCTCCTGCATCACAAGCAACCCCGCGCATGTGAAAGTTGCTGATTTATCCAGTTTGGGGAGGGGGGAGGGGCAGGAGGGGGGAGGGGAAGAGGCGGTCAGGGAAGTAGACATTATTGCTTTTCAAAAGCTTTCAACTCCCCCCCCCCCCCCCCCCCAACCCTTCTTTTGGCAGACGCACAATGCAACACTGACAAATCTACACTAACTGCACAGGGAAGACAGAATAGGCAAGTCATGCATGAGACCTTTCTGTTTTGTCGCCAATGGACTCTCTGGAAAATTATCGAGCAGAAGGTTTACTTTCAGAGAAAGCACTGCACGGGTGCAGGAATCCAACTTTGACGGGAACACTGCTCGCTACAAGAGGGGGTGCAAGTTGCTTCATTGTAAACTAGATGGCATGTTTCCAGAAATGACAAATGGATTAAGTGTTCACATCTCAAGAGGTGCTTTATTTTTTTTGAAGATGAATCCCATATGGGTAATCTATACTCCTCATTATGCCCTCAGCAGGAAGATAGGATCATTGTATTTGATATTGAAAAAGTGCTCTTCTATTTATTCTCAAAATATTTATTCTCAAGATATGGTTGACACTGGCGAGGTTGGTGAGTGTCTGGTTTATTATAAGAAGCTGGTGGTGGGCCTTGCCTTTAAATTCTTACAATCCTTGTGGTGATGGAGCTCCCATAGTGGGATTAGCGTGAGCACTTCAGTGTAATGACCCAACAAAGAAGGAATATGTCCAAGTCAGGATGGTGATTGACTTAATAGAGAACGTGCTGGCAATAGTACTTCTTTGACATTGGTAATCTTGTCTTCCTCAGATGGTAGCGGATCACAACAGCATGAGGTGTTTTTAAAAGAATCGTGATGACTTGCTGCAGTACGACTGATAAAGAGTGCATTGTGTAATAATGGTGTGTCTGTGATGGAGGGGCTAGATATTGTACTTCAAGATGGACACTCCCGGCCACCCATTCCACCCGACGACCCTGCAGTTGGCACTGCACCGCCAATTCCTGTGCCCCGGCACACCCTGGCACCCACCAGCACAACCCACCCATCACCAGAAATGGTGCCCACTCCTGTAATAATAATATTTATTGTCATAAGTAGGCATCCACTAACACTGCAATTGAGCTACTGTGAAAAGCCCCTAGTCGCCACATTCTGGAGGCTGTTCGGGTACACAGAGGGAGAATTCACAATGTCCAAATTACCTAACAGCACGCCTTTCGGGAGCACCTTGTGGGAGGAACCCGGAGCACCAGAGGAAACCCACGCAGACACAGGGAGAGCGTGCAGATTACACACAGAGAGTGACCCAAGCTGGCAATAGAACCTGGGACACTGGAACTGTTGTCCCTCGCCATAGCCATCCACCCCCCCCCCCCCCCCCCCCCTCAACCCCCCATGGTGCAGGAAGTGTGTGGCTCACAATGCCCTCTCTTCGTCCCCGCAGGAAAAGTTGGCCCATGACAGACGGGAAAGGGCCCAGATAGGTGGTAGGGTGCCGGATATCAGTCCTCACCCTCTGAGGAAGGGGCCATGGAGGTCACAGTGGTGGCCAAGGACAGATTGGTCACCGATGTCGAGCTTGGCCTGCATCGCAAAGGTGAGAGTCCACTGGTCCCCATCCAGTTGCCCCATCACACATGGAAGACATAATGATCCTTCCCTCTCAGTGACCATATGTCCATTCTCCCACAGCGTGTCCATCTGATGGAGCTGGTCCATCCAGGGTGGCTCCTCCCCTCCTCCGCATTCCAAGAGGAGACCTCCAAAGATGCCACCATCAACGCATCACAGCTGTCAACCCCACCTTCCATCAACACAGAGACACACATCTTGGTGGGTGAAGTAGTGGAAAGGCTGCTGGGGCACAATCTGCTGAGCACCACAGTGTTGCTGATGCACATCAGGCAGAGGCAGGAACGTCCAGGGGGACAGGTGTTAGAGGTCTGCTGGATCCCAGGATCCAGCTGGGTCCCAGTCAGATGTCAAGACGCTGGACCAGGTTATCCCAAAGCTGATGTAGACGCGAGGTTGTAGCTGTGAGATACAGAGGGGGATGTCAGCGACACTCCAATAGATCCCTAGCCGATTGGAGGAGTCCCAAAGGAGAGGCCGGTGACAATGCATGACACCGAGGCCAACACTGCTAGGGTGGTGACTGTAGTGGAGAGCTTGGAGCACGACGGCAGCAGCATGAGTGGTGGTGTCCAAGACATTGCCCTGTCTGTGACGGCCATGACTGAAGGCCTCAAAAGCATATCCCAGTCACTGGGGCACTGGTCCCAGATGCAGGTGGACCTTGCGGAGGCGCTACGGAGCATATCCCAGTCACTGGGGCACATGTCCCAGCCTCAGGTGGCCATTGCCAACGCTTGGCGGAGTATGTCTCAGCCCCAGGTGGCTATTTCTGAGGTTCTGCGGAGCATGACTCTGTGTGGAGTCTGCACGTTCTCCCCATGTGTGTGTGGGTTTCTTCCGGGTGCTCCGGTTTCCTCCCACAGTCCAAAGATGTGCAGATTAGGTAGATTGGCCATGATAAATTGCCATTAGTGCCCAAAAGGGTTAAGTGGGGTTACAGGGATAAAGGGCTAGGGTGGAGGCTAGGGCAGAGCCTGATGACGTGGGGGCCTCTGGAGCTCAATCCAGCTGCTTCTCCATCCCAAGGTGCCTCCCAGAGCCCTATGGACACCGACAGGCAGGAGGGGGCAGGTGGCAGCCAATCTGTAACCTCCCTACAGGGAGACGATGGCCCCCTCTTTTCTTTAACCCTCTGACATGTGTGGCTTCTGGAAGAAATAAAGATCTCCATTGTGGATCCTGCAGATTTTGGTTCAATTACAAATCTTTCCTGTAAAAATTCATCAAAATAAATGATATTGCACGTAATTCAAAAACCTACTTTCATAGAATCATCGAATTTACAGTGCAGAAGGAGGCCATTCTTATCTGTAATGTCTTCAAAAAGGGCACAGCAGTTTGTCAGGCTGGATCATGCCCTTCTAACTCCTTGACTTCTACTTCTTATTACGTTGTTAAGAAGATTTTCCGTTGTTGTCACCTTTGAATAAGTTCCACTATACCTGCTGTTCATGTTATGCTGTATATGGTGATACTAAAGTCCCGGCAGAATGGAGGCGATGGATCGTTCTCCCTTCAAATATGCACGAAGATCATACTGTAGGCAATGTTGATTTCCTGCACACAAGTTTGCAAAATGGAGAAATAATCCTGCTGTCATAATGAGTGTTAGGCTCAGTTATGGGTTCGGAGACTCTCAAAACTAAAACCTCAAGTCCTGTTCCACCTCAAACTCATTGTCTGAAGCAGTGGTGCCAGTATTCCCCCTGTTGATGGTCTATATTTAGGTCCTTGAATTGGAAGAATTGGCAAATTCGCTCAAGTGGATGTAAAAGAATTCATGGAAATATCACACATACTCTCACATTCTCCCTCTCTCACACACACACATTCTCCCTCTCTTTCACACACACCCACGGGGCGCAATTCTCCCAAAGGGAGACAAACCTGGACTGTTTCACTCCAGCGTCGGAGGCCGCTCCTTGCCCCCTATTCTCCCCCCCCCCGGGGGGGGGGGGGCTAGGAGCGGTGGCACGTGAATTCCAAGCGCCCCGCCTTGACGCTTGCGTCAAAGCGGCGCGCCTGGAATGATGCGGCCGGCGGCGCCGAAGTGACGTCAGCCACGCATGCGCAGGTTGGCCGGCTGCAACCCACGCATGCGTGGTTGCCGTCTTGCCCTCCGCTGCCCCGCAAGACATGGTGGCTTGATCTTGCGGTGCGGCGGAGGGAAAAGAGTGCGTCTTTTAGAGACCCCGGCCCGACGATCGGTGGGCACCGATCGCGGGCCAGACATCTCCTAAGCACGCCCGTGGTGCTCGATCCTCCCTCCGCCCCCCACAGGCCCTACACACACCGGTCGCGCGCTGTTCACGCCCGCAGCGACCGTGTGTGGTTGGCGTTGGCGTGAACCGGTCGGGTTCAGCAGGCCACTTGGCCAATCCGGGCCGGAGAATTGCCGGTCGCCGTGAGAAATGGCGAGCGGGTATTCTCCGAGCCGCCTGTCGCAAAACGTGACACGCCATTTTGGGGGGGGGTGGGGGAATCGCGGGGGGTGCCAGGGCGGCGTGGTGTGATTCGCCCGGCCCTCCCGCGATTCTCCCACCCGCCGTGGGGTGCAGAGAATCGCGCCCACACTCTCCCTCTCTTTCACACACACCCACACTCTCCCTCTCTTTCACATACACACTCTCCCTCTCTTTCACATACACACTCTCCCTCTCTTTCACACACACACACTCTCCCTCTCTTTCACACACACACATACACACTCTCCCTCTCTTTCACACACACACACTCCCTCTCTTTCACACACACACTCTCCCTCTTTCACACACACATACTCTCCCTCTCTTTCACACACACCCACACTCTCCCTCTCTTTCACACACACACACACACTCCCTCTCTTTCACACACACACTCTCCCTCTCTTTCACACACACACTCTCCCTCTCACACACACACACACACTCCCTCTCTTTCACACACACACTCTCCCTCTTTCACACACACATACTCTCCCTCTCTTTCACACACACCCACACTCTCCCTCTCTTTCACACACATACTCTCCCTCTCTTTCACACACACCCACACTCTCCCTCTCTTTCACACACACACACACTCTCCCTCTCTTTCACACACACCCACACTCTCCCTCTCTTTCACACACACTCACACTCTCCCTCTCTTTCACACACACACACTCTCCCTCTCACACACACACACTCTCCCTCTCTTTCACTCACACACACTGTGATGATCGGTATTTACCTTTAATACCTTGCCCCTTTAAGAGGCTTGGAACCCTGGGGGACTCCGCCTCTGGCTACGCCCCCAGGAAACAGGATATAAGTTAAGACCCCATGTTGCGAGCACACTTCTCTCGAATGCAGTCCTGTTCTCTATATTAAAGCCTTTGATTACTGACCTCGCTCTCGTGTCCTAATTGAGAGCCATGACCAGCAGGACCACGACGCAAACCTGAGGAAGTTCCTCCAGACTGCCCGGGCCCTCAACCTCACGTACAACAAAGAGAAATGCGTGTTCCACACAACCCGGCTAGCCATCCTCGGCTACGTCGTGGAAAATGGGGTCCTCGGCCCAGACCCCGACCCCATGCGTCCTCTTAAGGAACTCCCCCTCCCCCGTAGCCTCAAGGCACTCAAACGGTGCCTGGGGCTTTTCTCCTATCATGCCCAGTGGGTCCCCAGATATGCGGACAAAGCCCGGCCACTCATTAAGACCACGGTTTTTCCCCTGACGGATGAGGCCCAGTCGGCTTTCGACCGTATCAAGGCCGGCATCGTCAAGGCCGCCATGCACGCGGTGGACGAAGCCATTCCCTTCCAAATAGAAAGCGATGCATCAGACGTCGCCCTGGCTGCTACCCTCAACCAAGCGGGCAGACCGGTAGCGTTCTTCTCCCGAACCCTCAGCGCCTCGGAAATACGGCACTCTGCAGTCGCGAAGGAGGCACAAGCCATAGTGGAGGCCGTGCGACACTGGAGGCACTACCTAGCCGGTAGGAGGTTCACCCTCGTCACCGACCAACGGTCGGTCGCCTTTATGTTCGATAATGCACAACGGGGCAAAATAAAGAACGACAAAATTCTGAGGTGGAGAATAGAGCTCTCCACCTATACGTACAATATTAAATATCGCCCGGGGAAGCTCAACGAGTCCCCAGATGCCCTGTCCCGTGGCACGTGCGCCAATGCGCAATTGGACCACCTGAGATCCATCCACAATGACCTCTGCCACCCGGGGGTCATCCGGCTTGCCCACTTCATCAAGTCCCGCAACCTACCCTACTCCACAGGAGAGGTCAAGGCCATGACTAAGGCATGTCAGATCTGGGCGGAATGCAAACCGCAATTCTATCGACCAGACAAGGCCCGCCTGATAAAGGCCTCTGGGCCCTTTGAGCGACTAAGCGTGGACTTCAAAGGGCCCCTCCCGTCCACCAACCGCAACATCTATTTCCTCACCGTCATCGACGAATTCTCCCGCTTCCCTTTTGCTGTCCTCTGCCCCGATACGACCTTGGCCTCCGTGATCAAGGCACTGCGCAGCATCTTCACACTGTTTGGTTTCCCCGCTTATATTCACAGCGACCGGGATACATTGTTCATGAGCGATGAGCTGCGTCGGTACCTGCTCAGCAAGGGCATCGCCTCGAGCAGGACGACGAGCTATAACCCGCGGGGAAACGGGCAAGTGGAGCGGGAGAACGCGACAGTTTGGGAGGCTGTCCTCCTAGCCCTACGGTCAAGGAGTCTCCCTATCGCCCGCTGGCAGGAGGTCCTACCCGATGCCCTGCACTCCATTAGGTCGCTCCTCTTAACGGCCACGAACGAGATTCCTCACAATCGTTTGTTTGTCTTCCCCAGGAAGTCCACCTCTGGGGTCTCACTTCCACTCTGGCTGACGACTCCGGGTCTAGTCCTACTCCGGAGGCACGTGAGGAGCCATAAAACGGATCCTATAGTCGAGAGGGTCCACCTGCTGCACGCAAACCCTCAATACGCCTACGTCGAGCACCCTGATGGCAGGCAGGATACTGTCTCCCTGCGAGACCTGGCACCCGTTGGCTCTCCCACCGACCCCACCGACTCTCCCACCGACCCTGACGTTTTCCCCACCGACCCCCCCCCTTCTTCCGACGCTCCCTGCCCCGCACCGACTGCCGACTCCGACAGCGTCCCCCCCATAGCGCCCCCTGCCCCCCAGCCGGCGCCGGCACCGACCACCCTAATCACCCCTGATACCCCCCCCTCTCCAAGGCGGGCAAAGGCTCAGTCAACAGTGCTCCTGGAGAGACCACCATCGGAACCGACCACATCCACGGCGCCACCACCAGAGCAGCAAAAGTCAGCACGGATTATCAGACCACCACAAAGATTGAACTCATAATTTAAAACACTTCACCCCCGACGGACTATGTGTTTTTTTTAAACGGGGTGAATGTGATGATCGGTATTTACCTTTAATACCTTGCCCCTTTAAGAGGCTTGGAACCCTGGGGGACTCCGCCTCTGGCTACACCCCCAGGAAACAGGATATAAGATAAGACCCCATGTTGCGAGCACACTTCTCTCGAATGCAGTCCTGTTCTCTGTATATTAAAGCCTTTGGTTACTGACCTCGCTCTCGCGTCGTAATTGAGAGTGCCTCACACACACTCTCCCTCACTTTCACACACACTCTCCTCCTCTTTCACACACATTCTCTCCCTCTCTTTCACATGCACTCACTCTTTCTGTCAGACAAGCTCATTCCCTCTCTTTCCAGCAGCACAGTGGTGCAGTGGTTAGCACTGCTGCATAACAGCACCGAGGTACCAGGTTCGATTCTGGCTCTGGGTAACTGTCCGTGTGGAGTTTCCACATTCTCCCCGTGTATGCATGGGTTTCGCCCCAGAACCCAAAGATGTGCAGGGTAGGTGGATTGGCTACACTAAATTGCTCCTTAATTGGAAAGAAATAATTGGGTACTTGAATTTTTTTTTAAATTTCCTCTCTTTCGCGCACACCCTCTCATTCTCTCCCTTTCACACACTTTGGGTGGGAATCTCTGATCCTGAGGCCAAGTGTTGACGCTGTCGTAAACGGGGTCGCGTTTCACGACAGTGTCAACATGCCCCCAGGAGCAGCGATTCGGACCCCTACAGGGGGCCAGCGTGGCACTGGAGCGACTCGGTGCTCCAGCTGCCGATACCGGCGTCACATGGGCACCGTGGGTCTGCGCACGCGCATTGCGACTGCTCCCTTCTCCGCGCCACCCCCGACGCAACATGGCGTAGGGCTACAGGGGCTGGTGCAGAACAAAAGAGGCCCCCAGCCCGAGAGGCCGGCCCGCCGATCGATAGGCCCTGATCATGGGCGAGGCCACAGCGGTGGCCCCCCCTTGGGTCGGACCCCCCCCCCCCCCCCCCCCCCCCCCCCCCCCAACCAGGCCGCCCCCGGACGGATGCACCCCAAGGTCCGCTGGGTAAGACCACACGCGGACAGCGCCGGCGGAACTCATTTTTTTTTATGCGGCTACTCGGCCCATCCCGGGCGGAGAATCACCAGGGGCAGCGTAGAGCTGACTGCACCAGCGCCAATGGTGCTGATTCTCCGCTCTCCAGATTCTCCGGCCTGGCGTGGGCTGAGAGAACCCCACCCTTTCACCCTCACTCCCTTTCACACACTCTTTCCCTCTTTCACACACACACTCACTCCCTCCTTCATCAAAACATATTCACACCCTCATTCTCTCCCTTTCTTTCACACGCGCACTCTCTCGCTCCCTCTTTCACAGAGAGTCTTTCCCTTGCTTTCACGAAACACATTTTTCCCTCTTTCACAGATATATAATTTTTTTAATATAGCCCGCAGCCCGCCCCACCCAGATCTGTCTAATTGATCCCCTATACTACATCTGCCGGTCCTCTCAGACACTTTACACACCTGTCCTTTACGCCGAAGAATCTGCTCATCCGGGGCACTGTCATGTGGGCCTGGTGGACGACCTTAAATTGAATCAGGCCAAGGCTGACACATGTTGCAGTCCCATTAACCCTCACATATCGGGGACCAGACTGATGTTCCTGTTGCTCCTACATACCTCCTCCACTGTCCCCAGATTCGAAGGGCCACCACCACTACAGGACTGGTGGAGAAGCGCACCGGCAGGAACGGCAGAGGCGCCGTCACCAACGCCTCCAAACTGGTACCCCTGCATGAGGCTGCCTCCACCCGCTCCCAAGCCAACCCTCCCCCCACCACCCACTTCCTTATCAAGGCTATCTTGGCCGCCCAATATTAGTTGCTGAAATTCGGCAGTGCAAGCCACCTTTCCCCCCGGTTCTGCTCAAGTATCACCCTTTTCATTTGCGAGGTCTTGCCCGCCCATACAAAGCCCAAAATGATCTTGCTTATCCTCTTAAAAAAGGAACGTGGCATGAAAATGGGGAGACACTGGAATCTCGGGAGGACCGTCATTTTAACTGTCTGTACTCTCCCAGCTAACGACAGCGGGAGCGCATCCCAATTCCGGAATCCCCCTCGCATTTGATCTACCAGCCGGGACAGGTTCAGCTTGTGCAGTTGATCCCAATCCCGCGGCACTTTTATTCCCAGGTACCTGAAACTGTCCCCAACTGACCGGAACGGCAGCTCCCTCAGCCGGTCCCCTTGGCCCCTCTCCTGAACTACAAACATTTCACTTTTTGCCATATTCAATTTGTATTCCGAAAACCGGCCGAATTCCCCCAGGGTCGCCATGATTCCGTCCATCCCCGCCATCAGGTCCGAAACGTACATGAGCAGGTCATCTGCGTACAATGAAACTCTATGCACCCCCACCCCGAACCAGCCCCTTCCAACCCTCTGAATCCCTCAGAGAAATTGCCAGCAGCTCTATAGGTAGCGCAAACAGCAGTGAGGAGAGGGGGCACCCCTGTCTCGTCCCGCAGTGCAGTCTAAAATAGTCGGAAGTCATCCTGTTTGTCTTCACACTCCGGGGCCTGATATAGCAACCTGACCCAGTCGGTGAAACCCACCCCAAATCCAAACCATCCCAGCACCTCCCATAAGTAGTCCTACTTTACCCGGTCAAATGCCTTCTCCGCGTCCATTGCCACCACTATCTCCACCTCCTTTCCCTCTGGGGGCACATTGAGCAATCTTCTTATATTCGCCACCAGTTGCCTACCTTTAACGAACCCTGTTTGATCCTCCCTGATAACATTCAGCACACAATCCTCAATCCTAGTGGCCAAAAGCTTTGCCAGCAGTTTAGCATCCATGTTAAGATGGGAGATCGGCCTATAAGACCCACACGACTCTGGGTTCTTCTCCTGTTTTAAAATCAAGGAAATGGTAGCCTGCGACATCGTCTGGGGCAGCACCCCTTTGTCCCTTGCCTCATTAAAAACCTTGACCAGCAGCGGCCCCAATATCCCGGAGAACTTTTTATAAAATTGTACTGGGCGATGTGTTATCTGTGTTGGTCTAACATCGACTGCAACTGGATGCAGTAAAACGAGAAACAGGCTTCCGACACAGGAGATGGTCCAACACTGTTTTATTGAACCTGCTGATTGCTGTACATAATCTGCTGTGGGTTGGCACTCTATTAACCTAACTGATAACCTCCTACTGGCTTGACCAGACTAGCTCTCTACCACATGGTGATGATGTTCATTGGCCTGTGCACTGCGACTATCTCCCTAGCCGCGCCCTGTGAGAGAGAGAGAGCCTTAATGCCCTGTGGGCTTTATAGTGGTGGTGTCCTGTCTGGTGATTGGTTGTTCTGTGTCGTGTCTGTTCATTGGTTATCCTGTGTGTCAATCACTGCCTGTCTGCATCTCATGATATACATGAGTGGATATTATGACACTGGGTACCCATCCGGCCCCGGGGCTTTATCTGACTGCATGGCCTTTAAGCCCTCAAATATCTCCTCAGCTCTGATTGGGGCGCCCAGCCCTTCTACTAGCTTCCTACCCACTTTTGGGAATATCAGGCTGTCTAAGAAGCATCTCATTCCCTCCGGCCCTGCTGGGGGCTCCGAGCTATAGAGTCTGCTATAAAAGTCCTTGAAAGCCCTGTTCACACCTGCTGCATCCCCTACCAAGTTACTGCCTCCATCCACCACTTTACCTATTGCCCTAGACGCCTACTCTTTCTGAGCTGCTGAGCCAGCATCCTGCTGGCTTTCTCTCCATGTTCATATACCGCACCCCTCGTCTTTCTGAGCTGCTCCACTGCCTCACCCCAAACTCTGCCTGCAGCCTCCTCCTTTCCCTCAAGAGCTCCCCAGTCGGGGTCCCCACATACCTCCTGTCAATCTGCAGGATCTCCGCTAACAGTCGGTCCGTTTCTGCCCTTACCGTCTTGTCCCTGTGAGCCCGGATTGAAATCACACCACCCACACCACCACTGCTGAGACTTCCCCCCGTATCGTTGACCTGCAGGTAGTTTTGTATACACTTCCTCACCCTCTCGCACACCCCTTCGTCCATCAGCAGTCCCACATCCAGCGTCCACTGCGGGCGCTGGAAGATCTCTTCACTCACCTGTAGCTCGACGCAATGCGGGGCATGGTCGGAAATGGCGATTGCCGAATACTGCGCATCCACCACCCCTGTCAGTAGATCCCTACTCAGTATTAAAAAATCGATCCGGGAGTAGACCCTATGAACGTGCGAGAAAAAGGAGAACTCCTTCCCTGTCGGCCTTCCAAACCTCCACGGGTCGACCCCACCCCCCCACCCCATCTGCTTCATGAACTCCCTCAGCTCTTTCCCCATTGCTGACACTCTGCCCGTTCTTGAGCATGACTGGTCCAGGCCTGGATCCATAACTGTATTGAAGTCCCCTCCCATAACCAGCTTGTGGGAATCCAGGTCGGGTATCTTCCCTAGCACCCTCTTTATGAAATCCGCATCATCCTAGTTTGGCGCATATATGTTGACCAGGACCACCTTCCTCCCTTCCAGCCTACCGTTAACCATAATGTAGCGACCTCCCCCATCCAAAACAATACTCCCCACCTCAAACTGCACCCACTTGTTCACCAGAATCGCGACCCCCCTGGTCTTAGTATCTAGCCCTGAGTGGAATACCTGACTAACCCAGCTCTTCCTCAACCTAATCTGGTCCACTACCTTCAGGTGCGTCTCCTGCAACATTATCACGTCCGCCTTTAGAGCCCTAAGATGCGCGAAAGGTGTTTGCCCTCTTCACCGGCCCATTTAGCCCTCTAACGTTCCATGTGACCAGCCTAGTCGGGAGGCACCGCGCCCCCCCCCCCACTTTGCCGGTCAGCCATCCCCTTTCCTGGGCCTGCCCCCAGCCCCTGCCCCGCGCCTCTGTGGCCCCATCTCCTGGCAGCGGCCATCCCCGACCTCTTCGCCGCTTCTAAAATCAAATCCCTCCCTCGTCATCCGAACAACCCCCCCCCCCTCCCAACAACAACACTCTGTAGCCTAACCCCATCCCTACTCTGATTGTATATATACCCCCCACTGTGCTTCCGCAGACTAGCTCACCCAGCTAGCCTGGTGGCCACCATCTCCACCTCCGTTCCCTCAGAGGTAATCATAATCACCTTTAGCAGCCTTCTAATATTCGCCGTTAAATGCTTCCCCTTCAGAAACCCCGTCTGGTCCTCCCCTGTCCCCCGGCACGCAAATCTCTATTCTCGAGGTCAAGATCTTGGCCAGCAGCTTGGCGTCTACATTTAGAAGGGAGATTGGCCTATATGACCCGCTTCAGGATGAGAGAAATCAAGGACTGTAACATCGTCGGAGGGATTACCCCTCGCTCCCTGGCTTCATTAACCACTCATACCAGCAAGAGCCCCAGCACCCCTGAAAACTTTTTATAAACTCCACTGGGTACCCATCTGGCCCAGGGGCCTTGCCTGATTGCATTGCCTCCAGCCCCTCCATCACTTCAAACAGCCCAATTGGGGCGCTTAGACCTTCTATCAGCTCTTCCTCCACCCTTGGAAACTCCAGTCTCTCCAAAGCCATTTTATGCCCTCCACCCCGGCTGGGTGCTCCGACTCATATAACCTGCTGTAAAAGTTTCTAAACACCCCGTTCACCCCAACTGGGATCAAAATCGTATTCCCCCTCCGTCCTTCACTCTTCCTATCTCCCTCGCCGCCTCCCGTTTCCTTAACTGGTGTGCTAGCCTTCTCCCCATATTCTTACACCGCCCCTCTCACCTTTCTCAACTGTCCCACCACCTTCCCTGTGGATAGCAACCCAAACTCCATCTGCAGCTTCTGCTGCTCCTTCAACAACCCCACCTCCGGGGCCTCCGAGTACCTTGTGTCCACTTGGAGAATGTCTAACACTAATCTATCCATCTTCGCCCGCTCCGCCTTCTCCCTTAGTGCCCAAATCGAGATAAATTCCCCTCTCACCACTGCCTTCAACGTCTCCCATACCATAGTTTCTGAGACCTCCCCCGCATTGTTTATCTCCACATACCCCCGAATGGCCTCCCTCACTCGCATACACCCCCACAGCCCCGCTAATAGCCCTACATCTAACCTCCAGTGCGGCGCTGGCCCCCCTCCTTACTCACCCAAAAATCCACCCAGTGTGGGGCATGATCCGAAGCTACTATCGCCAAGTATTCAACGCTCAGCAGCCCCGTCAACAACGTCCTATCCATGACGAAAAAGGCAATTCGGGAGTACATTTTGAGTCCAGGGGAAAAGAATGAGTACTCTTTCGCTCTCGGCCGCCAAAACGTCCACGTATCTACCTCCCCATCTGTCCCATAAACACCTTTAGCTGTTTCGCAACTGCCGAAACCTGTCCTCAAACTTGACTGATCCAGCCTTGAATCCATAACCATAGTAAAGTCCCCCTCTCCATAATCAGCCAATGCGAGTCTAGATCAGGGATCTTTCCCAATACCCGCTTCATGAACTCGACATCATCCCAGGTCGATGTATAAATGTTCACCATCACAACCTGCATCCCCTCCAACTTCCCGCTCACCATAATGTATCTGCCCCCCCCTGGGTCCACCACTATACTTCCCACTTCAAATGCCACCTTATAATCAAAATCGCCACCCCACTTGTTTTGGAATCTAGCCCTACCCAGCCCTTCCCCAGCTTAGCTTCATCCACCACCCTCAGGTATGTCTCCTCTTTCATTGCTATGTCTGCCTTTAAGCTTTCCAGATGCGCCAACACACGGGCCCCCTTGACTGGCCCATTCAACTCTCTCACATTCCATATGATCAGCCTGGTTGGGGACACCCTCGACAGCTCATTTCTCTGCAGCTTCCTCATAAGTGCCCTGTGTGCCCTGTCCACTTCCAAGTGCCAAGCAAATGGTCCTTCATCCAGCAGCTTCTCGAACATCTGCGCCCGTATGCACTGGTGTTCACTCTCTTGCTGCCCTCCGGCAGGCCCACGATCCTCAAGTTCTGCCCGCACGATTCATTCTCCAAAGTCCTCCACTTTGTCCAGAAGCCTCCTCTGTTGATCTCTCATTAACCCCATCTCCGCAGCAATCGAGGCTCCTCCTGCTCCCCCATCGCCTCCTCCCTCTTCCGGATCGCCTGGCCTTGTGCCTCTAATCTCATTTCCATGCGGTCAATCCCTGCCTTTATCGGATCCACCACCCTGGCCAGGTCCTCCAAGTTCTCCTTCATCTGCTGGGCAAATCTCTCGTGGAGGAAGCTCACTAACTGATCCGTCGATCACTGGGCCGGCAAGCTCAGAGACCCTGACCCTCCACCATCTTCCCGTGTCGCACCACACCAATCTTCGACCGCTGTACTCTCCTTTTTCAGCCACTTCTGGTCACACATGCTCAATCTCTCCTCTTTCACAGTCACTCTCTCTTTCACACACTCTTCCCCTCGTTCATACAGCCTCACTCCCTTTCACACACACACACACACACACTCATTCTTTCCTTTTTCACACACACACTCTCTCTCGCTTTCACACGCACACACAATTGATGAAGCAGCTAAAGATGGTTGGGCCTGGAACACTAATCTGATTCTCATTAATTCTTTTGTCATGGGATCGATCGTTTAGGGGATTTTCACAGTAACTTCATTGCTACAGCCCTCATTGAATCAAGTTTGGACCTGGCTGAATGCTAATGGTAGAGTGAAAGATTTGCTGGGTTATGAGATTACAGACTGTGTTGGAATACAATTCTGCTGCTGCTGATGGTCCACAGTGCCAGTTCAATCCCAACTTTGAGCTGCTGGATGCAGTCATAATCTAGTCTATTCAGCAGAGCGATAGTGTCGCACAACAGGATTGACAGCGTCCTCCTTATTGTGGAGCTACGAAGCCCCCATCTAGAGTACATTCAGTGCCCTTATTTCAGCTGTTCTTCTGTATTCAACGATTGAATACGATTCAGCAGTTGAGTGAGAGGAATAAGTGGTAATCAGCAGTAGAGTTCCTGATGCATTGAGAATTCATGGAGGTCAAGGGTTAAAGGTGAGGACTCCAAAGGCTTTACCCTCCAGCTATATAGCACTGTGTGCTACTGCAGCACTTTAGATGGAGGAGTTTGGGATGTTGCCTGCTGTGTATGATTTTGTGATTATGACGGTCAGGCTTGATGGATCTGTGGGACATCTCTCTCAATTTTGGCATGAGTCCCCAGACGTTAGTGAGAAGGACTTTGCAGAGTCAGCTGGGCGGAGCATCCCCTTGTCACGTCCGAATCCAGTGCAAATTGATACGAGGTGATCCATTCAATTTTATTCTTATCATAACTTCTCTGGATACAACTGAATGGCTTGCAAGGCTATTTCAGAGGGCAGTTGAGAGTCAACCACATTGCTGTGGTCTAGAGTCACTTATAGGCCAGACTGTGTACAGATAACAGGGACGGGATTCTCTGATCCTAAGTGTTGACGCCATCGTAAATGCCGGAGCGTTTTACGACGGCGCCATCTGGCCCCTAGGAACAGCGATCCTGCATAGCACTGGGGGCCACCATGACACTGGAGAGCATCGTGCTGCTCCAGCTACCAAAACGGGCATCAGCATTGACGGCGTGAGTTCGCGCATTAGAGCCACGGCCGGCGGCGTTCGTGCAAGCGCGTGGGTTACCTTCTCCGCGCCGGCCCCGACTCAACATGGCGGAGACCTACAGGAGCCCAGCGCGGAGGAACATAGGCCCCCACCGGGATAAGCACATCCGCCGATCAGTAGGCCCCGATTGTGGGCCAGGTCACCGTGAGCCCTCCCCCCGGAGTCAGATCCCCACCCCCCACGAGGCCGCCCCTCGCAGCATGAATGGCGAGGTCCCGCAGGGTACGACCACATGAGAACGACACAGGCGGGACTTGGCCTAACTCGGCGGGCACTTGGCCCATCGCGCGGGGAGAATCACTGGGAGGGCCGCGTTGAGTGGCCCCCGACCGTCGCCGGCGCCAATGGCGCCGATTGTCCGGTCACCGGAGAATCGGTGTCGCATGATTCGCGCCTATCCCGGCAATTCTCCTGCCCAGCGCGGGGTCGGAGAATCCCATCCCAAGGTTTCCTTCGCTGAGGGCTATTAGTGCATCCAATCATCCTGATTGTGAATGGCACTACCACAAAGAATATTTGACTGGAATAGCCTTGATGCATTTCAGGGGAAGTCAGAAAAGAATATGAGGGAAGAAGAAACAGAAGGATGTACTGATAGAATTAGTTGAAGATGGGTGACAGAAGGCTCCTGGGGTGCATAAATTCTAGGATAGACCAGCTAGCGTGAATGTAGATTTTGTGTCACACTATCTTTTTTAAATTTAGAGTACCCAATTCATTTTTCCAATGAAGGGGCAATTTAGCATGGCCATTCCACCTACCCTGCACATCTTTGGGTTGTGGGGGCGAAACCCACGCAAACACGGGGAGAATGTGCAAACTCCACACGGACAGTGACCCAGAGCCGGGATCGAACCTGGGACCTCAGCGCCGTGAATGTCACACTATTTTTTACCATTCGCTAACTGGTTGTTGGCGTCGCTGGCTGGGCCAGTATTTATTGCCCTCTTAATTGCTCTCAAAGATGGGCAATAAATATTAATCTTTTTTTAATTAAAATAAATTTTTATTTATTGCCCATCTTTGAGGGCAAATAAGAGTCAACTGTGGCTCTGGATTCACATGTAGGCCAGACCAGGGAAGGATGGCAGATTTCCTTCCTGAAAGGACATTCGTGAACGAGATGGGTTTTTACGACAATCGATAATGGTGGACAATAATTCCAGATTTTTAAAATATTGAATTTGATTCAAACCCAGGTCCCCAGAGCATTAGCTAGTTCTCTGGATTACTATTCCAGTAACAATACCACTTGCCACCATCTCCCCTAACAGTGTGTGAACAAATCTTTCCCTGAAGTTATGTCAACTAATTGGGACAAGACTTCTGGTGGCGGCTATGGAGTGAAAGGTCGCACATTTGGCAGCTCCTGCTCTTGGTGGTCTTTTTGTGGCTTTAAAGCTGGATTTCCACAGGTGAGAGGAGAAGGAGGTGACCCCTAGCTTATGGAGCTGTGGCCTAGGAAACATCAAAAAAGGAGAAATCAAACGTTGGCTGGAAGTGAGGACCAGAGTTTGAAGGAGGCAATGGTAGGGAAGCAGGGTTCGACCTCGCCAGCTCAATGGTCGATGGACCAGTTGGACTTCGTGACTAAGAAGTTCACTCAACATCGCAAAGAATGTACAGAGGACCTGGCCGGGGCAGTGGACTCAATCAGGGCGGTGGTTGACCGTGTGGAGGAGAGATTGACGACCCAGGGACAGGCGATCCAGAAGATGGAGGAGCTGGTGGTAGAAAGAGAGGAGCAATCCACTGCGATGGCAATGGAGATTGGGATGCTACAGAACCAACAGAAACAGCTGCTGGAGAAGGTGGAGGACCTGGGTAACCACTCTCGGAGACAGAATATCCGTCGTCGGTCTGCCAGAGGGGAAGGAAGGATCGGATGCTGGTGCGTATGTGGGGAAGATGCTCGAGAAGCTGATAGGGAAAGGTTCGTTCCCCAAGCCGTTGGAGGTGGATCAGGCCCATAGGGCGCTTATGCATAAGCCCCAGGGGAGTGAGCCCCCAAGGGCGATGGTGGTACAAGTGCATCGGTTCCTCGATAAGGAACGCATTATGAGGTGGGCCAGGCAGATGAAACGATGCATGTAGGAAGATTCTGAGATCCGGGTGTCATGTGAGAGTACCCTTTAAGAAATGGGTGTTTAAGAAATGTACCTTCAAGAAATGGAGCTGCTCATGTTACTGCAGTGATGCCACAGTGTGGGTGGAGCTGAGCTCTACTTTTTTTTTAAGTTTCAGTTTGAAAAGGAGCTTGGGTGTGTCTGTGTTTTTCAGTGAGCTGAATCTGAAGTTAAAAGTGAGCTGCACTGTTGTTGATCTCTGCCATCAAAAGACTATGGATCATTTGGTGAAATCAGAAGAATTTTATATGTTTTCAGTCTTGAATGTAAACCCTAATGTACTCCTGTTTGAAGGTTTGTTAAGTCTTTTGGATGTTAAAAGGACAGCATACAGATTACTTAGTGTTGTATTCATTGGGGGGTTATCTTTGATTTACTGGTTGCTAAGATATTCACTGTTTTAAAAAGGTTAACTTGGGTTCATAGAATAAACATGAAATGAAATGAAATGAAAATCGCTTATTGTCACGAGTAGGCTTCAATGAAGTTACTGTGAAAAGCCCCTAGTCGCCACATTCCGGCGCCTGTCCGGGGAGGCTGGTACGGGAATCGAACCGTGCTGCTGGCCTGCTTTAAAAGCCAGCGATTTAGCCCAGTGAGCTAAACCAGCCCCTTGTTTTGTTTTAAAAACCACTGGTTCATTTTCTGCTGTACCATACCTGTAAAGTGAGTTGTGTGCTCCACATACCACAATCTATTAAAAGTTGTGAGTCAGGTGAACTCTATGATACACTTTGGTATTCTCTAAACCCTGACCCATAACACGGGTGTACCAATCTTGGGAGCAGATCTCGCAAAGAGGAGGGCGAGTTTTAATGAAGTCAAGGTGGCCCTGTACGAGAAGCAAATAAAGTTTGGTCTCCTTTACCCGGCCCATCTTTGGGTGACCTACGGGGGTCGGGAGCTGTACTTTGGCTCGCCGGAGGATGCGATGGACTTCATGGAGGACAATAACCTGGTAGGTAAACAAGGATCTTAGACCTTGACTGTAGAGAAATGAGTTGGAAGTTATGTGTTGCTCTTTTAAAAACCTTAGTCTGTTAACTCTGTAATTTAAGTTGTGATGTTTGAAAAGCTGTTTGAGTTTTCACATGTATAACTCCTTTTTCTTTGTGCGATCTTTTCTATTTGGTCCTGCTTGAATATGTTAGCATAGATAAGATTTTGTGAAGGGAGAAGGGGTGGGCCTTGTGCTTGGACCTTGGGAGGGTTTGTTTTTGTTTTTTGCGCGTTTTGCCATTATTCTGGGAACTTATACTAAGAGTGTGGGGAGGATACAGTGTATTCAGCAATCGTGGTATCGAACCCACTCCACACTGGATAGACCTACGGGTAAGCACAGGAAAGACCCAGCGCCCACAGTGGTGGTTAGATGTAGGGCTGCTAGCAGAGGATGAGGTTTGTGAGCGGGTGAGGGATGCCATTGGGGGATACATAAAGAGCAATCACACAGGAGAGGCCGCGGCGATGTGGTTTGGGAAGCATTGAAGGCGATTATCAGAGGGGAATTTATTTTGATTCGGGCCCCAGGGAGAAGACTGAACAGGCGGAGTTGGACAGGCTGGTAGGTGAAATCTTACAGGTGGACAGGAGATACGCGGAGTCTCCGGATGAGGAGTTCCTGAAGGAGAGTCCAGAAGTAATGCTGCACATTGGTACCAACGACGTAGATAAGAAAAGGTGTGTGGAGGTAATAAACGAGTTTAGGGAGTTAGGCTGGAAGTTAAAAGCCAGGACAGACAGAGTTGTCATCTCTGGTTTGTTGCCAGTGCCATGTGATAGCGAGGCTAGGAATAGGGAGAGAGTACAGTTGAACACATGGCTGCAGGAATGGTGTAGGAGGGAGGGCTTCAGGTATTTGGATAATTGAAGCGCATTCTGGGGAAGGTGGGGCCTGTACAAGCAGGGCAGGTTGCATCTGAACCAGAGGGGCACCAATATCCTGGGAGGGAGGTTTTCTAGTACTCTTCAGGAGGGTTTAAACTAATTTGGCAGGGGAATGAGAACCGGATTAGTAGTCCAGCAACTAAGGTAGTCGATATTCAGGATGCCAAAGCGTGTAGTGAGACAGTGGGGAAGGGAACACTGACAAAGGAGAGTACTTGCAGGCACGGAGATAGGTTGAAGTGTGTATACTTCAATGCAAGAAGCATCAGGAATAAGGTGGGTGAACCTAAGCCACGGATCGGTACTTGGGACTACGATGTGGTGGCCATCACGGAAACTTGGATAGAAGAGGGGCAGAAATAGTAGTTGGAGGTCCCTGGTTACAGATGTTTCAATAAGATTAGGGAGGGTGGTAAAAGAGGTGGGGGGTGGCATTGTTAATTAGAGATAGTATAACAGATGCAGAAAGGCAGTTTGAGGAGGATCTGCCCACTGAGGTAGTATGGGTTGAAGTCAGAAATAGGAAAGGAGCAGTCACCTTGTTGGGAGTTTTCTATAGGCCCCCCAACAGCAGCAGAGATGTGGAGGAACAGATTGGGAAACAGATTTTGGAAAGGTGCAGAAGTCACAGGGTAGTAGTCATGGATGACTTCAACTTCCCAAACATTGAGTGGAAACTCTTTAGATCAAATAGTTTGGATGGGGTGGTGTTTGTGCAGTGTGTCCAGGAAGCTTTTCTAACACAGTATGTAGATTGTCCGACCAGAGGGAAGGCCATATTGGATTTGGTACTTGGTAATGAACCAGGGCAAGTGATAGATTTGTTAGTTGGGGAGCATTTTGGAAATAGTGACCACAATTCTGTGACTTTCACATTAGTAATGGAGAGGGATAGGTATGTGCAAAAGGGCAAGGTTTACAATTGGGGGAAGGGTAAATACAATGCTGTCAGACAAGAATTAAAGTGCATAAGTTGGGAAAAAGGTTGTCAGGGAAGGACACAAGTGAAATGTGGAACTTGTTCAAGGAACAGATATTACGTGTCCTTGATATGTATGTCCCTGTCAGGCAGGGAAGAGATGGTCGAGTGAGGGAACCATGGTTGACAAGAGAGGTTGAATGTCTTGTTAAGAGGAAGAAGGAGACTTATGTAAAGCTGAGGAAACAAGGTTCAGACAGGGCGCTGGAGGGATACAAGATAGCCAGGAGGGAACTGAAGAACGGGATTAGGAGAGCTAAGAGAGGGCATGAAAAATCTTTGGCGGGTAGGATAAAGGAAAACCCCAAGGCCTTTTACACATATGTGAGAAATATGAGAATGACTAGAGCGAGGGTAGGTCCGATCAAGAACAGTAGCAGGAGATTGTGTATTGAGTCTGAAGAGATAGGAGAGGTCTTGAATGAGTACTTTTCTTCAGTATTTACAAATGAGAGGGGCCATGTTGTTGGAGAGGACTGTGTGAAACAGACTGGTAAGCTCGAGGAGATACTTGTTAGGAAGGAAGATGAGTTGGGCATTTTGAAAAACTTGAGGATAGACAAGTCCCCCGGGCCTGACGAGATATATCCAAGGATTCTAGGGGAAGCAAGAGATGAAATTGCAGAGCCGTTTGCAATGATCTTTTCGTCCTCACTGTCAACAGGGGTGGTACCAGGGGATTGGAGAGTGGCGAATGTCATGCCCCTGTTCAAAAAGGGGAATAGGGATAACCCTGGGAATTACAGGCCAGTTAGTCTTACTTCGGTGGTAGGCAAAGTAATGGAAAGGGTACAGAGGGATAGGATTTCTGAGCATCTGGAAAGACACTGCTTGATTAGGGATAGTCAGCACGGATTTGTGAGGGGTAGGTCTTGCCTTACAAGTCTTATTGAACAATGCATAAGCCTACCATGGGGAACCTTATCACTATGAGACTTTTGCCCTGGGTGGAACAAACCATTACAAGGGGACATAAATTTAAGGTGAATGGTGGAAGATATAGGGGGGATGTCAGAGGTAGATCTCAAGCAGTTTAATCTCAAGCAGTTTCAGCATGCATGTCAGTATACAAAGTCTCCAGAAAGTAAAAACACACTGCAAAAATGCGCAACATCTGCCCACTCAAACTTCAAAAATGTTGCATTTATAAAAATTTACCCAGAGAGTAGTGGGGGCATGGAATGCACTGCCTGTGGAAGTAGTTGAGTCGGAAACATTAGGGACCTTCAAGCGGCTATTGGATAGGTACATGGATTACGGTAGAATGATGGAGTGTAGATTAATTTGTTTTTAAGGGCAGCACGGTAGCATTCTGGATAGCACAATTGCTTCACAGCTCCAAGGTCCCAGGTTCGACTCCGGCTTGTACATCCTCCCCGTGTGTGCATGGGTTTCCTCCGGGTGCTCCGGTTTCCTCCCACAGTTCAAAGATGTGGTTAGGTGGATTGGCCATGATAAATTGCCCTTAGTGTCCAAAATTGCCCTTTGTGTTGGGTGGGGTTACTGGGTTATGGGGATAGGGTGGAGGTGTTGTCCTTGGGTAGGGTGCTCTTTCCAGGAACTGGTCCAGACTCGATGGGCCGAATGGCCTCCTTCTGCACTGTAAATTCTATGATAATCTATCATTAATCTAGGACAAAGGTTCGGCACAACATCGTGGGCCGAAGGGCCTGCTCTGTGCTGTATTTTCCTATGTTCTATGTTCAAATTGAATTTGGGCTCCTGTCCACAGGTAAGGCAGAAGCGCAGTTGAGGAAGGTGAAAGGGGCAATATACAAGTATGAGGAGAAAGCCATTAAGGTGCTAGCACATCAACTGAGGAAGCAGGAGGTGGCGAGAGAAATTGGGAAAGTAAAGAATATGAGGGGAAGGTAATGGTGGACCTGGGGGCAATAAATTCTGTGATTCGCAAATTCTATAGTCGGGTCTATGAATTGGAACCCCCAGCCGGGGAGGAGAGTATGAAGCAATTTTTGGAGAGACTAGAGTTCCCAAAGGTAGATGCAGAGCTGGTGGAATGCCTGGGGAGCCCGATTGGGCTCAGGGAGGTGAGAGAGGGGTTGGGGCAATGCAATCAGATAAGGCCCTGGGACCTGATGGATACCCCGTGGAGTTTTATTGAAAGTTTTCTGCGTTACTGGGACACTCCTGGTTAACGCCTTTAACGAGTCTAAAGAGCTGGGAGTGCTCCCCCAATGCTATCACAGGCATTGATCTCGCTCATCCTGAAGTGGGACAAGGACCCGGAGAGCTGTGGTCCGTACAGGTCGATTTCCCTTTTGAATGTAGACGCTAAATTGCTGGCAAAGATCTTGGCCACATGTATCGAGGACTGTGGCCCGAGGTAATCGGGGAGGACCAGACGGAATTTGTGAAGGGTGTGCACCTGACGTCCAACGTTAGACGGCTCCTGAATGTTACAATGATGCCAGCGGAGGGCGCAAGGTTGAGGTGGTAGTAGCTATGGATGCAGAAAAGGCCTTTGACTGGGTGGAGTGTAAGTACCTATGGGATATTTTAGGCAGGTTGGGGTTAGGGCAGGGATTTGTGGATTGGGTGCAGTTGCTATACCAGGCTCCGGTGGCGAAGGTAAGAACCAACCGTGCCCGGTCAGAATATTTTTGTCTCTGCAGGGGGACAAGACAGGTGTCCCGCTCTCCCCACTACTGTTTGCCCTGGCCATAGAGCCCTTGGCAATGGCCCTTAGGTCATCGAATGTTTGGCGGGGGGTAGTGAAAGGGGGGAGGAGCACATGGTCTCGCTCTACGCAGACAATTTAATGCTTTATATCACAGACCTGTTGGGGGGGGATGGCAGGAATATTGGAGACACTGGAAGAATTTGGGTGGTTTTCAGTCTACAAGTTAAAATGGGAAAGAGAGAGGTGTTTACGATTCAGGCACGGGGGCAGGAAAGGAGACTGAGGGAGTTACCGTTTAAGGTGGTGGTGAGGAGCTTTAGGTATCTGGGGAACCAGGTGGCTAAGGATTGGGGACAGCTCCACAAGTTAAATCTGGGCAAAGCAGTCGATCAGATGAAAAGGGATTTCCGCAGGTGGGACATGCTCCCGCTGACACTGACAGGGAGGGTGCAGATGGTGAAGATGTCAATCCTCCCGAGACTGCTAGTGTTTTTTCAATGTCTCCCGATTTTTGTTCCGAAGGCCTTTTTTTAGGAAAACGAATGCGGCGATCTTGGGTTTTGTTTGGGCTGGTAAAACCCCGAGGGTGAAGAAGGCACTCCTGGAACGGGGCCACGGGGAGGGAGGCTTGGCCCTCCCGTGTTTTATTAATTATTACTGGGTGGCCGACAAATCAATGGTGAGGAAGTGGGTATGGGGGAGGGGTCAGTTTGGGAGTGAGTAGAGACGGCATCCTGTCAGGGTACGAGCTTGGAGGCTTTATTGATGGCACCTCTGCTATTCTCACCAGCTCGGTACTCCTCAAGCCCAATGGTAGTGGCAGCCCTAAGGGTGTGTGGACAATGGAGTCAACACAAGATTGGAGGGGCGTCAGTGTGGTAACCGATCTGTGACAATCAATGTTTTGTCAAGGAAAATTGAACGTGAGCAGTGAGGGGGGGGGGGGGGGGGGGGGGAGAAAGGTAGAGAGAAGGAGAGGGAAATGGGAGGCATGGTAGTGTAAGATAAGGACAGGGAACTTAGTACACGGGTAATTAGAAAACTATTTGTGCCAACCGTCTGGGAAACTGCCACCCTCCCCCAGAGGATCTATCTTCATGTATGACACCCATAAACACAGCTCCAGATGTGGAAAGTTGGTTGCAAACAACCACGATTCGACCATGACTCCCTTCAAAGATATATCCCTGTTGATTGAGCCTGAGGAGCAGGCCTGTTTTTTTTTGTGCGATTTTGGAAGAGAGAAAGAAATGGATGAGAGAAAAAAATTCCTAAAAAGGATTTAGTCTCGGAAGAAACATCTTGGTCAGATGAACTGACAGAAAATAGATGTCAACTTTTGATTGGCTTGACTCTTTATGCTTCTTTTTATTGGTCCAGTCTGATGCAAATACAATCAAATCCATTTATATGCAACCCAGTAAATGTACATTTATACCAAGTCCCAGCTTGTTAATCACTTTGTCAGCAATGGTAGTTATTTGTCACCATATACATTAGCATAAGTGCCATATTTGATCAAATCTTAAATAATGGTTTCCTGTCAGTCGGACCCCATTCTCACATAAACTGTCCCATCTGTCATACAGGGCCATCTCTGGTGTCCCTTGATGCTTTCTCTTGATTCCATGGTAAATGGATGGCAGGGGGAATGCTTGAACAGACAATTTTTCCACCCACTCTTTACTGACCTGCGGGAAATGGCAGCCTGCTGAAAAATCACCAAAGTATCCACTACTAATGTGTCAGTGGACCAGGTGACACAGATAAGTTCAAGTCAAATCCCCACATAAGCAGATCACTGTTTCGGGAGGAAGAGTGGGAATTCACTTTGATTTTACCTCCCTAACTGAGCCCAACCATACCTTGGTTCAACGCACCCAAGAGTTAAAATTGTGATCTTCTGGTCTGCATGCCTCAGTACCATAGGAGAGTGAGACTGGCATTATATTCCTGGATGCAGGCATGTTATTGCCTCTGGCTGGGAGCGGGAGGGTAGGAGGTCTAGAACAAGTGATCACATTCTTAGGGACGCGAAAGGTTTCAAGGGGTATCGGGAAAGTGTGGGAGTGTGGAATTCAGATAGAGGATCAGCCATGATCAGACTGAATGTGCAGCAGGCTTACGGGCCAAATAGCCTACTCCTGCTCCTATTTTCTATATTACAGTTAAGTGAGGGAAGAAGTTTGCATAGTCCTAACCAAGTGTGGGATAAAATTACTAGTCATTGTTTTGCACATCACTTCCATTAATCTGTCCAATAGCTCCAAGCACTCGTCAGTTAATGTTACCATGATCTCAACTTCTCGCTTCTTTGATTATTTGGTCAGCATGGCTGCCTCTCAGCACCAGGGATCCAGGTTTGATTCCAGCCTTGAGTGACTGTCTGTGTGGAGTTTGCACATTCTCCCCGTGTCTGCGTGGGATTTCTGTGGATGCTCCAGGTTTGCCCCCAGCTTGACGCTAATGGTAGAGTGAAGGATTTTCCGCGTTATGCAACTACAGACTGTGGTGGAATACAGTCCAAAGATGTGCAGTTTAGGTGGATTAGTCATGATCAATGCGTGGGATTATGGGGCTAGGACAGGGATTGGCCTCAGTAGAGTGCTCTTTTGGAGGGTTGGTGCAGACTTGATGGGTCAAATGGCCTCCTGCACTGTAGGGATTCTATGGATTTTGTTGCTGAAAACTTTGCGCTAATCGAAGTGAGAGACAGAAATACTGGGGAATGGGGCATCTGGTGTCAGCACTCCTTCAGTTATTGCAGCAGTCCATCCACAATAAATCCCCTTGCCATTTCCCCCCAAAATGTGCTTCATCTCCAGTGCAGAATTACTCACCTCACTTATGCTTGGATGAGACTCCACCTGCCCCTCACCCAGTTCTCGTAACAACCATCCCAGGGCCTCTTTTGAGTATTATTCCTAGTTGGTGCTGGATAAGGAACAGTTTGTGCTGGAGGTCTGCACTGGATGCCACTCACTTGACTCGGGAATGCAGCAAAAGAGAGTTGCGTCTTATGAATATGGTCTGAATTTGATGGATCCCAGGGATACTGGCAAATGCACCGCTCCCCAGCCCCAGCTGTTTCGACTGAAGTCCCATGGACTCCTCCTTTGGTGGGGCCATATCTGACGAGGTAAGAAACTTTACACAAGGTGAATAGCCTGAAAACTGAAAATCTGCATCAACACATGCCACAGGCGGGACTGATGGGGCTGGAAGAGAATAAATGGATTGAGAGTTTGGGGGGAAAAGAACATAAGGACTGAATTTGAAATCAAGGATAACATTTAAAGGGAGCAAAAAAACACACTGCAAAAAAAAAACTGAGCCAGCCTTGCTGATGTCCACTGTTCTGGCTTTTCAGCCCCATTTCAAACGCACTACATGGAATCCTTTCTTCTCATGACCATCAGCCTGTGCAACCTGTGCTATCTCATGGAAATGACGTGACAGCATGGTAGCATAGTGGTTAGCACTATGGCTTCACAGCGCCACAGTCCCAGGTTCGATTCCCACTTGGGTCACTGCCTGTGCAGAGTCTGCACGTTCTCCCCGTGTCTGTGTGGGTTTCCTCCGGGTGCTCTGGTTTCCTCCCACAGTCCAAAGATGTGCAGGTTAGGTGGATTGGCCATGCTAATTTGCCCTTAGGTTAGATGGGGTTGCAGGGTTACGGGGATAGGGTCGAGGTGTGGGGTTAAGTAGGGTGCTCTTTCCAAGAGCCGGTGCAGACTCAATGGGCCGAATGGCCGCCTTCTGCACTGTAAATTCTATGAAATTGTCTCTAATTCCTTTGTTATTGCTACTCCTATTTTGAGTTAAATGCGCCAGCAAAAAAATGTCGCTCACGATTGGAGCACAAAATGCCACTGCATAAACTGGTACCATAAGCAGTTTGGATCAGCGCTACTGGTAATATCGCCGGTTTTCAGACATTTCCCTGCTGGACAACCAGCACTACTGACACTTTCACTAGTACGACCCGGAAATATTACCAGTAACACTGTCAATATCACCGGTTTCACAGGCACCTGAGGCAGCATTATCAGTTCAGATCTGGGTCAACTGGTACCAGTTTATCGGTCGTTCCTGCTGTGCATTAGAGTTGGAAACAGAAATTCAGTACAAATAGGGCAATTGTTCACATGGCAATATTATCCAGTGGTGTAGTCAGCAGGTTGTCATGATCAAAATGGGAGCAATGCTCCAATTCCACTGCAGTAAACTCTGCAAATAACACTTCTCTCCACCCCCCACCCCACTCCACTGGCAGCCTCATACTGTCTGGAGGATTAGTGGAGATCTGTTCATCTGAGGCATTCCCTTCAATTGTAATATCTGCCCTGGTGCTAAGATGAGGCAGTGCTATGTGGCCCACTGACTGGAAAGTATCACCGTGAGGAACACCCTGGGACTTGGTTCACAGTTTCGAGGAGGAACAACGCGGCTGCATCCAATTCATTTGACACGAGGCAAATCAAGGCATTTGTTTCCAAAACATACACGCACACAAAATGCAAATATAAAAACAAGTGCTAATGGTTGAAGATATGCCAATCTACAAAAGGGGTCCATATTTAAGTAATTATACACACAAAAATGTCACAAAGACACATCAAGAGAATCTCACGGGAATATTACAATAACTGTACTATCCTGGAAAATTTACAACTAGACAGACTTCTATTGTATTGCTCCAAAAACCTGTTCACACAGACAGTGGCAGAGAATGGAGCAACCTGGCACCATTCCACTCACTTTCCCCCTGATGCCTCCAGTCCTGGGTGACAGCTTCAAGGGCGGTGTGGCAACATTCATTTCTTCCCTTCCTGCTGGCTGGGTGCTCGTTTTCCAGGTAAGGTCAGGGAGTCTGTAAACCTTTTATTTTGTTACTCATTCCTTTCTCATTCTGAACATCAACACTGGGAGCGATTTTATCCTTTTGGCAATAGTGTAAAGCCGGCGGAATTGGCTCTTCCACCCGTCGTATAATTCACACAATTTTCTTGAACGTTGAAGTGCAAGTTAAAATGATTCCCCCACTTTCCTTGAATAATTCGCTGCAATGATAATGTCCTTTTATCCTACAGCAGTAGCATCTTGGTGTTCGGTTGATGTCAAGTCATACTATATATATATTATATATATTTAAACCAATCACCAGAATCTTCAGAAGTCCTGCACTGTTGGATTAAGGCCTTTCTTATACATAATATATACAGGGCAACCATACAGTACCAGTGTAATAGGTTGTGCACCCTTTAAATAAACCAGACTCTTAAATAGTATCTTCTCTTCCTGATCTACCACACTGTCGAGCTAAGGAAACCTTTAGGAAATTGAGACTAATGGTCTCCATGGCTGGGCTGGCGTAATATACAGGCATCTACCGGTGACTGATGGCAATTAACATTAGGATTTTAATATCAAAGTGATTATCATATGACCACTTAGCCCCGGTTACTTTCTGATAGGTTCGAGCCCACAAGGCCCACTCAAATCAAATTACACTTTAAAATGTTCAGCTTTGTAAAAAAGTTCATGCTCCCATCAGGATTTTAAAAGGTCACATACCAAGAATTGCTTTACCACAACATTCCACATGACCTCTTTCAGAATGAAAGAGAACATGAATTGCTTTAGAAATAGCCACAACATACGCAGGTCGGCACTTTAACCCGCAATAAAATGTTCCACCGATCTGGCCAAATTGTTTGTACGCTGCTTATGAAGTCCAAGTAGGACGACTGCCTGTCTTAATATGGCTACCAGGGAAGGGCCATTGGTTACAGCTCCGTGAATGGTCAGAACTTGAAAGACTGGTTCAGAAGAAGAGCCATGTTGGACTCGAAACGGCAATTCTCTTTCTCTCTCCACAATGCTGCCAGACCTGCTGAGAATTTCCAGCATTTTCTGTTTTTATTTCCGATTTCCAGCACCTGTGATATTTTGCTTTTATATCAAATTTGGGTGATCTGAACACCCACCGCCACCCTCAAACCCCCCCCCCAGGCGTTTGAGGTAAACTTAAAATGATGGCACCTTAAATGATCGGGTAACAGCACAGAACAATGGAACCGAGGGCCTGCCTGGTTGCTGGGATTAGGTACTGCAGAGGCCGATTCACTTTGATCAACTGAGCTGGCAGGCAAACTCTCAATAAATCTTCTTTTGGATATAATCATGGTGAAGGCTTTAGTGCCAACCAATGGAATGTTCCTAATTTGTATTTTTGCTCATTGACTTTGAGTAGGATTTTTAAAAAAAACAACCGACGCCATCTTAAAACCTTCTTGCAGAAATCTTTCTCAATTAGGCAGCTTACTCACAAAAATGCAGTATGGCGGCCGGGAGTATCTAAATAACTGAAAGTTTTGATCTGCAGCTATACAGATCTGCAGTCTTTTTCAGAAATGCCCAGGTAAATGTAAACAGCAACAACAGTGGTCTGTTTAAACAAAAACACCAACAGTAATAAGGGTGCGTATTAAATGTCTGCAACAGGGAGATGGATTTATCTACTACCTTTTTACCAGTGAATCAAATTTCTGGCAAAATGTTAGAGCCACGAATGTCAGGGAGGCCCAGCCACTTAATATGCGACTGCCACACTCAGTTTCGCTTTCTCAAACCTCCTCTGACATTATGGAGCGCACCCCCCCCAATCCCCTGGTGGTTATGAATGGATGTTGACTGCAAATACCAACCCCACCCCACTGTAAACATTACAAAAGCCTGAATGGACTGCCCTTTAGGCTCCAGCGCGTTTGCAGCAGACATCATTTGAAATAACATTAAACAGCGTCACGATTAAAAGTTCCGATGTGCACAAATATACTTTTCCATATAATATTCTTTTTAAAAAACGGCTGTAAAATAGAGTAATTAGATCCAAATTAATATTTTCAGCCTCCACTATAGTACACCGGCCCTTTACAAGTAGTGAATGTTCACCTTGGATCCTTTTATACGAACTCTTGAATCGCTACCATCTCAGCAGCAACGGGTGTGGAAATATATATGGGCTACGTGGTGTCACTATGTAACGTGCAATTTAAACAGCATGAAGTTAACTCCAGTGCTGATGTATCACCACAAGTAATCAACTTTGTTAAACACCATTGACCTTAGTTATCCAGCCATCACATCGATGAGGTTCAAATTGGCGGGTTGTTATCACTGAACTGTTGCGTGGTAGCACGCCGTCTGTCACGTTGCCATTTTTGGTTTTGACATCTGGGTTGCTCCTGCTTCTGGCTTTAGTCAGTTGTTGGGGGTGGGTGGTTGGGGGTCAATAAAAAAATATACACACACGCGCACACACATACACACACACAGGCTGGCCGATGGTTGAATCACCAACGATCGATGTTGTCACAAATGGCAACGGGCATGCACAGTCTTTGGGAGAACAGAAGAGGGCGAAATGGGGTGGGGTCTTGCTGTCGCTCCTTGCTGGTGTTACACAGCTGTCTCCTGATCCTCTCGCTGTATCATCTGGTAGTGCTGCCTGTTCTCGAGGTATGCTGCCAGTTCCATGTCCATGGCCTTTTCCGCTTTGTTTTTTGGAGTGTCTCCCTAAGGAGCAGGATGGGAAAGAGAAAAATAAGTCAGGATGTGGGAGCGCATCCACGGCACAAGTGTTCCACCGTCCCTTTTGATTGGGCACCTTCTAAAAGCAGGTTAACTAAACCAGGGGAACAGGCGATATTGCGTGAAAGAAGTCAGAAGGAAGTGGTATCTTTCTGCTGATGTTTTGCTAATTTCTTGATGGCTCCCACAACATCTTGCCAGTATCAGGACAATTAAGGCCTATTTAAAGGTAGACTCTTTTTGACATGGTGTCAGCCATGACCCAGTTGGGAGCACTGTCAATTAGTCAGAAATCATGGGGCTGAATTTTTAGTATGACGGGGGCCGCTGACTCCCAACTGTCCCACTACCACGATATACCCCGATGAGTAAGGAGTGGCTTTAGGCAGGACTTCTGCCCTCACTCAAGAGGATGTCCCATTTGGAGAGCTGCTGACCAATCTGATTGGCTGGCAGCTCTCCAATCCCTCCAGCAACAGCGCTGCCTTAGCCAGAAGCAGAACTACACGGAATCTCCTGAGACTAAGTCCGGGGAACTGGAGATCCAGGTTAGGTGTAAGGGATCCCAGGGTGGGAAGGGTAGGGAAGGCTTGAGGGGCTGTGAGGCGGGGGGGTGGGGGGGGGAGAACTTGGGTCTTGGGGGATAGGTAAGAGAGGATGTGAGATTCAGAGGGCCTCAATTGAAGTTAAGGTGGACTTCCCACCTGAGGCCTTGCCCGCCCCAGCGTAAAATAACTGTGTGGTCAAGACAGGTGGGGGTGGGGGGATGGAGGGGAGTGAGAGCAAGCATCAAATGCTGGCCATGGAATCAAGTTCCATCCCAGGACATGACCACAAAAACTAAGAGTTGACACTTCAATGCAGCATTGAAAGAGTGTGACACTATTTGAGATATTTTCTATTGAAATGATAAACCAAACCCAAGGTGAATATAAAATATCCCACGGTATTATTTGGAAAAAGGGCAGGAGATGCTGTCTGGAGTAATAATTATCCGTCAATCAACACCACAAAAACAGAAATAGGGCGACACAGTGGTTAGCACTGCCGCTTCCAAGCACCAGGGACCGACCTTGGGTGACTGAACGTGTGGAGTTTGTACATTCTCCCAGTGTCTGCAGGGATTCCTCCGGGTGCACCAGTTGCCTGCCACAATCCAAAGCTGTGTAAATTAGGTGGATTGGCCATGATAAATTGCCCCTTAATCTTTAAAGGTTGGATGGGGTTACAGGGATAACGTGGGGGAGTGGGCCTTTGTAGGATGCTCTTTCAGAGGGTTGGTGTGGACTCGATGGACCATGGCCTCCTGCATTGTAGGGAGTCTATGGCCATTGTTCCATTTGCTGATTGTGGGAGGTTGCTGTGTAAGTTATTTACTCGAGGACAGCAATGACTACATTTCAAAAGTACTTGATTGGCCACAAGAGCTTTGGGTTGTCCTGAGATAGTGAAAGCCTATACAAATGCAAGTTCTCCATTTTTTCTTTTGGTGGTGACATTACAACCCAATGGCTTCAACCCGCCAAACCAACATTGGGCATTTCTCAACCATTTCTGTACTGGCCAAGACCATTGTGCAGCAAATCAGCATACGTGGGGACTTGCCGGCAACTCGGACCAAAACTGTGGAGAATCCCAATCAATGACTCACATCATTGAAGACTGCCCCCGGACAAAATTCAGCGGACGGCTGAGAGAGCTCGCTATTGCTTGGCTTGGGATTACTGCATACACTTAAGAAAAGGCAGCCTCCACTGTCCACAATTGTTCTTGGCACAGCGAACAATTATGACCAGGTTGCCAATCCCCTCCACATCCCTCTCAAGAGTCACTCAGGTATATGACACAGAACAAGTTGATTTGTGATAGAGGAATGAGACTCTTTTACACCTGGCGTTATGTAGTTCACACTGTAGCAGACAGGGATCTATGTTTGCATGGCTAAAACAGTTCTGAAATAGAATCCTAAATATGGAGAAATAATGGTGTTTGATTCATAAAATGACAATAGTTCTTTTTAAAAAAAAATAATTATTACAGGATGTGGGCATCACTGGCTGGGCCAGCATTTATTGCCCATCTCCAAGTGCCCTCGAGATGGTGATGGTGCTGCAGTTCCTGTGGTGTAGGTATACCTAGAATACAATTAGATAGGGGGTATCCAGGTAAAGAATATAGCAAGGTACGTCACAAACAAGTATGAGGAAATCAGATGAGGGGCTGAAGATGGAGGGATTAGAAACTGACCAATACTTGATCCAAAATATGGGATTTGAGAAGGTTTTCAAAGGAGCATGGAAACAAACGGGGAGTGGATTAGGGAGGCAGGTCTAGGCATAGGATCCAGGGCAGTTGAAGGATAAGATGGATTGGAGGGATTAGTGGAAGTACAAAAGGGTCAGAGCCAGAGGGACGGATAGTTTGGGAGTGCTCGAGAGACTGGAGAAGTTTACGGAGAACAGGGTGAGGGTAAAGTCATTGAGGACTTTGAAGATGAAGAAGTGGATTTTAGATAGTGAGCCTGGAAGCCAATGCAGGTCAGTGAAGATGAAGCTGATGGCTGAGCGGGATTTAATACAGGGGCAGGGTGCATGTATGGCAGCATTTTGGACAAGTCAGGTTGTGGGGTAAAAGGAGGCCATTAAGGGAAACATATCCAGGATTTCTCCTGATTGGTCATAATGGTAATACAGAGGGCAGCACGGTGGTGCAGAGGGTTAGCCCTGCTGCCTCACGGCGCTGAGGTCCCCAGGTTCGATCCCGGCTCTGGATCACTGTCCGTGTGGAGTTTACACATTCTCCCCGTGTTTGTGTGGGTTTCGCCCCCACAACCCAATGATGTGCAGGCTGGGTGGATTGGCCACACTAAATTGCCCCTTAACTGGAAAAAATGAACTGGGTACTCTAAATTTAATATTAAAAAAAAATAATAATGGTAATACAGAAGTGAAAGCCACACCAGCTTGGAATAAAGACAGAAAATACTGGACAATCTCAGCAGGTCTGACAGCATCTGTGGAGATAGAACAGAGCTAATGTTTCAAGTCTGGATGGTTCTTTGTCAAAGCTTCTATTCCTGGAATTGTTTCCCGAGTCATTGGATGCAAATGGAATGCTATGTCTTGGTCACAGCAATCACATCATTTAAATACCAAGAGGAGTAAAACTGGTCATTGATTAGTAGCACAGAATGGGCAATCGTGAAACAGCAGTCCATTGTATATCTGTCATTTGATTTTTTTTAACAATTCCCATTGAAGTCAATGGTAAAGATAATTGGGCAGGGTGTAAAAAGGAGCTATTCACTGTGCATTATCGACAACGACCAATGTTCTGCACTTAATCTAAACCAGCAAGTGTGCTGGGAATATACTTACAATGCAGGGGAGGATATCAATCAAGGCAACCTAGTTTTTAAATGAATGATAATCCCTTTGCTCCGATCAACAACTTGCATTTACACAGAACCATTAACTTAGTGAAACATCCCAAGGGAAGGTTCCCAAGTTCATTCTCAGAAAGCAAACTTGACACTAAGCCAAGGGAGGAGATATTAGGAAAGTGTTCAAAGCAGTTGTATTAATGGCATGTTAGAGGAGGGGGGAGATGGATGTGAAGAGGTTTAGATGGGAAGTCCACTAATACGATATGAAACAATTGGGCTGAATTCAGTGGGATGTGTAAGAGCTGGAGTTTGTAAGGGTAGAGAGGGCTGTGATCCTTCTGTCACTGTGACCCTAGAGCCAGAGGTGAGGCAGCAGCCCCTCCCAAGCACTTCACGTGTTACTCTTGCTCCCTACCAGCTAGACAACATCCCATTAACAGGCTCCATCCCTCGCAAAAGGCCTCAAGTCTTTTAGGCTCCCTCTTTTCCCCACACTTCTCCTTCCATAGCTATCTCCCAAAGGACAAATTAAGGTGGCCATACTACAGATTAGTGCAAAATCCAAACCATTACCTTACAGAGGACAGTGAAAAATCTCTTTAGAGTGAAACAGTTCCGAATTCCTTGTAATTCTCAGTGTTTTGGCAGAATTTGAAAAGGAGCAGCAATAGTTTCTTGTAGGTTAATTCATTCATTGACCTTGCACTTATTGAGGTGATCTTACGTCCAGATTATAATATCGTATTAAAGCCAAGTTGATTGAGAATTGAAGGTTGGCCGGTATCAGTTTTAAGATCTCTGCATAACTTTCAGTTTGCACTGCTGATCCAGCAACACTTTCTCTCCCCATCAGTGAACCTACCACGCTGCTCAATTCATACCGCTGGAAATTTTCAGCAATGCGTTCCCTACACAGCTAGTGTTATACATTGGAGGGAGAATCCCAGACCATGCATCAGAAAACCCTGCATATCATATGGAATGACTAGAATCGATCTGAAGGTTATAAAGGTTTTGCAATGGCGTTTGCCAATTCTTCCTGAAACTTCTATAAATATCCTTGATTTCCTTCTAAGAACAGCCTGTAACACTTCAGTATCACTGAAATCATCCCAAGACCAAAGAACGGAGCTTGTAAATGTTTACCAAAGTCCAATAAATAGAGCTCCCAGCTCATTACCTTTATAGAGGACAAGTTATGTCGCTGGGAAGGCTCTGTTAACATTTCAAAGTTTAAAAAAAAAACATTTTATTAGGGTACTAACATTTCAAAGTTTATTCACTTTGGTCTTCTGAATTTAAATTCAATATTGAACCATGTGTGTGCGGATTATTTTATTTTAATTTGCTGTGAAATAACTCAAGAGCTAGAGATACATTGCTTTTGCTATGAGATTGCTGCTATTTTCCAGATTTAGTTCCTCCTCTCCCTCAAGGAACGATGTGTCTCTGTGTCAAATGCTGTTGATTTAGACCACCTACAGATTCATCTGTTGGAGCTCATGACAAATGGGTGACAGGTGAGAAACAGCTAACCATCCTGCAGAGGGACATCCCCAAATTCCTTCAAGTGTTTTAGTCTGCTTCAAAGTCAGCAAACAAGAATCTCTCTGGGACAGGGTGCGCTCCACTCCACCTGACTACATCAATGGGGCAGTCTCCTCCTCCCATCATCACCACCAGCCCAACCCGCCCTACCCCCAAAGCGGGCAGGTGAACTTCACACATTGTGTTTGAATAAAGACAGAAAGAAAATCACTTCCTGAACAATTTTCCAGCCACCTATTCCTTTCCTCTGAGATTTCTGCTTTTGGAACTGGTTGTGATAAAAATTTAAAATGTGTGCCCATGGCATCTGCAGCTCTGTGGGTACTGTGTAAGGAAGTAAAAAACAGTAGTACAAAGCACCTACAGAGCTTATGCACTTATCCCCCCCCCCCCCCGACCCCCCACACCACAGTGGCTATACTGAACCCACAAAGAAGGTAGTCAAGACTTCACCGTGGCCTGGCACTCGAGCCATATTTTCTCAACAGGCTTTTTATCAAACTACTGTCTCCTAATGCTGATTTTTCACAGTTTCCAGTGGTTGCTATAGCATTCATACAAGAGAACCTTACAATGCTGTGAATGCTTGCAATTTTCCATGCCAGGCTGACTTGGGGCCTACAATGAGCCTTCTCACACAGTGGTGCAGAATTTAATGCTTTGCCAGTAACTGAACTGGTTCTCCACTGAAATGTGTTGCTTCTTATAGCCATAGAAGGCATTTCTGAATGAGGTTGTGGAGTGAACACCCCCCCCCCCCCCCACTGTTCTTCCATTGGATGGGACAGCAAGGATTAATTACTCCAAAAGCTTTGTGGGCAGGATGGTGCTCCAGTGTATTGATGTATGAGCATATGCCCTACGTCATTCAACGCATGAGTGGATTCTCTGGCGATTCGGGGTTTGCTTCAGTTAGGCATCAGTGAGATTTCCGTCCATAGGCAAAAAGGTTAGAAATTGTGGGTTGCGGAATGGTCTTGGGGAGGCATCTCCTTGCGAGTCACGAATGGAATAGAAATTTGGAAAAGTACCCGAGAGTAATGAAAGGAAGGAACTTGCATGTGTATAATGCCTTTCACAGTCCCCAACTGCTTGGCAGTCAATGAGACATCTTTCCTGGAGTGTAGCTAGCATTTGTAATGTTGGGGAAACACGAGAACCGAGGTCCCACAAACAATGACCAGACCATTGTTATTTTTTAAAAAGTCATGTTGATTAAAGGATAAATATTGGGCAGGTCACTGTGGACTGCTCTTGCTCCAAATAGTACCATGTGATCATTTACATTTGCCTGAGAAAGTAAGCCTGAGCTCCAACAATGCAGCACTCTCTCAGTACCAGATGAGGCGTCAGCATAGATTTTATACTCAAGTTACCAGTGGGTCTTGAACCCACAACCTTCTGACTCAGAGATGAAAGTGCTATCCCTGAGCCACAGCTGATATCCAATTACCTAAGTTGAAGGCAAATTGTGGGAGAACAGATAGAATGGCCACCTGAAGCTAGAATATTATCTCCAGCACAGAAGATAATCAAAATGGATAGGACAGAGGAAATGGAAGAAATTGTTAAATTCAATGTCGAGCCAAAAGGCTGTAAAATATCTGATCACGAAATTATGTTCTTTTTTATTTCAGATTTCCAGTATTTGCTGTATTCTGTTTTTAATGGGATGTAGCTATTCATTATTTTGCTATTTGGATAAATTCCTAAAACTTACCACTCCCTTTGCACCATGAAATCCTTTATCAGTAAATCTCTCCCACCTTATCACAGACCTTCCTTTTTGCTCAGCCCCCCCCCCCCCCCCCCCTTTACACTGTTAAAATTATATTTCCATGGGAACATAAGAGGTGCAGGCCATTCGGCCCTCTAAGCCTTCTCTGTCATTTAACAAGATCATGGCTGATCCTCAACCTCGATGCCATTTTGTCGCATCTTTCCCATATCCCTCGATGTGTCAATTATCTCAAAATCTCTGTCTTGAACATACTCAATGACTGAGCCTCCACAGACCTCTGGTCTAGAGCATGCCATACATTCAACACCCTCTGAGTGAAGAAATTCCTTCTCATCCATGTCCCGAAATCATCTCTTATTCTGGTGTCCCTTGGTTCCAGCACCCACCCACCTCCACCACCCAAGGGAAGCATTCTTCCTGCATCTATTCTGTCAAGCCCTGTGAGAATGTTGCAAGCTTCAACGAGATCACCTTTCATTCTCTAGACTCTAGAGAACATTGGCGCAGTCCCCTCAATCTCTTATAGGACGATCCAGCACTCCCTCTATTGCAAGTATATCTTTCCTTGTGTACGGAGACCAAAACTGTAGACAATGCTCTAGGTCTGGTCCATCTTCCTCCAGTTTCTTCTGTCCTGAAGAAAGATCCTTGAGCTGAATCGTGCTCTCCACAGATGCTACCAGACTTGCTATTTCCCTCATTTCCTGGTTTTATTTCAGATTTCCAGCATCCACAGTATCTTGCTTGTCTACTATCTCACGTCACTAAGATATCCTGGAATCATGTGCGGAATTCTCCCATTCGGCGGCAGAGTGTCCACGCCGTCGGAAACGCCGTTGCGTTTCACAACGGTGTGAACGGGCTGCTAGGAATAGCGATTCTGGCCCCTGCAGGGGGCCAGCACGGTGCTGGAGCGGTTCACGACGCTTCAGCCTCCCATTCCGGCATGAACTGTGCGCTGCAACAACCCGCGTATGCGTGGTAACCTCCCTCAACGTGCCGGCCCCGACGCAACATGGCGCGGGAGTTCAGGGTTGGCGCGTAAGAAAATAGGCCTGGGGAGTGAGGGGCCGGCCCGCCGATCGGTGGGCTCTGATCGCGGGCCAGGCCCCATCGGGGGAACCCTCCGGAGTCGGAGCACCCCCGCCTCCCCCCAGGCCTCCCCCGACCCTGCACGCAGAGTTCCCGGCAGCTGCGACCAGGTGTGGACGGCGCCGGCAGGACTCTGCCTTTTTAGAGCGGCCGCTCGACTCATCCGGGCCGGAGAATTGGTGGCCCGGCCGCATAGAGCGGCCCGTGACCGGTGCCGCGCCAAACGCGCTGGCGCCAATGGTGCTGATTCTCCGCTCCGAGAAGAATCGCGTGCCGGCATCGGAGTGGTGTGTGGTTGCGGGAATTCTCCAGCCTGGCGCGGGGCTGGGAGAATGCCGCCCCATTACTTTGTATTCAAAGGTGAGTTGAATTGAGTTGCGAAAAGTCATCTCTATCCTGCCCACCCGCCACACATCCTCCATTCTAAACATCAAAGAGCTCAGTACAATCTGCAATGATAATTTAGATCACAGCAATTTGCAATGTCAATATTTTGTTGCGTCTACAGTGTTTCTTGTCCGCAGGTTTCTATATTACTCTGAGCAACACAACAAATGTGGACTCGAACCCGAATGTGGGGTTTAAGGGATTTCTGAAAAATCTGATCCAAATAAAGATTTCTAAATAATCTACTTCAGGTGACTTCACTAAACACCTTTTAAAACCACACAGAATCAGAAATGATATTCATAAAGCCCCAGAGAAACGGGAAGAGGCCATTTTGTCCCTTGAGCTTGTGATAATGATCATTCAATTCAATGGTTTGCAATTTTACAAGATTTGTTCCAGAACATGTGGTTGAAAAAGTCCTCGTATACTAAAAAGTGCATTCTATCTATTTTCATCTACGGCATGACTGGTTTGATTTGATTTATTGTCACATGTACCGAAATACAGTGAAAAGTATTTTTCTGCGGCCGAGGGAATGCACACAGTACGTACAAATGAAAATGAAATGAAAATCGCTTATTGTCACGAGTAGGCTTCAATGAAGTTACTGTGAAAAGCCCCTAGTCGCCACATTCCGGCGCCTGTCCGGGGAGGCTGGTACGGGAATCGAACCATGCTGTTGGCCTGCTTAGTCTGCTTTAAAAGCCAGCGATTTAGCCTTGTGAGCTAAACCAGCCCCAAAATAGACAAAATAATAATCAACAGAGCACATTGACAAATGATACATCGCCAAACAGTGATTGGTTAGTACGAAACAAGGGGCCAAACAAAGCAAATACATGAGCAAGAGCAGCATAGGGTGTCGTGAATAGTGTTCTTACAGGGAACAGATCAGTCTGAGGGGGAGTCGTTGAGGAGTCTTGTAGCTATGGGGAAGAAGCTGTTCCTATGACTGGATGTGCGAGTCTTCAGACTTCTGTACCTTCTGCCTGATGGAAGTGTCTGGAATAACGCAATGCCTGGGTGTGAGGGGCCTCCGATAATGCTGTTTGCCTTCCTGAGGCAGTGGGAGGTGTATAGAGAATCAATGTGGGGGTGGCAAGCTTGTGTGATGCATTGGGCTGAGTTCACCACACTCTGCAGTTTCTTGCGACCTTGGGCCGAGCAGTTGCCATACTAAGCTGTAATGCAGCCGGATAGGATGCTCTCTATGGCACATTTGTAGAAGTTTGTGAGAGACGGTGCAGACATGCCGAATTTCTTTAGCTTCTGCAGGAAGTAGAGACGTTGTTGGGCTTTCTTGACTATTGCATCAACGTGAGTGGACCAGGACAGACTGTTGATGATGGTGACCCCCAGGAACTTAGCCTGTGATCTTGTGTAGGCCCTGCCCTGATCTACAACATACTCTATATGCCTGCCTTTATCCCGATCCCACATTACATCTAGTAACAAAAACAAAACCCATCCACTTCAAATGTAAAATTACCAATTGATCTAGCAGCAATTATAATTTGTGGAAGAAAGTTTCAAACTTTTCCCACCATGTGTGTGTCAAAGTGGTTCCTTACTGCACCACTGAAAATTCTGACTCTGCTGGCCTTGCAGTCAGTGGAAATACTTTCTATCTATCCCAATCTGTTCCCCTTAATTTTCTGAAAACTTCACTCCTTAACCTACTGAAAGCCAAGGTAAAAAATCCTTGTTTACGTCATCTCTCTTTGCCATTTCACTTTAGGGAGTTCAGGTATAATTTTAGTGAATCTATGTTACACTCACTCCAAATACATCTGTGGTGCCCCGAACTGCACATAGTTCTCCAGCTGTGGTTAGCACTGCTGCCTCACAGTGCCAAGGACCCGGGTTCGATCCTGGCTCCAGGTCACTGTCCGTGTGGAGTTTGTACATTCTCCCAGTGTTTGCATGGGTCTCACCCCCACAACCCAAAGATATGCAAGGTAGGTGGATTGGCCACGCTAAATTGCCCCATAATTGGAAAACAAATTCTAAATTTAAAAAAAATAGTTCTCCAGCTGTTTTGTAACCATGGTTTAGTACAGCCAAAACAGGACTTATATCCCTTTGTATTCTTATCCACAAAATATAAAGGCCAACATTCCACTTGCCTTTTTGATTATTTTCTGCATCTACTCCTTATATTTCAATGAGCTGCATACTCGGATGCCTAGGTAGCTTTGAACCTTGACCGTTCGTCTCGTTTCACAATTCAGGAAGTATCCCGTACTTTTTTTTTAGATCCAAAGTGGATAATCTTATATATGCCTCTCTTGAAAGCCATTTTCCACAATTTTGTTCATTTGTTAACCTATCAATTGTAGGCTTTGAAAAGGCCCTTCTTGTTTATTTCCCCTTTCTTTTATTTTGCAATTATCATTTTTGATCTATGGGTGATTAATGGACATGTATCTTTGAGTCCAGCAGCAGAGAGATTGAGAAATTCAGAGGTTACTGGAGAGAACACTCTGCTAGTTTGAACAGGAACTCCAGACTTGTCGGCACCAGAGAGGGAGCTGGGACTCAGTTTGATTGATTGGCTGGGGAGCCAATGTATTGGCCCAAAATGCCATTCTCAGCCCGGTAACAGATGGTGATTGGATCCTATTCCAGTGCGATGGTTCTCAGAGACCCGAGGGTTACAGTTTAACTTTTGGGCATTGAAAGACAAGGACCTGCTTTCCTCTCTCTCTCCAGAAAGGCTGTGAGTGCTGTATTCCTGAATCTACAGAGGCCTGAATGAATCTACAGTAACTACTTCAAACTGAAGACAACTTTTGAACAGGAGAAAAGTGCTGGAAATGCCCATCTGACACAAATACACTTTTTCTCTTCCACTATTTTTTTAACCCCCTTCTTCTCCTCTGTGTTTGTCTTGTCTTGTGTGTATATATGGGTAGGGGTACAGTTAAAGTGGAAAATTTAGAATTAGATAATAGTTAACCAGTTGTATATGCTTCATATTTTATTGTACTTCGTGTTATAAATAAACAGCAATAGTGTTTAAACCAACAAACCTGGTGACTGTAATTAATGGGCAGCCAAGGGCCAAAGACTTCGGGTATTTTTCGAAGAATTATTGGTGATTTCACTTGTGTTGTGACTCCTGGTCAATTGGGGCTGGAATTGACCGTGCACCAGCCCAGGCTGTCGTAACAGTTTCCACCAGTATTGCTCACAATTCTGCCTATTTTTGGGTCATTGGCAAATTCGGACACTCTGCTTTCTATCCCATCATCTAAGTCTTTAAAAATTACAGTGAATAGTTGAGCCAAAGCTAAAAAGTAAAATTCATATTCTAATGGCATTTCAGGAGCTCCTCTTGGAAAGGGCCTACGTCAATCATGCACTAAGGTGGTAGCTCGTGGCTGCGGTGGCCCAAGTTCACTCTCTGGGGTTGGGAGGCATCTCATTGCACAATGCTGCTGAGAGTGCACTTTGTGCAGGTAAAGATTCTTTTGCAATTATCCACTGCTATGGCAGCATATGTTACTGCATCACTAAGGATTATGCTGTATGGCTTCTATATGGGCCAACCACAAAACATTGTATGGTAGATCACACAACATAGCAGTTCAGACGTTTATGGCGGCATTGTTTTTTTTAATTTATGATGTGGAGATGCCGGTGTTGGACTGGGGTGAGCACAGTAAGAAGTCTTACAACACCAGGTTAAAGTCCTACAGGTTTGCTTCAAACACAAGCTTTCGGAGCACTGCTCCTTCCTCAGGTGTATACCTCTCCATTGGGAATGGGACAACTCATCGCCGCCGACTCATCGCCAGCCCAACTCATCGCCAGCCCAACTCATCGCCAGCCCAACTAAAAATTGTAATTCATGGTAATTCATGGTAAAAGCTGTCGGCGGCGGGTAACTTTTGAATGGCCCACACCAAGCATTTGATAGATAGACCGGCCGGCGAACCAAGTTATATCACAGTTCAGACCGGTGGTATTTCAAATTTAATTCATGGTAAAAGCTGTCGGCGGCACCAACACTGCTTTTACGTTCAAAATCATTCTTTTTTGTTTGTCCTGTTTTAGCTCACTCCACTAACTGGAGAAGAAAACCGTTGTGCAATATTTGAGTCCAGTGCAATATTCGAACCGTCAAGAGTCTCCTTAAGTATCTATTTATCCTTGTGCACAAGGTCTTAAACATTAATGCTAACCACACCTAGAAACGTCAGGTGCTTTAAAAATAAGTTGAGAGACGCCTTGTAAGTTTTCCCACAGTCATTTAAAAAAATGAAAAGCAGCATTGTACTGATGCAAACTGGATTAGAAACAAGACTTTTTGTTGACCTCTCCCTCTCAAGATAATTCGTGAATCTTTCAGGTGGTTGTTATTTCTTTAGTCGGGTTTCCAAGGCCTGGATCTTTATCCCCAGGTTGGCGCTCAGAGTCGGGAGATTTCCTAGCACGACGGGCCCACCCTTAAAAACTGTCTGGCTGCAGGTTGGATTTTCGGTCAATGCTGGGTCGGGTTGAGGTAGGAGTCAGGGTGGACGACTTCAAAATTAATTTGGAGGCAGGCTGAGCAGAAGGCGCTGCGTTGAGATAATTACAATAAAAAATAAAACACCGCCCTTCAACCCTATGCCCGATCCTGGTTAACCTATCCAAACCCATGCCACTTTAACCACCGCTATGGGTCCTCAAACCCCCATGTCACCATGCCAGCTTCATGCAAATCCATGCAACCCCCCCTCCACCCCACCACTCTGGGGACTCTTACCTCTCTCAAAGGGGTCCCAGGGCACTATCCAAACAGTACCTTACCTCTCCAAAGGCTGTCCAACTAAATCCACCAAGTTCAGACCTCCTCTTATTTGGTCTAATCTGCACACTCGGTGTTTCAAACACTAAGCTGTCGGCGGCGGGTAACTTTTGAACGGCCCGCACCAAGCATTTGATAGATAGACCGGCCGGCGAACCAAGTTATATCACAGTTAAATGAGTCTTTTAACCTCCATTAATTTTTATTGAATTTGAAATACCACCGGTCTGAACTGTGATATAACTTGGTTCGCCGGCCGGTCTATCTATCAAATGCTTGGTGCGGGCCGTTCAAAAGTTACCCGCCGCCGACAGCTTTTATAATGAATTAAATTTGAAATACCACTGGTCTGAACTGTGATATAACTTGGTTCGCCGGCCAGTCTATCTATCAAATGCTTGGTGCGGGCCGTTCAAAAGTTACCCGCCGCCGACAGCTTTTACTATGAATTGCCATGAATTACAATTTTTAGTTGGGCTGGCGATGAGTTGGGCTGGCGATGAGTTGGGCTGGCGATGAGTTGGGCTGGCGATGAGTTGGCTGGCGATGAGTTGGGCTGGCGATGAGTCAGCGGCGATGAGTCGGCCGCGATGAGTTGTCCTAGACCCTCTCCATTCACCCGAGGAAGGAGCTGCGCTCCGAAAGCTTGTGTTTGAAACAAACCTGTTGGACTTTAACCTGGTGTTGTAAGACTTCTTACTGTTTTTAAATTTAGAGTACCCAATTTATTTTCCAATGAGGGCAATTTAGCGTGGCCAGTCCACTTATCCTGCACGTCATTTTGGGTTGTTGGAGTGAGACCCCCATTGACACAGGGAGAATGTGCAACCTCCACACGGACAGTGACCTGGGCTTGGGATCGAACTCAGGTCATTGGCCAAGTGAAACAGCAGAGCTAGCCACCCCACCACTGTGTTGCCCTATGGCCGCATTGCTTAATTTATAAATTGCTACATGGGCAGCACGGTGGCACAGTGGTTAGCACTACTGCCTCGCGGCGCTGTGGTCCCAGGTTCAATCCCGGCTCTGGGACACTGTCCTTGTGGCGTTTGCACATTCTTCCCATGTTTGTATAGGTCTCACCATCACAACCCAAACAATGTGCAGGTTAGGTGGATTGGCCATGCTAAATTGTCCCTTAATTAGAAAAAAAAATAATTGGATACTCTAAATTTATTAAAAATAAATAAATAAACGGATGCACTAAGTTGAGTTAAGGGTTGAGGCTCTTGCAGCCCATCCCATGGAAGGTTTTCTGGCGGTGGTTCACCATTGGCCGTGGGCAGGATCTTCCTGTTCCACCGAGGGCAATGGCCTTTTGCGCTGCTTGATGGCCACACCACCGGGGAACCTACTGGGGATTGGGGGTCACCTTTAGCGTGACCGGAGGAACCCACCCGTGGGAAAGGCCGGGAAATCTCAGCTTTAGTTTTGCTCTTTCTTTGAGCACTAAAAATACCTTGTCTTGTTAACACACCGAAGCCAACACATTTGACCACTGACCTTCTCTTTCAGGTTAGTTAGTTTTCTCTATGTTGTTTTTTTCTCAATTGGCTTTCATTATAGTTTTTCTGCTTCAGCTGCTTGTTGTCCTAATAATGGCTGTACTGCAGGGCAGCCATTTTGCTCGGCCAGATCATAGATCAGAAATGGTTATTTTAACTAATCACAATCCATGCAGGGTGCTGTGAGAGGGGCTCTAATACTAAAATTCGATGGCATCCCCTGAGCATGTCCGAATGAGCTCCATATTGACAGGGTGAATAAACATCAGGATTCTGTGTGACGGACTGCAGTACAATGCACTTATCATCATCATTACTACTGTGACAGGGCATCTCCTTAATTACCTTGGTGCAGGGCAACTAAGCAAATTGCTTTAACTCTTACAATGCTGGTGGTGATATTTGCTGAGTTAAGAGAGGGCCACAGAAAAAAAAAATCAAAATTGGTTTGACCTTTAATCCGTTGACACTTTACCCTCAGCTGACAGGTAAAAAGGCACCTCACAGGCAGCAGAGATTTCAGGAATGCTAACCTGTAGAATCCACATTCAGATTAGTGTTTATGACGAAGGGACATTGAAGGGTCTGTTCTCCCAATTGTTTCCATCTGGTGGGTCATCAATAACAGGGTCAGTACAAATTCCAGATTGCGGAGTTTTATTTCCCTCTCTCCTCTTGTTTTTGAAACTCCATCTGGCAATTTTCTTCCATAATAACAGCTCCGAACTAATTTTAAAATGGCCCTTGCAATATTTGCCCCTTCATCTGGCATCTATACACAATTCCGGTCACATTAATTGAGCTGTCCTGTGCATGAGCTCTCACAGGAAAAAAGCTCGGCTGCATTGTACAGTCTTTTCATGGAAGTTTGGTGTTATAACCCTCCTGGAGTTCACTGCATTCCCTGTGACCTCCACTGAATACAGATTCCTCCAGTAATGAGGGGACTGGGTTTCCCCTTAACAGGGGGTTAGATCACGAGTATAAAATCCTCAACCTGGGAGCAGGTCGGGGAGGGAGACCCTTTATATCGTAAATAAAACCTAACCTTTGTTTCCTACCTATTTGGTCAATGCATGCTGCTTTAGCGGATTCTACACTGGCAATGAGAATAAAGTGGAGCTCCTTCACTAGTCCTAGAGAGGCCTCTCATCCATCTGCCAAAATGCTGCATATCGGTAAGCTCGAACCATTTCAAGCAGGGGTCGATGACTGGGGACAGTATGTCAAGCACATGCAATGTTCTTTTCATACCAATGGGATTATTGGGGACGAATGGCAGCCTGTGCTATTCTTAACAGCCTACGGTGGACCCACGTACAGCCTCATAAAAGCCTCACCCACCCACATGCGCAGATACCTGGTCATTTGCCGCATTGGTGGTCTTAGTGAAGGTTCATTTCGACCTGCAACCGCCGTTAATTATCCGGCAATTCTGATTTCAGATGGCCACTCAGACCCAGTCGGAATCAACTAGCGACTTCCTGGCCTGACACTTTGAAACCTGTGAATTTGGTGCCAGGATCAAAGAGTCGTTGCGAGATCGATTCGTGTGCGGAATCCCCACTGTCAATATGCAAAGCAAACTGCTGGCTGTGACTGACCTGGCTTTACAACACATCATAGAAATCGCCAACCCCTGTGAGACTGTGCAGCAATGGGTCCAGGAGCTCAAAGGAATGGTGGTGCTAAGCCTCAGCCCCCAAACTGCACACTGCCCAGGTCCCACCCCATAAGCAAAGCCCTGGCAGTGGGATGGCCCCCGCAGGTACACCGGCTACTGCCGGCACTGAGACTGGAATGCCGCAAAACACCTGGAGTACAGGTTCAGGCCGGTGGCTGCTGGTTGAAGGTCACCAGAGGGCGGGGGAGACAGAGATAGGGGGATAGAGACAGAGGAGGAGAGCAGGGGCAGTGAGGTGGTAGTGAGGAGGAGAGAGATGGGATTGATAGAGGGGATAGCGTGGGAAGGTTGGGAGGGTGGAGTGGAGGGAGAGAGTGGGGGAGGGCAGGGTCAAGAGAGAGAATCGGGGAGTGAGTCGGGGGAAGAGAGTGGGGGGAAAGAGAGTAGGGGGTAAAGAAAGTGGGGGGGAAAGAGAGAGGGGGAAAGAGAGAGGGGGAAAGAGAGGGGGTAAAAGAGAATGGGGGTAAAAGAGAGGGGGCTAAAAGAGAGTGGGGGTAAAAGAGAGTGGGGGGTAAAAGAGAGTGGGGGGTAAAAGAGAGTGGGGGGTAAGAGAGAGTGGGGGTAAGAGAGTGGGGGTAAAAGGGAGTGGGGGGTAAAAGGGAGTGGGGGGTAAAAGGGAGTGGGGGGTAAAAGGGAGTGGGGGGTAAAAGGGAGTGGGGGGTAAAAGGGAGTGGGGGGTAAAAGGGAGTGGAGGGAAGAGAGTGGGGGCGGGAAGAGAGTGGGGGCGGGAAGAGAGTGGGGGGCGGGAAGAGAGTGGGGGCGGGGAGAGAGTGGGGGCGGGAAGAGAGTGGGGGGAAGAGGGGGGGGGGGGGAAGAGAGTGGGGGCGGGAAGAGAGTGGGGGGGGGAAAGAGTGGGGGGAAAGAGAGTGGGGCGGGAAGAGAGTGGGGGCGGGAAGAGAGTGGGGGCGGGAAGAGAGTGGGGGCGGGAAGAGAGTGGGGGCGGGAAGAGAGTGGGGGCGGGAAGAGAGTGGGGGGCGGGAAGAGAGTGGGGGCGGGAAGAGAGTGGGGGCGGGAAGAGAGTGGGGGCGGGAAGAGAGTGGGGCGGGAAGAGAGTGGGGGCGGGAAGAGGGTGGGGGCGGGAAGAGAGTGGGGGCGGGAAGAGGGTGGGGGCGGGAAGAGGGTGGGGCGGGAAGAGGGGGGGGCGGGGGGAAAGAGGGTGGGGGCGGGAAGAGGTGGGGGCGGGAGGGGGGCGGGAAGAGGGTGGGGGCGGGAAGAGGGTGGGGGGGGGAGGGGGCGGGAAGAGGGTGGGGGCGGGAAGAGGGTGGGGGGGCGGGAAGAGAGTGGGGGCGGGAAGAGAGTGGGGGCGGGAAGAGAGTGGGGGCGGGAAGAGAGTGGGGGCGGGAAGAGAGTGGGGCGGGAAGAGAGTGGGGGCGGGAAGAGAGTGGGGGCGGGAAGAGAGTGGGGGCGGGAAGAGAGTGGGGGCGGGAAGAGAGTGGGGGCGGGAAGAGAGTGGGGGCGGGAAGAGAGAGTGGGGGCGGGAAGAGAGTGGGGGCGGGAGAGAGTGGGGGCGGGAAGAGAGGGGGCGGGAAGAGAGTGGGGGCGGGAAGAGAGTGGGGGCGGGAAGAGAGTGGGGGCGGGAAGAGAGTGGGGGCGGGGAAGAGAGTGGGGGGGGGGGGAAGAGAGTGGGGGCGGGAAGAGAGTGGGGGCGGGAAGAGAGTGGGGGCGGGAAGAGAGTGGGGGCGGGAAGAGAGTGGGGGCGGGAAGAGAGTGGGGGCGGAAAGAGAGTGGGGGGGGGAAGAGAGTGGGGGCGGGAAGAGAGTGGGGGCGGGAAGAGAGTGGGGGGGGAAAGGGGGGGGAAAGAGTGGGGGGGAAAGAGAGTGGGGGAAAGAGAGTGGGGGAAAGAGTGGGCGGGAAGAGAGTGGGGGCGGGAAGAGAGTGGGGGCGGGAAGAGAGTGGGGGCGGGAAGAGAGTGGGGGGGGGGAAAGAGAGGGGGCGGGAAGAGAGTGGGGGAGGGGGGGAAAGAGAGTGGGGGCGGGAAGAGAGTGGGGGCGGGAAGAGAGTGGGGGCGGGAGAGAGAGTGGGGGCGGGAAGAGAGTGGGGGCGGGAAGAGAGTGGGGGGGGAAAGAGGGGGGGGAAGAGAGTGGGGGGGGGAAGAGAGTGGGGGCGGGAAGAGAGTGGGCGGGGAAGAGAGTGGGGGCGGGAAGAGAGTGGGGGCGGGAAGAGAGTGGGGGGGGGAGAGAAGGAGTGGGGGGGGAAGAGAGTGGGGGCGGGAAGAGAGGGGGCGGGAAGAGAGTGGGGGCGGGAAGAGAGTGGGGGCGGGAAGAGAGTGGGGGCGGGAAGAGAGTGGGGCGGGAAGAGGAGGAAGAGAGTGGGGGGGGGGAAGAGAGTGGGGGCGGGAAGAGAGTGGGGGGAGGAAGAGAGTGGGGGGGGGGGAAGAGAGTGGGGGGGAGAAAGAGAGTGGGGGGGGGAAGAGAGTGGGGGCGGGAAGAGAGTGGGGGCGGGAAGAGAGAGTGGGGGGGGAAGAAAGTGGGGGGGAAGAGAGTGGGGGCGGGAAGAGGTGGGGGCGGGAAGAGAGTGGGGGGGGAAGAGAGTGGGGGCGGGAAGAGAGTGGGGGCGGGAAGAGAGTGGGGGCGGGAAGAGAGTGGGGGGGGAAGAGAGTGGGGGCGGGAAGAGAGTGGGGGCGGGAAGAGAGTGGGGGCGGGAAGAGAGTGGGGGCGGGAAGAGAGTGGGGGCGGGAAGAGAGTGGGGGCGGGAAGAGAGTGGGGGCGGGAAGAGAGTGGGGGGGGAAGAGAGTGGGGGGGGGAAGAGAGGGGGGCGGGAAGAGAGTGGGGCGGGAAGAGAGTGTGGCGGGAAGAGAGTGGGGGCGGGAAGAGAGTGGGGGGCGGGAAGAGAGTGGGGGCGGGAAGAGAGTGGGGGCGGGGGGGAAGAGAGTGGGGGCGGGAAGAGAGTGGGGGGGGAAGAGATGGGGGCGGGAAGAGAGTGGGGGCGGGAAGAGAGTGGGGGCGGGAAGAGAGTGGGGGCGGGAAGAGAGTGGGGGCGGGAAGAGAGTGGGGGGGGGAAGAGAGTGGGGGCGGGAAGAGAGTGGGGGCGGGAAAGAGAGTGGGGGGGGGGGAAGAGAGTGGGGGGGGAAGAGAGTGGGGCGGGGAAGAGAGTGGGGGGGAAGAGAGTGGGGGCGGGGGAAGAGAGTGGGGGGCGGGAAGAGAGTGGGGGCGGGAAGAGAGTGGGGGCGGGAAGAGAGTGGGGGCGGGGGAAGAGGAGTGGGGGCGGGAAGAGAGTGGGGGCGGGAAGAGAGTGGGGGCGGGAAGAGAGTGGGGGGGGAAAGAGGGGGGAAAGAGTGGGGGGAAAAAGTGGGGGGGAAAGAGTGGGGGAAAGAGAGTGGGGGCGGGAAGAGAGTGGGGGGGGAAGAGAGTGGGGGGAGAAAGAGAGTGGGGGGGGGAAGGGAAGAGAGTGGGGGCGGGAAGAGAGGGGGGCGGGAAGAGAGTGGGGGCGGGAAAGAGAGTGGGGGGGGGAAGAGAGGGGGGCGGGAAGAGAGTGGGGGCGGGAGAGAGTGGGGGCGGGAAGAGAGTGGGGGCGGGAGGGAAGAGAGTGGGGGCGGGAAGAGAGTGGGGGCGGGAAGAGAGTGGGGGCGGGAAGAGAGAGTGGGGGCGGGAAGAGAGGGGGGGGGGAAGAGAGTGGGGGCGGGAAGAGAGAGGGGGGCGGGAAGAGAGTGGGGGCGGGAAGAGAGGGGGGGCGGGAAGAGAGTGGGGGCGGGAAGAGAGTGGGGGCGGGAAGAAGAGAGTGGGGGCGGGAAGAGAGTGGGGGCGGGAAAGAGTGGGGGGAAAGAGAGTGGGGGGAAAGAGAGTGGGGGAAAGAGTGGGGGAAAGAGAGTGGGGGGAAAGAGTGGGGGGAAAGAGTGGGGGATGAGAGTGGGGGGAAAGAGAGTGGGGGGAAAGAGAGTGGGGGGAAAGAGAGTGGGGGGAAAGAGAGTGGGGGAAAGAGAGTGGGGGGAAGAGAGTGGGGGGAACGAGAGTGGGGGAGAGAGAGTGGGGGAGAAAGAGAGTGGGGGGAGAGAGATTGGGGGGAGAGAGAGAGTGGTGGAGAAAGAGGGGAGAGAAAGGGAGAGAGAAAGAGGAAGTGTGGGGAAGAGGGCGGGGAGGAAAGCAGGAGGGGGGGGAGCGATAGGAAATGAGAGGGAGGTGTGACAGAGTGTTAAAACAAAGATGGACACAGACATAAACAGTGGGGAGAAGGGGCTCATCCCAGGCCTGCCCTGATATATATCTTCCTAGTAGCTATCTAAAGAATCAAACCAGCAGAATACCTGGGGGAGGAAGAGAATGACAACTAACAACACAGGAGACATTCCTCCTCATCTCAGTTTTAAAAGTGAGGCCTCTTATTCTGAATTTTACTCTTCTCAAATCTCTTGCATTAAAATCAAAGGAAGTTCAATTATCAACCCTTATCTCTCCAAGACGTCCAACATATAACAATCCCAAGATGTCCAACAGTAGCTACTCTAATTCTCTTTCCACTTGACCAAGCTCCTAAACTCATCAAGGGAGGCAAAGAACAATGACAGAGTTCAGCCTTGGGAGGAGGCTAACTCTAGGTTGCTTTCTTGGGACTAGGATCAGGTAGATAGATCCTTATGCATGGATGGTGTGTCAGTTAGCAAAACATCATAGCATCACGGTAGCACAGTGGTTAGCACAGTTGCTTCACAGCTCCAGGGTCGATTCCCAGCTTGGGTCACTATCTGTGCAGAGTCTGCACGTTCACCCAGCGTGTGCGTGTGTTTCCTCTGTGTACCCCCGGTTTCCTCCCACAGTCCAAAGATGTGCAGGTTAGGTGGATTGTCTATGCTAAATTGCCCTTTAGTGTCCAAAAAAGGTTAGGTGAAGTTATGGGGGTTGGGTGGATGTGGGGATTGGGTGGATGTGTGGGTTGTGGTGATATGCATCACTGTAATTATACAAGGGGTTAATGTAGATACACTAGAACTAGGTAAACACTAGAGGGAGCACCAGAGACATCATGACACACAGACATTCAACCAATAGGTCAGTCAAGACACACCCAAAGTGACACTAGCACAAGGGGGCTGCCCATATAAAAGGCCAGGGCACACATGCTCTTTCTCTTTTCCACAAGCGACACTCAGAGACACAGGGGCAGATCAGGAAGCATCACACCCACCGCATGGTTTAGAGTGAGTTAGACTGAGTTGCTATAGCACGATCAGCTTGAGAGTCGAACTCAAGTAGGAGAATTGTTAACTGTTTAATAAATGTGCGAAACCAGTCTCCAAGTCTGAACCTTCCTTTGTCAGAGCATACATCAAGGAAGCAGCGTAAGCTACATGAAGAAGCATAACACAACATGGGATTAGGTAGGGTGCTCTTTCCCAGGGCAAGTGCAGACTCGATGGGCCGAATTATCTCCTTCTGCACTGTAAATTCTATGATCACTGTTTGGAGAAAACTAAGAAAAATGAGTGGGGAGGACACTGCATGGGGAAAAACAAATATTTAACCCATTAACTATAATGCAGATGAATGTTTAGGAATTTAAGCTATCAATAAAACAACATCTCGAGTGGTACATGAACAGTGAGGTCAGGAATTTTTGTGTTGAGAGAAGTTTCTTTGATGTAAACTACTATGACTGTTTTCATGAATTGCCTGTTTTCAAAGGATTCAGGAACAGATGCATCATGAGATTTATCTGGGACATGTGCCTTTGATGTAGGCAAACCATGGTGCTTAAAGCACCATGATTTTCAACAGTTATTTGCAGGGCTTGGAAGGTAGAGAAGCTGAAATGTTACTATATACACAGTTAGATTGATCACCCAAGCAATTTATGATAACATCTGCTCCGCATACATCAAATGTTTTGTGCCTATTTAGAATAGTGTCATCGTGTACGATAGAAGAAAGGAGGTGGACCTTGACATGGACCAGCATGTTGTACTGTCTGCAGTTAATGTCACTTTATTTAGTCTCTTTGTCCGCAAGCTACGTCTTTACAGTAACTGAAATATTGCAGGCTTCATTCACTTGCCCATGGCCAGTGTCATAATATTTTTTAAAAAAAAAGATTTTTATAAATTTAGATTACCCAATTATTTTTTCCAATTAAGGGGCAATTTAGCGTGGCCAATCCACCTACTCTGCACATTTTTGGGTTGTGGGGGCGAAACCCACGCAGACACAGGGAGAATGTGCAAACTCCACACGGACAGTGACCCAGAGCCGGGATCGAACCTGGGACCTCAGCGCCGTGAGGCGGTTGTGCTAACTTCTAGGCCACCGTGCTGCCCTGCCAGTGTCATAACATACACACAGGTATATGATGGTGCACAGACAGGCAACGATTGACACACAGGTATATGATGGTGCACAGACAGGCAACGATTGACACACAGGATGACCAATGAACACACAGAACACAGCAGCCAATCACCAGACAGGACACAACCACTACAAAGCCAGAGGGCACTAGTTTTCCCGCTCTCTTGGGATCCACCCTGAGACAGTCAGAGCTCGTGAGCAGCAACTAGAACAAACACCATGTGGTAGTAAGATAGTCTGGTCAGGTTAGCCTCGGGTCTCCAGTCAAGTCAGCATAGTGTCAGCCCACAGTTAAAGCATGTATGATAGTTAAGAGTTCATTAAAATCGAGTTGCATTTCTCCAAGTGTTGGAAGCCTGTCTCTCTCACTGCTGCAGTAAACGCAGTCCTCGCAGACCCAGCTTACCCAACACATCAGCCAGGAGCGCAATAACATATGCAGAGTTAAAACAAAGATATTGTTCAGCTATGACAATGTTTTGGCTGTGGATACTTCATAAATGTAACACAATAGAGTATTAAATAAATAATAATTACTACTTATTGGAAGAGCAACAATATTGCATCAACCTCTATTGACCCGGGATTCAATTGACGTGTCACTCCTTTGGATACTTTGACAGAGGTCCAGATCCAACACTTGTTACAGCCAATGCCATTCCAAAAAGGTGCTCTCATATCTCTATGAATCTTACAGCAACATGCACACAAGAAATCTGGGACCTTCTTCCCCAAAAGGCCCTGGATTCTATGACGATAGGAACTTTCAATACGGAGATGGATAGGCTTCTGCTGGATAAGGATATCAAAGGATATGGAGCTAGGCTGGGAAATGGAGTTGAGGTAGAGGTCAGCACATAGAGACTAGTAAAGCTTGGATTATTCTCAGAGTATAGGGGTGGTTGGGGGAGGGGGGGGATTTAATAGAGACTTTCAAAATTATGAGGCGTTTTAATAGACTAGATAGGGAGAATCTATTTCTATTGGCAGGAAGATTGGTAGAGAACAGATAGAAGTTAACTGGTAAAATAAACCAAACGGGTGAATGAGGAGTCATATTGTTCCCCATAATGAGCTGTTATGATTTGGGAAGCATTCCCTGAAAGGGGTGCAGAGGCAGATTCAATTGTAACTTTCAAAAGGGAATTGGATAAAACTTAAAAAAAGAGAAAACTGGAAGCTGTGGGGAAAGAGCATGGGACAAATTATTTTTTTCTTTATTCTTTCATGGGATCTGGGTATCACTGGCAAGGCCAACAGGTGTTGCACTTGAACTGAGTGGCTTGCCAGGCCATTTCAGAGGGCAATCCAGAGGATCTGGAGTCACACGTAGGCAGTGCCAGGTTAGAATCGCAGATTTACCTCCCTAAAGGACTTTAGTGAACCATTGGATCCCTACAGTGCAGATGGAGGCCATTCAACCCATCGAATCTGCACCCACCCTCTGAAAGAGTACTCTACCTCAGCCCACTCCCCCACCCTATCCCCGTATCCCCTGCACATTGATCATGGCCAATCCACATAACCTGCACATCTTTGCAATGTGGGACGAAACCCACGCAGACATGGGGAGAACGTGTTACCCAAGGTGAAAATTGACCCCAGGTCCTTGGCGCTGTGAGGCAGTGGTGCTAATCTCTGTGCCATCGTATGTGACTCCTGCCCCAACCCAAAAGAGGTTGACATTTAATGGTATTGGTAATACCCACTATTGACATTCTGGGGGTTACCATTGACCAGAAATTAACTGGACTAGCCATGTAAATATGGCTCCAAAAGCAAATCAGAGGCTAGGAATTCTGCACGAGTAACTCACTTCCTGACCCCCCCAAAGCCTGTCCACAACTTACACGGCACAAGTAAGTGTGATAGAATATTCTCCCCTTGACAGCATCCATGAAAACTCAGCCTGCTTGATTGGCACCTCGTCCACAAAGATTCACTCCCTCCACCACCGACGCACAGTAGCAGCCGAGTGAACCATCTACGATATGAACTGCAGAATCTTACGAAGGTTACTTTGACAGCACCTTCCAAACCACTGCCACTACCATCTAGAAGCAAATATCCAGGAACACCACCACCTGGAAGGTCCCCCCCCCCAAGCCATGCACCATCCTGACTTGGAAATACATGGCCGTTCCTTCACTATTGCTGGATCAAAATCCTGGAATTCCCTTCCTTTTTTTTTTATAAATGTTTTTTATTCAGTTTTCATGTTTTATATTGAACAAATCACAAATTGTCAGAGAGAGAGAAGAGAAAAAAAAATAAACAAACAAATAAAAAAATAAATTAAAAAAGAACACGCAAAAATTACAATATATATTTACAGGTAAGCATCTTCGTAATACTAACTGTGCCCCCCCCCCCCCCCCCCCCTCCCCCCCCTTTAGCCGGCATACATACTTTACATTCCCCAATATGGCCGAGGCACATGTTTATTGGCATTTATTTACAGTTTGGTTTTGGGCCTTAACTAGCCATCAAACCCCCATAACGAACCCGTAGCGCCCCCCCCCCCCCCCCCCCCCCCCCCCCCCCCCCAACCTTCCCCCGATTCCCATCCATTTTCCCCTGATTCTTGGCCACCCGACTATTCTTCCTCTTGTATGTTGGCCACAAACAGGTCCCGGAACAATTGCATGAATGGCTCCCACGTTCTGGGAAAGCTGTCGTCCGACCCTCGGATGGCGAATTTGATTTTCTCCATTTGGAGAGATTCCGAGAGGTCGGACAGCCAGTCTACAGCTCTGGGCGGTGCTGCTGACCGCCAGCCAAACAAGATTCTACGGCGGGCGATCAGGGAGGCAAAGGCAAGGGCATCCGCCCTCCTCCCCAGGAATAGATCTGGCTGGTCTGAAACCCCGAAGACCGCCACTATCGGGCATGGCTCCACCCTCACCCCCACCACTTTGGACATAGCCTCGAAGAAGGCTGTCCAGTACTCCACCAGTCTGGGGCAAGACCAGAACATGTGGGCGTGGTTGGCCGGGCATCTTTGGCACCGTTCGCATCTGTCCTCCACCTCCGGGAAGAACCTGCTCATACGGTTTCTTGTTAAGTGGGCTCTATGTACCACTTTTAGTTGCGTCAGGCTGAGCCTTGCGCACGTGGAGGTGGAGTTGACCCTATGTAGTGCTTCGCTCCAGAGTCCCCACCCTATCTCCATCCCCAGGTCGTCCTCCCATTTCCTTCTTATTGCGTCCAGTACGGTGTCGTCCCTTTCTACCAGTCGGTCATACAAGTCGCTACAGTTCCCTTTCTCTAGGATACTTGCGTCCAGTAGGTCTGGAATTCCCTTCCTAACAGTGGGTGCACCTACACTATGTGGGCTGTAGTGGCTCAAGAAGACAGCTTACCACCACATTCTCAAGGGCAAATAGAGCTGGCTTAACCAGCAAAGACAACATTCATTCAATTATTATTTTTTTTAATCCTGCAAATCAAGAAGATGTATCAAACCGCTACTAATTTCTGAGGGCAATGAGGGATGACTAATAAAAGGTGGCCTTCACCATGATGCCCGTCTTTTGGATGAGTGAAGAACAATAACGGAGAGGCAGAAAGTGAGATCCTGTAGAACTCCAGACACTTGGAGCAAGGGGAGGCAGGCAACAGCAGGAACTAAAGCACAGCACAGTTATTTCATAACAAGCATAAGGTGTTTGTTTTTCTACCTCAATAAATATCGTAGAGCTACAGATGGACTGGTGCATGGGGAGTTGGATCGTCTGAACTCAGCACTTTACAGTCACCATTTCACTCAGATTGAATTTGTGGTCATTACTAAACAGACATTTGGCCCTGCTACCAAAGCTACAACCATTACCTGCAAATCCGTCTTCATTAATGATGCACCAGCTTCCACAAGAAAGTGGCATATGGTTCGATGTCGGAGTGCAGCAGCTTTATGAAGGACAGTCTCACCACTGCAAACAGAAATCATATGTCCCACTTTATACTTTGAAGACTGAGGCTCCACAGAGAAATTTCTCTCAACATTATTCTAGTTATAAACATAGGCTGCAGCAGCAAAATTGGACTCTTTTATATTTTGTAACAAATTATTTTGGTTTATTGCTTTCCCTTGGAGATGTGAACCTCTCGTTCCTCTTCCACTCAGTTACCCAAGACCACAAACCCCAGCCTGAGAGAGAGGCCCGCAGAGTGATGCAAGACTTCTGCTAAAGTTGTTCTCAGACAGAATTTGGAAGGTGCACAATCACCACATGGGAGTTGGGGAGGTGGGTGTGGCGGGGAACTTTAGTGACTAGGGATGACTCCGAGGCAAGTGGATGAAGAGAAGTTAGCTTCATTACAAAGTAATAATATGTACAATATTCTTCCGATCCCAGATGGGTCTGAGAGTTCAATTCCAATACTTCTATACCAACATCTATTACCCGGGCGGCACAGAGGCTCAGTGTCTATGGCACTGAGGACCCGGGTTCGATCCCGGCCCTGGGTCATTGTCCGTGTGGAATTTCCACATTCTCCCCATGTCTGTGTGGTTCTCATCCCCACAACCCAAAGGATGTGCAGGTAGATGGATTGGCGACGCTAAATTGCCCCTTAATTGAAAAAAATAATAATTGGGTACTCTAAATTTTTTTTAAAATCAAAGTCTATTACCTGGTCCGTGGGCTCCCCGCTCCTCAGTGGGGGAGCTCGTACTCCACGAGACTCACGGGGAGATTAGTTGTTCCAACCCCGTAGGCCTCGTGCAGGTTAGAACAGGAACCATAGTTACAATGCTGTCCCCCATTCACCTGGTCAGGACCTCTTTCTAACAGTGGAGGACTGATCACCGATAATTCAGCAGCACTGAAGGGCAGCACAGTGGCACAGTGGTTAGCACTGCTGTCTCATGGCGCCGAGGTCCCAGCTTCGATCCTTGCTCTGGATCACCGTCCTTGTGGAATTTGCACATTCTCCCTGTGTTTGCGTGGGTTTCGCCCTCACAACCCAAAAGATGTGCAGGTTAGGTGGATTGGCCATGCAAAATTGCCCCTCAATTGGAAAAAATGAATTGGGCACTCTAAATTTACTTTTAAAATTCAGCAGCACAGACAACAAACCAGTGACTCTCGCCGCTCTGGCATGATATTTTTGTGTCGCATTTAAGACAACCATCAGTTGGTTAAGAAGCATTTTTTCTCCAAAGTGGGGGAGAGGGGGGTGGATATTGTAAAATAAATGAGGTAGCCACAATAAATTAAAATGCTAGGTCCTAGAAATCTGATAGTGTCTGAGAATGGAAATAGAGGGGGATGCATACTGCACATTTTGTGCACATGCTCAAATCAGGTCAGGCCAGCGCTTCTTAAAGGGAAGGCACACAATGTGCAGACAGCAGAGAATGTTGGAAAGAAGAAATGGCTGCAAGATCTACACGAGGCTTCTGGGGTCAGGGAAGAGACATCCTCTTTACTCAAGAAGCCAGAAAATCATCCAGGAAACAGTTCCACTGCCAATAAAAGAAAGATGCAGAGGAGATCAATGTGAGGTGCTTAGTTTTCAGGATGGAGTTGCAATGCAGAAACAAGTTTAATGTCTTTACCAGAGCTGTCAGGAGACCACCAACTTTTCTCCTCCCACCTGGAGCTCAACAATCATAATATTGCTTTTCCCTTCCCTACAATGACTGCGCAAGACTCCTCCTACTCACAGACTCTACACTTTGTCTCACATCATCGCTGCAATCCTCACTTTCCCAGACTGTACAAATTTGAAACAATGGACAATTATTTTACAATGATAGACACATTCTCAAAACACCTAACATGAATGTCGGCAACACTTTCCTATTTTTATTTCTTGCAGGAGCTGATAACACGAGGGCGATGACCATACGGGGCCTAGCCAGTACAGGCCATCATGGGCAGCAGGCATCCTCATGATTGTGGCTGCTGGCAGCATTGGAGCAGATATCATGCAGCTTTTTCTCATTATCCCTGCATGGTTTGATGTCCCCTACATGCTCTGCATGAAAAACTGCAGCTGCTTTTAGCAGCCACCTAGGCCTCACTTACAATGTGGAAAAGGTACAAAGACAAACACCTCAAATCAACAATTAACCTGAATGGTGTGAATGAATTCTTTAAATAATGTGACTGATAGATCCTTGTTGTTTTTAAGCACCATGACTGACTGAGGGAGTTTATCACGCGGGGAGTCAGTTCTGGGACAGCCCAGTTTCAAAAAAGGACACTACAATGTGCATAGGATCTTTCTTTAAATATTGTAGTAAGGATTTTTAATACGTGCCCTCAACACCTATGTAGGAGCCTGATCCAAAATGGCAGCCAGTGCAACTCCAGCACAAAATTAATCTAATAATAATAATCTAATAACCGTTATTATTGTCACAAGTAGGTTTACATTAACACTGTAATGAAGTTACCGTGAAAAGCTCCTAGTCGCCACACTCCTATTCGGGTACACAGAGGGAGAATTCAGAATGTCCAATTCACCTAACAGCACATCTTTCAGGACTTGTGGGAGGAAACCAGAGCACCCGGAGGAAACCCACACAGACATCAGGGAGAATGCGCAGTCTCCACACAGTGACCCAAGCCAGGACTCGAACCTGGGACCCTGGTGCTGTGAAGCAACAGTGCTAACCACTGTGCTGCCGGCATGAATCCTTCAGCATGATCAAATTACAAGGCCCCCTATCTTTATCAGGGTCTTTGATTATGCTGCCCACTTTCCCAAGGCTGCGGGATGGGAGGCGGGTTCACATGATGGACTGGACTGTGTTCAAGACTCTCAAACTTTTTACTGTACCTGGTACACGTGACAATAAATCCAAATCTAACAAACTGCAGGCACCACCCCCCCCCCCCCCCCCCCCCTCCCCAAACTACAGTGCGTGTTGTTTGGGAGAGATATTAGAAGCACTGTGTCCCACAATTCACTGTGGAATGTCCCTCAAAGCCTCAGGTTGAGCCCGTCTCCAGCATTTAATCACAGATACACCAAGCAATTACTTCCAACAAGCTCTCGTGTTTTGCACAAAAAAAAAAAATCAAACTTACTGCTCTTTCTCTGTTAAGTCCAGTATCTCTGGAGAGGCTGGGGGGGGGGGGGGGGGGGGGAAGAAGAGGAGGATGTGGGAAGAGAGAAAAGGTTTAATATTATTTTCAATGTTCTCATGAATATGGCCCATCAACAAGCTCAATTCCAACCCTGTATACATCCATTTCTGGTGCCTCATCAGGTAACCGAGTATTCACAATCCGCGCGCCCTCCCCACCAGCACTTCCAATGATCATGGCCTTTTCCCAAATGTATTCTTTCATGGAACGTGGGTGTCACAGGCAAGACTACGCTTGTCCTTGAACTGAGTGGCTTGCTGGGCCATTTCAGAGGGCAGTTATGAGTCAGTCACAATGTAGTAATCACAGGTAAGAAGATAGACAGATTTGCTTCCTTATTGGATATTAGTGAATAGATGGGTTTTTACAACACTGATAGTGTCATGGTCACCATTACTGGGATCAGCTTTGAATTCCAAATTTTATTCATGGAATTTATATTCCACCAGCAGCCATGGTGAGATTTGAACCCATGTCCCCGGTGGATTAGCCTGGGCTTCTGGATTATTAGTCCAGTGACATTGCCACTATGCCATTGTCTCCCCAGCCTTGGATGCTCTGATCTGCCCTCATTGTACTGAGTGTGGATACCTTTCTTTTAATGGCACCTCTCCGCCCAATGTGGAGAACAATGGCCAGTAAAAAAATGTTCACTAGTTTTTCATGATCTATAGTTCCAAGGGCATTGCGAAGATGACGAGTGTCAAATGAACCATTCCTGTTCCACCAAGTGGTTGAGAATAGAATAAACTGATGGAGATTTACCTCCAATAACTAAACTGAAAATTATCTGATGGTAAGAATATGGGCCGGGATTCTCCGCTGCCGGGATTCTCCGTTATACCGGCACCCGGGGGTTTCCCGACAATTTGGGGCTGCCCCACGATGGGAAACCCCATTGACTGGTCGGCGTAGTGGAGAATCCCACCGGCCGGTCGGGGCAAAAATGTGGAGCGGCAGGGCCGAGAAACCCGCCCATGCCTCTTACAATTGGCAGCAGTCTGAGTAGGAGAGTTTGGCTCAGGTGACTTTGTAGTTGGTTAACTTCTTACCATTTTCCAGGATGTACTTCACAATCTCTTTGCTTCCCACAGTGACAGCATGATATAATAGGGTCCGGCCCTCAGGATCTCGCACCATTAGATCTGCGTCCGATTTCTGTAACTCCCGTAACTGTAGAAATAAAATAAATACAATGTGGATTAGACATTCTCAACAAAGCCAACTGCAACTGAATGGACCTTTATACAATGGCAGTGAAGAATAAGGAGTTTAACTCAATGATAGTTTACATGGCCTATCAATAGATACTGTATGATGTAGAAATGTCTTTCCTTCATCCCCGTTGTTGGGTTTGACCCTCTGTCTCTTCCCAACTGATGAGTTTGAGCATTCTTTCTACTGTATGTCACTGGACTACACTTGGCTTTCATCCCATTTCAATGCCCCGCATGATAGTCAGCAGTTCTGATTTCCCAAAGTACTTTACGATCAATTAAATCAGTCCAAAGATGTGCAGGTTAGGTGAATTGGCCAGGCTAAATTGCCCTCAGGGTCCAAATTGCCCGTGGTGTTAGGTGGGGTTACTGGGTTATGGGGATAGGGTGGAGGTGTGGGCTTGGGTAGGGTGCTCTTTCCAAGAGCCGGTGCAGACTCGATGGGTCGAATGGCCTCCTTCTGTACTGTAAATTCCATGAAATATTTTTGAAGTGTAGGTGCACTAGTAATGGAGAGAGGAGAGGGCCATTTACTCTGTTTGGCTTATCTCGCCATAGAATCCTATTGCTTGCCTCCTCTAAGCAGTAGACAGCCTCTACAGTGATTCCAGAGGTTTTAGTTCAACAAGCTTCCCAAACGGTGTTACCTGCCCTCAGTTCTGATATAGCTTTTTACCAATTTACCCATTGAAGGCTTGTGTCATTTTAGTCTGTAGCACTCACAAATGTAAAAGGGAATTAGGTTTTATCTGTGGGGGGGAAAAAAATCCACATTTTCAGACAGAAAAATGTGAGTTGAGGTGAGGTGGGAAGAAGGTTCATGTGGATGATGAACACTGGTACAGACTAGTTGGGCCGAATGAAACCTTGGTGGTATTTTCTGTTACACGCTAGAGTTAAAAGAAAACAGTGTTGATGATTGTAACATTTTCAAGGGGAATTTTTAAAGGGCTGTACAAATAATGATGATTATGTGCTCATTAGTCTTTTTGATATGCAAATGAGAATAGGCCATTTCCTGAGGTTGAGCGATCTCCCAGTCAGGCAGGAATTCTGGAACTTTCCAAGAAATGTTACCTGCTGTTACTCTCCTTCCTTGGGCCTCTAACAAGCTGCCATGTCTGCTGGGAGGTGGTGACTCTTTGGATCAAATTATTGTTTCTTGTCCACTATACTGTATTTTTTTTCTAAAAGATATTTAATACCCAATTCTTTTTTCCAATTAAGGGGCAATTTAGCGTGGCCAATCAACCTATCCTGCACATCTTTGGGTCATAGGGTTGAGGCCCACGTAGACACAGGGAGAATGTGCAAACTCCATATGGACAGTGACCGGGAGCTGGGATCAAACCCGGGTTCTCAGTGCCATGAGGCAGCAGTGTTAACGACTATGCCACTGTGCTAACCTTACTATACTTTGTTACAGGAATGAATGAACCAAATTATCTGTGGAGCGGCAATCGCCATTGGATTGCCATTCCACTCCTATTTAGTTTACATGTAGAGCTCCATATTTCTCGTACAGACTTCTGAACCGGGCCTCCTGAGACGTGTGGAGCAAACCTGCTCCTGCAGTCCTTCTGACACAGTGTAGGAAGATTAGTGGGAAGCGAAGCCAAACCTTTTTACGGCACTAGCCACCGAATCCAGTACAATTAAAAATCCCAAAGCAACTTTGACAAGCTACAGAGATAAGGTGAATATGAAAGGTAAATGTGTAAGGCAATTGGGTGAGGGAGTAGAGAGAGTCGGGGAATGAGGCACAGCGTAGTGAGGTTGCCGGGGGTTGGCGGGGGGGGGGGGGGGGGGGGGGATAGCACAGTTACCCAGGAGTTAGGACTGGTTTTAAAACCTTTCTCCCGGGTAGCTATTCTGCTAAGTGAGTCAGAGCCATCTGAAGCCTCTGACTCCACATCGGATGGTTCCAGATGTAGGGCAATCGGGAGTCCAAATGTCCCAGGCAACGCACATGTAGTCAATACGTCGGGACAACTGAGGGGTTCCCCGGTGCATCTTGAGGGGTACGAGCATTCAGAATAGAAGCTTTGGACCAGTGACCTGTCATTACATAACATACTTGTTCTCACAAAAAATTGTTTCCAAATATTAAAAATGGAGAATAATAAATGGGAAACTGAGCTTTGAGCTGTGTTTTTACTTCGGGAGATGGAAATCTAACTGGTAATGGTATGGTGGAGCAGGCTCGAACAGCTGAATGGGTGACTCTTGCTCCAAATTTGTATGTCATAGCTTGCCAAGTCAATTGGTAGGTTAATTTAGTTGTAGGAGTCAAACAGCTGCTCTCACATTAAAGGATAAAGAACCTTAGTTAGTAAAAAGACATCAAAACAGTGAAGTTCCTTTGAGCATTCTGAGCTGCTCTTCATTGTTCAGCAGGTTGTAACCTCGTTGTAACCTATCATTATAACCTCCCTCAGCCTTACAATCCTCCAAGATAGCTCAGTACCTCTAATTCTTGGCCTGTGGAGTTTCATTGACTTGCACCTCCCAAAGGTGGCTTCAGCTACTTATGGTCTGAAGCTCTGGAATTCCTTCCCGAAACCTCTCTGTCTCTCGCTTCCTTGAAGATGCTCCTTCAAATCTATCTCGATGCGTAAGCCTATCCTAATGTCTCATTCTATGGCTCAAAGTCAAGTTTTATTTAGCAATACATCTGTAGAGCTACTGGGACTGCATTCATTGTTTCATAGGATTACACAGGATACATAACACAGAAACAGGCCATCCAGCCCACCAGCCCATGCCATGTTTATGTTGCACTCTAGCTCCATCCATCTTTTCTCATCTCAATCTACCATCGTAAACCAACTATTCCCATTGCCCTCATATGCTTATCAAATTTTCTCTTAAATGCATCTCTACTCTTTGCTTCAACCATCTCCCATGGTAGCAAGATCCACATTCTCCCCACTCTTTGGGTGAAGAAGATTCTTCTAAATTATCTGCTGGATGCCTATGCTTGGTGACTATCTTATATTGACAGCCTCTAGTTCGGTTCTTCCCCACAAGAGGAAACATTCCCTCTGTATCCACTCTTTTAAAAAAACCTTTCAACATTTTATTGACCTCTATTAAGTCTGCCCACACCCTTTTTTCTTCAAGGGGGAAAGAAGCCCAGCCTGTCAACCCTTTCCTGATATGGAAACCCATGCATTTCTGGTGTCATTCTTGTAAATCTTCTCTGCACATTTCCAGTACCTTAACTGTTTAATATGGTGACCAGGACTGAACGCAGTATTTCTTAGTGTGATTTAACCAATACAAGTTTAGAATAACTTCCCTACTTTTCAATTCTATCCCTCTAGAATAAAACCGAGACTGTTATATTCTGGCTCCGCCGTGGCAGGACCCATAGTGGGGGATGTGGTGGGCTAGCGAAAACTGGAAAATCTGGCCCCAGTGTCTGGTGTGCTTTTTTAAAAAATAAATTTAGAGTGCCAATTAATTTTTTCCAATTAAGGGGCAATTTAGCATGGCCAATCCACCGACCCTGCCCATCTTTGGGTTGTGGAAGCGAAACCCACGCAAACGTGGGGAGAATGTACAAACTTCACACGACAGTGATCCAGAGCCGGGATCAAACCTGGGACCTCGGCACCGTGACGCAACAGTGCTAACCACTAAGCCGCCGTGCTGCCCACGGTTTTGCTTTTTTTAAAATGGCTGTGGTAATCCGTGACACGTTTTGCGATTAAGGTATTTGTACTCCCAGATGCCTTTGGTCCTCTATCCCATCCATACTGGCCTCCTCTAGTCCTGTTTGTTGATACTCTTCCCAGAGGATGTTCTGCCATATGGAGTATCACTGTTGTATGCTACCCTGCAGCCTGTTTGCAACCCCTCTGTGTTGTCTGTTATCCAGCTACGATGAGGTTGACCTCTTTCTGCTGCTCTCCACTTTGTCCTCTTAACAGCCAGCTCTGATCAAATGGTCGAAATAGTGGCATGTTTCTACTTTACATTGTAGAGTTTGTTTTGCTCTTGAAATTTCCAGAACAACTTCATTTGTTTTATGATCTGCATATGGAACTTTATGCTTGGCTCAAAGCATCCAAATTTCGAAGGTCTCTATTTTCTTGCACAGAGGGGGTCAGCGATAACCCCCTGCTTCTTAGGTTCTTAGCGGGTTATAGTTTGAAAGACCCTCTGCCCCAACCGCTATCTTCAGGCACCTCTCACCATCCCGTACCTGTTTCTGAAGTTATTTTCGGGGCCTTCCAGTGACGGGGGGGGGAGCAGGCATCTGCACCACTGCCTCCCACTGGCCCGGGAGGAGATCCCGCTTGTCAATGATCCCGGTGGCGGGATCAAGGCAGCCTCTGGGTTGGTTGGTAGGCCCGTGCCGCCCGCCGCACTCATTGTGGTGGCGGATTCAGGCCCGGAGGGCGACTGTCCAAAGGCTATCAGCTGCCCAGTGTCGGGAGAGCAAGGTGCACATGAGGCGCTCTGTAGCGGGGTGCGGGGCTCACTCGCGCCTGACATTGTTCCCCCCCCCCCCCCCCCCGGGGACTCCCAGAATCTGGCACATCATTATTGAAGGTTCTTTTATTTTTATGCCTCTGTGGATAGTTCAGGCAGTGCTCTATTGCCCCCCCCCCCCCCCCCAACCAACACTCCGACTCCCTACCTCCCCACCACCTTCCTTTCCCCTCTCTCCCCACCACCCCCTTCCTTTCCCTTCTGTTAGTACTGAGGTAAGGGTATCTGGTCTCCAGCGCAAAGTTTAGTGCTTGTACCATTTGTTTTTTAGTACAACTGTGTAGTGAACTGTTTTAATAATCAGAGTATCCAACCCCCACTTCCCGTACGTTGGTACTGAGGGTACCCTGTTTCTCCAACACAAAATTAGTGTTTGTACCGTTTGGCCTTATATATTTTTTTTACTCTTTTAATAAAAAGATATGGCCAATCCACCTATCTTGCACATCTTTAGGTTATGGAGGCGAGACCCACACAGACACAGAGAGAATGTGCAAAGACGGACAGTGGCCCAGGATCAAACCTGGGTCCTCAGCGTCGTGAGGTGGCAGTGCTAACCACTGAGCCACCGCGCTGCCTGCACACCAGGCTTTTTAGCGAGTCTTACCCGTTGTAAGTCCTTGTTCTTTACTGCAAGGAGAAGGTTCTCATCTGCACAAAAAGAAACAGATGTTTTTACCGTAGCAAGGGAGTGATTGAAGACTGTAACAATAAAACTGAAACAAGTGCATCAAGCGCATAATAAAAACAAATACTGTGGATGCTGGGAATCTGAAATCGAAATGGGAAATGTTGGAAAAACTCAGGAGGTCTGCCCGCAGTGCCTGTGAAGAGAGAAAGAGTTAATATTTTGCGCCCAATACGATTCCTTCTTCCGAAGGAATCAAGGAATTAATCCGAAAAAAATGGTTCCCTGAAATTCTTGGCATTCTATTGGTCCCCTGTCATAACCACCAGAGAAATGGTGGAAACATCTATTTTAAACCAATCACACCATTTCCTCAGGAAGCCCCGGTAGCGTCCTCTAGCATTGTGCAGCAAGATCAGTAAAACCAAGGTGGAATTTGAGGGCCTTCCTCTTTTTTTTTTGAGCCAATCGTTCGGCTTTCGTAACACCAAAATGCCTTACACCACATGTGAACCACGTGAATGCTATTCGAATACTAAAACATTTGTACTCACAGCATTCAGAATGGTTTGATGCTGTGACATTATAATGGTCCTTACAGCATATGGGGAATAAAAGTGGAATGTTCAGTAAAGCACCCATGTCTTCCCTTGCCCTTGCTTTACGTGTGTACCACTTCAGTCATACCAGTAGGGAAAAAACTACCAAAATCAGCGGAATATGGCAACTCTGCATGTGGACAATGATCAACAAAATGTCTAACGGGCCACACTCTGAGCCCAGATGGGCTGCATGTGGCCCCCGGGCCGCAGATTGCCCACACTGCTAATGTGCTGCAATTTGTAGATTTAATCCTGGATTGACATCAACGTGCTGTTGTTGGGTCAACCTTTACAATAATTTCACCAAGTTGAAGGGCCTGATTTTCTTGGAGCATGCAGCAGCAATGGGCCCAATGCAGCTAGACCTTGATCAGGTGAAGATATTCCCTGAAAATCTGTGGTTTGCAATTGAGCTGGCAGTTCATTTTCCCAGGTGTAAAACGATCCAAACAACTGAAAATTTGTTCTTCAGATTACAGCTCAGAGCTTGTTGGAAATTTTCTGTTAATTGAGGAGACAATTAGATGCAACAAGCTGCACCTGTGAAATGCAATGAGCCAAATCCACACAGTTTAAAAATCACTTCAAAGCAGGCCATGTGGCAAAATAAACAAACATCGAAATAAGACTGGTTTCCTTCTCTTGACTTATAAAATTATCCATTTGGGGAAATTGCAGATAGGACACTTTGATTTGGAGGGGATTACAATAGAATCATAGAATTTACAGTGCAGAAGGAGGCCATTCAGCCCATCGAGTCTGCACTGGCCCTTGGAAAGAGCACCCAACTTAAGCCCCACGTCTCCACCCTATCCCCCTTTATCGCTGTAACCCAGTAACCCCACCTAACCTTGTTTGACACTAAGGGCAATTTAGCATGGCCAATCCACCTAACCTGCACATCTTTGGTCTGTGGGAGGAAACCAGAACACCCGGAGTAAACCCACGCACACTCGAGGAGAACGTGCAGACTCCATACAGACAGTGACCCAAGCCGGGAATTGAACCTGGGACCCTGAAGCTGTGAAGCAACTGTGATAACCACTATGCTACCATGCTGCCCTCTAATCCTATGGAATGATCTTGGATTACAGAATTACCCCACCCTACAAGAAACAGAAAAAGCCCTCGATGACACAATTTATAATTGTACAATCCATGTATTTAATGTTTAGTTTGAATTTAGGACTGAGTAACCTAGGGACTGAAGATTGTATACGGGAGTTAAGAGGGGAGGGGTGTGATGATTTGTGGTGATTGTCCCTTTAAGGGCACAATAGCAGGGTAAGGACCATCAATAGAAAACATTCTCTTTCTATTTAACTACGTGTTTCCTTTTGTGGAACCTTGCTCTGCACAAATTGGCCACAGCGTTGTCAATGTTAAATCAGTAACTGCACTTCAAAAGTACTTCATTGGCCACAAAGCACTCTGTCACTGCCGTGATATCGCAGAAGGCTCTATGTAAGTGCAACTTTTTTTTCTTCGCTGAACTGCCAAGTCCATGATACCAACATTATTTGAAGATTCAACTCTAGGTAAATGGCTGTTGGGAAAGCGGTCAGAGAATTTTACAAAACAGAAAGAGGCTCTTCGGTCCATCGTGTCTGTGCTGGCCATCAAGGACCTATCTAGTCCGATCTAATTTTACAGCGCTTGGTCCGTAGTCTTGTCTGTTATGGCATTCCAAGTGTTCACTTAAATGCTTCTTAAATGTTGAGAGGGTTCCTATCTCTAGTACCCTTCCAGCCAGTGAGTTCCAGATTCCCATCACCCTCTGGGTGAAAAAGCTTTTGCTCAAATCCCCTCTAAATCCCCTGCTCTTTACCTTAAATCAATGCCTCCTAGTTATTGACACCTCTACTAAAGGGAACAATTCCCTCTTATCTACACGATCTATGTCCCTCAATTTTGTAAACATTGATCCCTCAGCCTTCTCTGCTCCAAGGAAAACAATCCCAGCCTAACCAGCCTCTCTTAATGATAATGCTACTCCCGGCTCCGGTGCGCCAGCAACTGTTTTCTGTACTTCAACCACCACTTCCAAATTAAGTGTGCCTGCATATTAGGCACATTTATTGAGAGTGATCAACGAATTGCCAAATGTTCTGTGGACAGCCTTTCCTGGGCAGCATTTACCGACCACCTCGCCATGTGTTCTTCGGCGGGAGAGGTGGCCCGCCACGGGATTTACTGGTCCCGCCATTGTCGACGTGATTTCCTGTTGACTGCACCCCTTGTCGCCGGGAAACCCGTGCGCCAACGTGGGACTGGAATTTCCCGCCGGCGTGAACAGCTGGTAAATACCACCCCGTCTCAGTTGCCCATTTACATTTCATTTGACAACTAGTGCAGAATCTTATATTTATCCAGCACCTTCAATGTAATAAAATATGTCAAGGTGCTTCACATTACTATGACAAGGAGCCACATAAGACGATATTAGGTCAGATGACCAAATCCTTGGTTATAGAGGTAGGTTCTAAAGGAGTGTTCAAAAGGTTGAAAATGAGGGAGAAAAAGGGTATTCCAGAGATTAGGGGCCAGGTAAATGAAGGTGCATCCACTAATGGTGGAGCAATGAAAATTGAAGGTGCTCAACAGGCCAGACTTAGAGGAATGCAGATATCTCAGAGGATTTGTGAGGTTGGACAAGATTTCTGAGATAGAGAGAGGCAAGGGAACGGAGAGATTTGAAACCATGGATGAGAATTTTCAAATCAAGTCGTTGCTTGACCAGGAACCAATGCAGGTAAGTCAGCACAAGGGTGATCGAGACTTGGTGAGGGTTATGACACGGGTGGCAGAGTCTTGGAGGACATCAAGTTTCCGGCGATCAAAACCTGGGGGTGTGTTGGAATAGTGAAATCGAGAGGTGACAAAGGCATGGTTGAGGGTTTCAACAGCAAATAATCTGAGGTAGAGGCAATGCTATGCAGTTGGGAAGAGACAGTCTTAGTGATGGCCTGAATATATACTACCCATCAGGGTGGCATGGTGGCACAGTGGTTAGCATGGCGACTATCTGTGTGGAGTTTGCATGTTCTCCCAGTGACTGCGTGAGTTTCCTTCGCTTTCCTCCTACAGTCCAAAGATGTGCAGGTTAGGTAAAGTTACCAGGATAGGATGGGGGAATGGGCCTAGGTTGAGTGCTCTTTCAGAGGATCGGTGCAGACTTGATGGGCTAAATGGCCTCTTTTGGCAACGTAGTGATTATTAGGGAACAGGACTGTAGCACAGTGGTTAGCACTGTTGCTTCACAGCGCCAGGGTCCCAGGTTCAATTCCCGGCCTGGGTCACTGTCTCTGTGGAGTCTGCACGTTCTCCCAATGTCTGTGTGGGTTTCCTCAGGGTGCTCCGGTTTCCTCCCATAAGTCTCGAAAGACGAGCTTGTTAGGTAATTTGGACATTCTGAATTCTTCCTCTGTATATCCGAACAGGTGCCGAGTGTGGCGACAAGGGATTTTTCACAGTAACTTCACTGCAGTGTTAATGTAAGCCTACCTGTGACAATAAATATTATTATTATTAATAAGAGTTGAGGGGTCCAACATTGCCTCATATCCAGCGTCTGAAGTATCTCTATAAAACATTGGTCCTGCTGAACTAAATGGAACCAGAAATGCCCAGGGTCCAGTCGTCAGATTTAGCAAAGCTCGCTCAGTATTAAATCTTCAGCAGTAGAATCCCTGAAAGAATTTGCTATCCTGGACTTTCTGCCTCATCTTTCAACCCACATTCAAATTAGGTGATATGACTCCCACGGGAAAATACAGTGTGGTTGACCCCCTGAGCTGCTGGCACAGGCAAGCCTCTGCCACAGGCCAGCTCAACCATCAAAGCTTGCGAGTGGCTGGGAACCGTTTCCACCTGGCTGTCTCAGGACATGGGCGAGAAATTCAAAGCTGTGACCCAAGGACTGATGAATGCATGCAGTCCAGCACTGGGGTGGATTGAACACTGACTTCATGCATGGAATCCTTTGTGCTGTCCTTCTCTGTACTTCATGTCAAAGGAACACATTTGCAGAGCTGAGAGTGAGTACAGTCAGCACCTTCAGAAAAGCAGAGCCAAATTTTTTGGATAAAACCCAAAACGTCACCAAAACACATCTTACTAATGATCTGTAGATACACAAGATTACTTCGTTTGAGGCCTGCTTATTGAAAATCTATTTTACATGCATAAAACAGACCTAAGTTATATAGTCCATCTGAACAACGGCTGTTCTCATCTGTTGACACAGTTTTAACTTTGTTTAGATTAAATTATAAAATGAAAGGTGCGTTCAAGGCTCAGTTTGGCTGACGTCACACATTTCCCCCCTCTGCTTCACTGCGGAGGTTATGGCATTAACCAAACTCCTACAGCACATTGGAACACAGAGATCTTTTACACAACAGTGTTGGACCCCTATTCATTTATGTACCTTTGTAAACTGCTGCATTAATTATGCAGTTACAGAAATCCAATAATTGTATGGATAATTTATGCCTGAATGAAGTAAAGTGGCTTTGATCAGTATTTCTGAACATGCAGAATGGTGAAAGAGCATAAATTTATAAAACTAACCCCTTGTTTTAAATCTAATTCTCAACCAGGTGGTCTGGGGTGGCCTTCCTCCTTTTCTCTTTTTGATCACAATTTTATTCTTTTCTATCAAAGTGTCAGTGGGATCATACACTGCTCAAGTTTCTTTAACTGGTTTGATATTTCTGCACCAGTTTCTGTGGTACCAGAGCACCAAACTACAAGCTGGATTAACAGAGGAAGGAGGAGGTGGGTGAATTTGAGTCAATTCAGGTAGAAAGACAGAATTGGACAGAGGGAGGGAAAGATTGTATCAAGAGAAAAAAAGACAAGAAAAATAAGAAAAAATGACAAAGTGAGACTTTAGTAGTCTCAAAAGCAGGCTTGTTCAACACACGGGCCATAGTCCACAGAGATATGGGCTGCTTGCGGGGGGGGGGGGGGGAGGAGAAGAGACATGCGTTGCAGATATGGTGGGGGGGGAGAAATTGAGGTACAGGTTTCTGGTGGCGGGGGAAAGAGAGACACAGGCTTCTGGTAGGGTGAAGAGACAGACGAGGGCTTCTGGTGGGGTGGAGAGAGGGGAGAGACAGATAAACAGACGGTCAGGATGGAGAAATTGAGGGCTGGTGTGTGAGAGATGGGTTTGTGCAAGAGATGAGTTTATGCAAGAGATGAGTTTGTGCGAGAGAGGTGCATGCACGAGAGGCGCGTGTGCGAGAGATGTGTGTGCAAGAGGTGCGTGTGTGAGATATGTGCTAGATGTGTGCGCGCAGGAGATGTGTCTGTGTGAGAGATGTGTATATGAGATAAGTGTGCGCAAGAAGTGTGTGCAAGAGATGTGTGTATGAGATGTGTGTGTGTATTTGTGAGAGATGTGCAATTGAGAGATGTGTGTGCGAGAAGTGTGTGCGTGAGAGGAGAGAGGTGTGTGTGTCTGAGAGATGTGTTGGAGATGTGTGTGAGGTGTATATGTATGTGAGAGATGTGTACATTCAAGAGATAAGTGTGCATGTCGTTGTGTGAGCACACATATGTGAGAATGTGTATATGTGTGAGAACACGTCTGTGTGCACGCATTCAAGCAAGTGAGAGTGGTTCTGGTTCACTCCAGGATTCACACTCACCCTCATGCCCCATACACCAACACACACAAACCTATTTAGTGGGCGACGGTAAGTGAATAAATACCCTGGGAGAGAGATAGAAAAACACAATTTGACTTTCTCACACACTAATCATCACCTTTATTAATTAATTGTCATTTTAAATTAGAACTGTAATGCTGTGACATTACTTCATTTTTGCTCACCAAAGTTATTTCTTCATACCTCAATATTTTATTGAAATTCATGTTTAATGTTGCATCGAACCTCATCTTTTCAAAATTTGCTCATCACCCCTTGAAGTCAGAAAATAATTTAAATAAGAGCCCTTGCACGAAAAGATTGGACCTGTACTAAAGAAATTGAGTACACGCAGGTAGAGATTCAACACCTTAAACTGTTCCTAATCTAGGCTAGTAAGGCCGATTAGATTTATTAGGTTTTTTACAAAGGTGTTTACCCTCTTAATTACCACTACTAACATTCTTCGGGCAGTTTAATGGACAATTAATGTGCAAATCCAGAAAGTTATTAGGAATAATGGGGAGGCTAAATGTGAAATGCTGTTTGGGCAAAACTAACATCAGAGAGGCACATATCCACCAGTAAGTTCTGGAGACTCACAACGTATCATTTAATTCGCTGAATTTGTTGGTCAATTTGCATATTAATAATGGAATGCACTGCAAACACACAGTTATTTTGTCCCTGATGCACAAAAGGCACCCCCTCCCCAAAGACTGCACCCCCCCTACCCATCCTAAAACATTTTGGAAACGAGGGGCTGCCTACTCCCACCAGTCTGCCTACACCAACCACGACAGATTTCTGTCTCTTGATCGATTCAGCTTCCCCAAACCTTTGACTTCCTCTTTTGTCTTTCAGTCCTGCCTTCAACATTATTCCGAAGATGTCTCTAGGGTAATTCCACATACACAACCTCGAGATTCCATCTATTTCTCTATAAGCTTGGTACTTTCTCTGAAGGCTGGTCTGATTTTTTGATTTGAAATTCTACCTCCTCCTTTCTTCCATCCAGAAATTTCCTCAGAGCTCTAGGCTCCTCATAATGTTTCAATACTAATTCTCCACTGTACCCCCGAAATATACCAAATTCAGACAGCCAGAAACAGTTTGGAAACAAATGAAACTTTCTTCGAAGACAATATTCCCGGACAGAGAATTGTAATAATACGCTCCATTTCGCTAAGTGGCCTATTTGCTATGTGAATGTTAACTGATTCTGAAGTACAGTTAGTGGTAAAGCCAAAATAAACTTGTTAGACTTCCACTGAGGCGGGGCAGCACGGTGGTGCAGTGGTTACCACAGTTGCCTCACGGCGCCGAGGTTCCCAAGTTCGATCCTGGCTCTGGGTCACTGTCCATGTGGAGTCTGCACATTCTCCCCGTGTTTGCGTGAGTTTCGCCCCCACAACCCAAAAGATGTGCAGGGTAGGTGGATTGGCCATGCTAAATTGCCCCTTAATTGAAAAAAATGAATTGGGTACTCTAAATTTATTTTTAAAAGACTTCCACCGAGGCCATTGGCATGAATGAAAAAGTAGAATTTTCAAGCAAGTTTATTTTTGTGTTGCCTCTGGTTGCGAGATTTGTATAGCTGGGGGCATTAATCCAGCATTAGAGAAATGGAAAAGCAGTCTGGACAAACAATATAACTTACATTTACATAGCATCTTTAATACGGTTCAATATCTTATGGTACTTCATGATCATGTCATCAGAGAAGGAAAGAAACATTAGTCCTTTAGTAATGTAGAACTTTGAGTATTATTGACAAATAGAGATATGCTGTTGAAGTTTTTCATCTTGCACTCATCAGGACAGATTCGAAAGAATGCCAAATCTGAAGGGAACAGTAATTTATACTGCATGAGAAGAGGGTCCTGATAGGTTGGCAAGTGGATTCTGATGGACAGAAGTGTTGTCTCAGAGAATACACCAGGGAATAGTTAACCGCCAAACTTTTGTTTAAGTAACATTAGGACAAGTGATCAAAGACTTGGTTAGAGATGTGTTTTAAGGAACATAGATGAGGTGGAGTGGCAGAGGTCCAAGGAGGGAATTCCCAAACTTTAGTCACGGCCACCTTTAGCAGGGTGAAAGGATCAGGGGTGCACGAGGCCAGAACTACAGGAATACAGAGTTCCTGAAGGATTGTAGAACCAGAGGAGCTCTCATAGATCAGGACGTGCGGAGTCATGGAGGAATCTGAACAAGAATACTACTAATCAGAGTCCACTTTTCAACCAATCAGCTCTGAACAAGCACAATAATTTTACAATTTGAGATGTTGACAGACAGGAAGCCAAAGTAAGGCAGTGAGCAGAGTGGTGATGGGTAAACAGGTTTCTGTTTGAATTAGACAGCAGAGGTTTTGATGAACTCAGGTATATGGAGGGTGTTGGTGGAAGATGAGTGGTTAGCCAGCAAGGTATAGGAAGAGTCCGGACACATGAAAAACAGAAACAAAGTCCTCATAACGTAGTTACAGCTCAAGAGCCTACATGTGACACAGTATGACTGACAGATGCCTGGGACTCCAAACCCTTTCTGTACCCTGACATACAATGTTAGAATTCTGTGGGACTGGATTTTAAAGAGGATGGGGGAAATAATCAAAAAGGGGGGTTAAGAATGGAGGAAAAACATATCTTTATTCAGATAAATTTTACTATGGGTAGGATTTCCCCTGTGGGCTTCAAGACTGTTTGACATCACAGCCAAATGGGGATCAGAAGCCAGCACTGTTTGGATACCCCGCCACTGTTTGCCCCAAAATTGATGATTAATGGTCAGAGGGCAGGCCAGCCATACAATGAAGGAAAGCAGGCCAGCTCTGACAGCTGGAGAGCCAATAGGAGGCCCTCCAGCAGTGACAAAGCAGCAGGCTGCCTTATCAACTAAGTGAGACAGAGTGTACCCAAGAATGCATGTGGCCGTCTCCAACCTTTTGGACCTTAAATAAAAAATATTCCCTTAGTAGCTGGGCCACCATTTTGGAGGGGCTTGAAGTGGGTGTGGGGGGGGCTGGTCTGCAGGTGGCCTCTGCCAGACAGCCGGGCTGTTCCCCGGCATTTCAAGAGGCCAGGAAATCTCTGACAATGAGTCTAAATAAGCATTTTACAAGTTCAATTAGCTTTCTCCATCCCGGTAAAATGGCTCAGGGCGTGATAGTACCAGGACATCGGCATGTTGACTGGCAGCGAGAAGTTTCACCCCATCCATCTCCTGGCTTTTCCTCATTGGGACCAAATGTCTTTCCCGTTGAACTTGAGAACCAACCTACAGAAGTGTACTTTTCTGAATTTTCGTGACAAGACCTTTCTGTTATTGCAGGCCTCATTTTACGAGGACTATCAAAACTTGGCATTATGGTCCAATAGAAAGAGGCTTCTTTTTCTAGCACCAGTTTTCCCACAGCGAGTGGTTCGAGTCTGAAATATAAGTGTGGCGGAGGCAGGTTCAATTGGGGCATTCAAGAGGCACGAGATGATTAGTGAATAGAAACAATGTGCAGGAGTAAGGGGAAAAGGCAGGAGAATGGCATTAAGCCATAATACTCATTTGGGGAGCCAGTATAGACACAATGAGCCAAATGGCCTCTTACTGCACCGTAACAATTTTGGTGAAAAGGCAGGAAGAACGGATATGGGGATACATCCTTTGGGGGCTGCCCTGTTCACTTCTGGGGAACCCCTCAAAATCGCACCCTCATTTGTGCCTCCCTTCCTGTCCTCCTAAAACCACCCCAACCCCCCTCATCTCCATCAAGAGAGTAATTGAAACCCCTTATCCTAAAAGCCCAGGATTCATAATGCCCACAGGCTTGTTTGTAGTCCCAGCAACACTCACTAGCGGCACTGCTGGGGCTGCCAGCCAATCAGCTTGGGACCCCACCCACCCCCAAAGTCCACAAAGCAAATATAGAACCATACAATTCCTACAGTGCAGAAGGAGGTCATTCAGCCCACTGGGTCTGCGTGGACCCTCTGAAAGAGCACTCTATCAAGGCCCAAGGCCGCGCCCTAGCCCTGTAATCCCATAACCCCACCTGACCTGCACATCTTTGGCGGAAACCCACACAGAGACGGGGTAGAATGTGCAATTCCACACAGACAGTCACCCAAGGCTGGAATCTAACCCAGGCCCCTGGCGCTGAGGCAGCAGTGCTAACTACTGTGCTGCCCCATTGCTTTTTGGCTCCCTGCATGGTAAGTCCTCTGATCACCGTCGGGTGGGTCGTGGCAAAGGTGAAAAGACAGTGGGATACCCACTTACCACCCATCCTAATCCTAATCAAATGCACCTCCCCTCTCCCCTCCCCTGCACCACCACCAGCTGTGGGGTGGTTTTAGGATGTGGAGATGCCGGTGTTGGACTGGGGTGAGCACAGTAAGAAGTCTTACAACGCCAGGTTAAAGTCCAACAGGTTTGTTTCAAACACGAGCTTTCAATCACGAAAGCTCGTGGTTTTAGGAGGACATGCAGGGAGGCACAAATGAGGGTGCGATTTTGAGGAGTTCCCCAGATGTGAACAGGGCGGCCCCCAAAGGATGTATCCCCACATGCGACCTTCCTGCCTTGGCTAAATCGCTGGCTTTTAAAGCAGACCAAGCAGGCCAGCAGCACGGTTCGATTCCCGTACCAGCCTCCCCGGACAGGCACCGGAATGTGGCGACTGGTTGGCTTTTCACAGTAACTTCATTGAAGCCTACTCGTGACAATAAGCGATTTTCATTCATTGCATTTCATTTTCCATTTACAATTTGGGAGATCATTAAATTCTGTCCACTGTGTGGTTAGTGGGGAGAGGGAAACAACACCCTGCATCTGGCATTGTGACCTTGAGTTGGGGGCTGGGAGCTGTGCTGCGATGTGAGAGGCTATTAGGTTTACTATTTAAGTTTCATCAAAATGACAAGCAAAGCACACTGATTACTGCTTGGTACAGGAAGGCCACTGCTTCGCCAGATGTTTAACCTCAGGCGATCTATCCTCAGTTGAAATCCATTATCAACCAATTGCTGCTGAGATTTGACAGCAGGATCCTGAACAGGCAGTGGGGGCTGGGAAAGGGAAAGCAGGCAGTGGGGGCTGGGAAAGGGAAATATGGCAGTGGGGGCTGGGAAAGGGAAAGCAGGCAGTGGGGGCTGGGAAAGGGAAATATGGCAGTGGGGGCTGGGAAAGGGAAAGCAGGCAGCGGGGGTTGGGAAAGGGAAATATGGCAGTGGGGGCTGGGAAAGGGAAAGCTGGCAGTGGGGGCTGGGCAGGGAAAGATGGCAGTGGGGACTGGGAAAGGAAAAGATGGCAGTGGGGGCTGGGCAGGGAAAGCTGGCAGTGGGGGCTGGGCAGGGAAATATGGCAGTGGGGGCTGGGAAAGGGAAAGCTGGCAGTGGGGGCTGGGCAGGGAAAGATGGCAGTGGGGACTGGGAAAGGGAAAGATGGCAGTGTGGGCTGGGCAGGGAAAGCTGGCAGTGGGGGCTGGGCAGAGAAAGATGGCAGTGGGGGCTGGGAATGGGAAAGATGGCAGTGGGGTCTGGGAATGGGAACGATGGCAGTGGGGGCTGGGAATGGGACAGCTGGCATTGGGGGCTGGGCAGGGAAAGATGGCAGTGGGGACTGGGCAGGGAAAGATGGCAGTGGGGGCTGGGAATGGGAAAGATGGCAGTGGGGGCTGGGAAAGGGAAAGATGGCAGTGGGGGCTGGGCAGGGAAAGATGGCAGTGGGGGCTGGGCAGGGAAAGCTGGCAGTGGGGGCTGGGCAGGGAAAGATGGCAGTGGGGGCTGGGAATGGGAAAGCTGGCAGTGGGGGCTGGGAATGGGAAAGCTGGCAGTGGGGGCTGGGCAGGAAAAGCAGGCAGTGGGGACTGGGCAGGGAAAGATGGCAGCGGGGGCTGGGAATGGGAAAGCTGGCAGTGGGGGCTGTGCAGGGAAGGCTGGCAGTGGGGGCTGGGCAGGGAAAGATGGCAGTGGGGGCTGGGCAGGGAAAGCTGGCAGTGGGGGCTGGGATGGGGAAAGCTGGCAGTGGGGGCTGGGCAGGGAAAGATGGCAGTGGGGGCTGGGCAGGGAAAGCTGGCAGTGGGGGCTGGGCAGGGAAAGCTGGCAGTGGGGGCTGGGAATGGGAAAGATGGCAGTGGGGACTGGGAATGGGACAGTTGGCATTGGGGGCTGGGCAGGGAAAGATGGCAGTAGGGGCTGGGATAGGGAAAGATGGCAGTGGGGGCTGGGAATGGGAAAGATGGCAGTGGGGGCTGGGAAAGTGAAAGATGGCAGCGGCGGCTGGGCAGGGAAAGATGGCAGTGGGGGCTCGGCAGGGAAAGATGGCAGTGGGGACTGGGAAAGGGAAAGATGGCAGTGGGGGCTGGGCAGGGAAAGCTGGCAGTGGGGGCTGGGCAGGGAAAGATGGCAGTGGGGGCTGGGCAGGGAAAGATGGCAGTGGGGGCTGGGCAGGGAAAGATGGCAGTGGGGGCTGGGCAGGGAAAGATGGCAGTGGGGGCTGGGAATGGGACAGCTGGCATTGGGGGCTGGGCAGGGAAAGATGGCAGTAGGGGCTGGGATAGGGAAAGATGGCAGTGGGGGCTGGGAATGGGAAAGATGGCAGTGGGGGCTGGGAAAGGGAAAGATGGCAGCGGCGGCTGGGCAGGGAAAGATGGCAGTGGGGGCTGGGAAAGTGAAAGATGGCAGCGGCGGCTGGGCAGGGAAAGATGGCAGTGGGGGCTCGGCAGGGAAAGATGGCAGTGGGGACTGGGAAAGGGAAAGATGGCAGTGGGGGCTGGGCAGGGAAAGCTGGCAGTGGGGGCTGGGCAGGGAAAGATGGCAGTGGGGGCTGGGCAGGGAAAGATGGCAGTGGGGGCTGGGCAGGGAAAGATGGCAGTGGGGGCTGGGCAGGGAAAGATGGCAGTGGGGGCTGGGCAGGGAAAGATGGCAGTGGGGGCTGGGCAGGGAAAACTGGCAGTGGAGGCTGGGCAGGGAAAACTGGCAGCGGGGGCTGGGCAGGGAAAACTGGCAGTGGGGGCTGGGAATGGGAAAGATGGCAGTGGGAGGGCTGGGAATGGATTAAAGTGCACAGAATTCAGCCAGTGACGGAAGGAGAGGGAACGAGACAAATGATTACAGGGAAGGATTGAAGAAAGACAAAGATACAGACAGTAAGAGATTGTTTCAGAAAGTATTGCTCTTTCAAATTAGTCTACAAATTCTGACTGCACTTGAATCAGTAATCAACACAGTGAATAGAGAAATGCGCTTTTCGGCTATTTCTTCATCACCTTGTTACCTGACTGGTGACAACATTCAGAATCAGAGACACGTCAGAATGTATGAGGTTATGGATGCCTCGGACACATTGACGGCTATCCCGGGTGCTTTCACGTGGAGGAGAGTGTAAGCTGCAAGACACAGTGGCTGAGCCTCAAGAATGGATTTTTATTTAAACTTATTTATTTCTGACTGTGGGTGTCACTGTTAAGGCCAATATTTACTGTCCATCCATCATTGCCCTTGAGAAGGTGGTGGTGAGCCATCTTTTTGACAACCGTCAAGTAGCTTACAAAGCCATTTCAGAGGGCACTTAGGACTTTAATTTATCTGATGTGGGCATCGCTGGCTGGGTCAGCAACTGATGCCCATCCCTAACTGTGCCTCCATTTCAGAGGCATTTAAGAGTTAACCACTTTGCTGTGGGTCTGGAGTCACATGTAGGCCCGACCAAGTAAGGGTGGCAGATTTCCTTCCCGAAAGGACATTAGTGAACCAGATGGGATTTTACGACAATTTACAACAGTTTCATGGTCATCATTAGACTTTTAATTCCAGTTTACTGAATTCAAATTTCACATCTTCAGTGGTGGGATTCGAACCCAGGGCCCCAGATCATGCTTTGGGTCTCTGCATTACTTGTCCAGCGACAGTACCACCGCCTCCCCAAGGCATCAATTACACCACGATGGATCGAGAGTCACATTACTGTTTGAGAGAGCTTGCTGTGGACAAACTGGCTTTTGTGTATCCCACATTTTGAGACTGGCTACAATTCAAAAACATTTAATTGGCTGGAAAGCACATTGGGAGGAGAGGTGCCGTTAGGAATGCAGGCCTTTCTTTTCTGCAGTCACATAAGAACATAAGAACTAGGAGCAGGAGTAGGCCATCTGGCCCCTCGAGCCTGCTCCGCCATTCAATTAGATCATGGCTGATCTTTTGTGGACTCAGCTCCACTTTCCGGCCCGAACACCATAACCCTTAATCCCTTTATTCTTCAAAAAACTATCTATCTTTACCTTAAAAACATGTAATGAAGGAGCCTCAACTGCTTCACTGGGCAAGGAATTCCATAGATTCACAACCCTTTGGGTGAAGAAGTTCCTCCTAAACTCAGTCCTAAATCTACTTCCCCTTATTTTGAGGCTATGCCCCCTAGTTCTGCTGTCACCCGCCAGTGGAAACAACCTGCCCGCATCTATCCTATCTATTCCCTTCATAATTTTAAATGTTTCTATAAGATCCCCCCTCATCCTTCTAAATTCCAACGAGTACAGTCCCAGTCTACTCAACCTCTCCTCGTAATCCAACCCCTTCAGGTCTGGGATTAACCTAGTGAATCTCCTCTGCACACCCTCCAGTGCCAGTCCTTTCTCAAGTAAGGAGACCAAAACTGAACACAATACTCCAGGTGTGGCCTCACTAACACCGTATACAATTGCAACATAACCTCCCTAGTCTTAAACTCCATCCCTCTAGCAATGAAGGACAAAATTCCATTTGCCTTCTTAATCACCTGTTGCACTTGTAAACCAACCTTCTGTGACTCATGCACTAGCACACCCAAGTCTCTCTGAACAGCGGCATGCTTTAATATTTTATCGTTCAAATAATAATCCCGTTTGCTGTTATTCCTACCAAAATGGATAACCTCACATTTGTCAACATTGTATTCCATCTGCCAGACCTGAGCCCATTCACTTAACCTATCCAAATCCCTCTGCAGACTTCCAGTATCCTCTGCACTTTTCGCTTTACCACTCATCTTAGTGTCATCTGCAAACTTGGACACATTGCCCTTGGTCCCCAACTCCAAATCATCAATGTAAATTGTGAACAATTGTGGGCCCAACACGGATCCCTGAGGGACACCACTAGCTACTGATTGCCAACCAGAGAAACACCCATTTATCCCAACTCTTTGCTTTCTATTATTTAACCAATCCTCTATCCATGCTACTACTTTACCCTTAATGCCATGCATCTTTATTTTATGCAGCAACCTTTTGTGTGGCACCTTGTCAAAGGCTTTCTGGAAATCCAGATATACCACATCCATCGGCTCCCCGTTATCTACTGCACTGGTAATGTCCTCAAAAAATTCCACTAAATTAGTTAGGCATGACCTGCCTTTAACGAACCCATGCTGCGTCTGCCCAATGGGACAATTTCTATCCAGATGCCTCGCAATTTCTTCCTTGATGATAGATTCCAGCATCTTCCCTATTACCGAAGTTAAACTCACTGGCCTATAATTTCCTGCTTTCTGCCTACCTCCTTTTTTAAACAGTGGCGTCACGTTTGCTAATTTCCAATCCACCGGGACCACCCCAGAGTCTAGTGAATTTCGGTAAATTATCACTAGTGCATCTGCAATTTCCCTAGCCATCTCTTTTAGCACTCTGGGATGCATTCCATCAGGGCCAGGAGACTTGTCTACCTTTAGCCCCATTAGCTTGCCCATCACTCCCTCCTTAGTGATAACAATCCTCTCAAGGTCCTCACCTGTCATAGCCTAATTTCTATCAGTCGCTGGCATGTTATTTGTGTCTTCCACTGTGAAGACCGACCCAAAAAACCTGTTCAGTTCCTCAGCCATTTCCTCATTTCCCATTATTAAAACTCCCTTCTCATCCTCTAAAGGACCAATATTTACCTTAGCCACTCTTTTTTGTCTTATATATTTGTAAAAACTTTTACTGTCTGTTTTTATATTCTGAGCAAGTTTACTCTCATACTCTATCTTACTCTTCTTTATAGCTTTTTTAGTAGCTTTCTGTTGCCCCCTAAAGATTTCCCAGTCCTCTAATCTCCCAGCACTCTTTGCCACTTTATATGCTTTTTCCTTCAATTTGATACTCTCCCTTATTTCCTTAGATATCCACGGTCGATTTTCCCTCTTTCTTCCGTCCTTCCTTTTTGTTGGTATAAACCTTTGCTGAGCACTGTGAAAAATCGCTTGGAAGGTTCTCCACTGTTCCTCAACTGTTCCACCATAAAGTCTTAGCTCCCAGTCTACCTTAGCTAGTTCTTCTCTCATCCCATTGTAATCTCCTTTGTTTAAACACAAAACACTAGTATTTGATTTTACTTTCTCACCCTCCATCTGTATTTTAAATTCCACCATATTGTGATCGCTCCTTCCGAGAGGATCCCTAACTATGAGATCATGAATCAATCCTGTCTCATTACACAGGACAAGATCTAGGACCGCTTGTTCCCTCGTAGGTTCCATCACATACTGTTCTAGGAAACTATCGCGGATACATTCTATAAACTCCTCCTCACGGTTGCCTTGACCGACCTGGTTAAACCAATCGACATGTAGATTAAAATCCCCCATGATAACTGCTGTACCATTTCTACATGCATCAGTTATTTCTTTGTTTAGTGCCTACATATAGGCTACATATACGGCTGCCAGATTTCCTTTCTGAAAGGACATTAGTGTACCAGTTGAGTTTTTACAACAATCTGTAGGTTCATTGCCACCATTGTATATTTTATTCCAGATTTTATTAATTGAGTTTAAATTTCCCAGTTGCAGTGCTGGGATTGGAGCTCATGGGCTGGATTCTCCGCACCCCTACGGCGAAATCACTGACGGCGCGGGGGCTTAGAATCCATGGGCGGGATTCTCCAAACCTCGTCGGGCCGAAGCATCGCTGGGGGGCGGCATGAATCCCGCCCCGCCGCCAGATTCTCCGGCGCCGGTTTTTCGGCGGGGTCAGGAATCGCATCGCGCCGGTCGGGGGCCGTTGGCAGTGGCAGCCCGGCAATTCTCCACACCGCGATGGGCCGAGTGGCTGCCCGTTTTCGGCCAGTCCACGCCGGCGTAAATCAAACAAGGTCCTTACCGGCGGGACCTGGCTCTGAGGGTGGCCTGTGGAGTCCTCGGGAGGGCGCAGGGGGATCTGGCCCCAGGGAGGGCCTCCACGGTGGCCTGTCCCGCATTCGGGGTCCACCGATCGGCGGGCGGGCCTGTGCCATGGGGGCACTCGTTCCCTCCGCGCCGACTGCTGTAACGGTCCACCATGGCCGGCACGGAGAAGAACCCCCCTGTGCATACGCTGGGATCACGCCAGAACACGCTGCCGCTCCCGTGGATGTGCCAACTCGCGCCAGCCGGCTTAGGCCCTTCGGCGCTGGTTGGTGCCGCGCCAACCCCACCGGCGCCGGCTGGCGCCACGCCAACCCTGCTGGCTCCAGCCTAGCCCCTGAAGGTGCGGGGGATTCTGCACCTTCCGGGTGGCCCGACGCCGGAGTGGTTCACACCACTCCTCGGCGCCAGTACAGTGCGCCCCGCCGGATAGCAGAGAATCCCGGCCCATGTTCCTGAAAGAAATTGGGACCGGCCCGAGTTCACCTATTCTGCGGGCCCCGAAAAGCCACGTACCCGGGGAGTACGCCGCGCTGCCTGGGACCTACCTGGAGCCATTGCCAGATGCCCGCTCAGCCATTCTGCGTCCCCAACCGGCCGATGTCCCAACGGCGTGGAACTAATGTGCTCCAGCCGGTCGAGACACTCGCTTGGCAGCTGCGGACTCAGTCCGCGGCCGCCCTGGTCGGGGGTGGGCGGATCGGAGGCCGGGGCGGGGTAGCGTTATATGCGGCTGGGGAATGCTTGTGCAGTTGTTGAGGATTGAGTGCGGCCAATCGATGGATCTCTTTTGTGGGTCTAGCTCCGTGGTCCAAGTCTGCCATGGAGCAGGGCGTGGCCGCTGGAGGCCACAGCCATGCGCATGCGCAGCCGCTGACCCATAAGCACAGGGGCCTGTATCTGCAGCAAAAGCTGCAAGATCTACTCCAAGTCCCTGCTATCCCCCTGCAGGGCTGGGAATTCGTGTCCCTTTGATTCAAGTTTTTCAGGCATAAAACTTCACCGTTTTGACGCTGGTGTGGGACATAGTCCCAATAATGGAGAATCCAGCCTCACGTGTCTGGATCACTACTCCAGTAACATAGCCACGATGCTACTGAACTCCAAATGGATCAGCAGTGTTTATCTCACCATAGGTTAGGCCACAATTCATTCATAATAAATAACACACTAACCTTTCTACAATGCCTTTTATGGCCCCAAGACATTCCCAAGCAATAGAGTCATAGATGTTTACAGCATGGAAACAGGCCCTTTGGCCCAGCTTGTCCATGCCACCCAGTTTCTATCACTAAGCTAGTCCCACTTGCCCGCATTTGGCCCATATCCCTCGATACTCACTCTGCCCATGTAACTGTCTAACTGTTTTTTAAAGGATAAAATTGTACCCTCCTCTGCCACTGCCAGCCCGTTCCAGATGCTGACCACCCTCTGGTCATTGCCCCTCTGGTCTCTTTTGTATCTCTCCCCTCTCACCATAAACCTATGCCCTCTAGTCTAGACTCCTCTACCTTGGGAAAAGATGTTGACTATCTACCTTATCTATGTCCCTCATTATTTCATAAAGCTCTATAAGATCACCCATAAGCCTCCTACACTCCAGGGAAAAACGTCCCAGCCTCTCCTTATAGCTCAGACCATCAAGACCTAGCAGCATCCGCGTAAATCTCTTCTGCATTCTTCTTTGTTTAACAATATCTTTCCTACTATAGGGTTACCAGAACTGAACACAGTATTCCATGTGTGGTCTTACTAATGTCTTGTACAACTTCAACAAGACGTCCCAACTCCTGGATTCAATATTCTGACCAATAAAACCTAGCATGCTGAATGCCTTCTTCACCACCCTGTCCACCTGCGACTCCATCTTCAAGGAGCTATGAACCTGTACCCCTAGATCTCTTTGTTCTTTAACTCTCCCCAACTCCCTACAATTAACTGAGTAGGTCCTGCCCTGATTTGACCTACGAAAATGCATCAACTCACATTTATCCAAATTAAACTCTATCTGCCATTCATCGACCCACTGGCCCAATTGGTCAAGATCCTGTTGCAATCTTATATAACCTTCTTCACTATCCACTGTGCCACCAATCTTGCTGTCATCTGCAAACTTACTAACCATGCCTCCTATATTCTCATCCAAATCATTATTATATATAACAAATAACATGGTCCCAGCACTGATCCCTGAGGCACACTATTGGTCACAGGCCTCCAGTTTAAAAACAACCCTCCACAACCACCCTTTGGCTTCGGTCGCCAAGCCAATTTTGTTTCCAATTGGCTACCTCACCCTGGATTCCATGAGATTTAACCTTTTTCCAACAACCTACCATGCGGTACCTTGTCAAAGACCTTGCTAAAGTCAACGTAGACAATGTCGACTGCACTGCACTCAACTGCCTTCTTGGTTACCCCTTCAAAAAAAACTCAATCAAATTAGTGAGACATGACTTTCCCCTTACAAAGCCATGCTGACTTTCACTAATTAGCCCTTGCCTGTCTAAATGCCTATAGATCCTGTCCCTCAGAATACCTACTAACAACTTATCCACTACAGAAGTAAGGCTAACCAGTCTGTCGTTCCCAGGTTTATTCCTACAGCCCTTCTTAAACAAGGGCACAACATTTGCTACTCTCCAATCTTCAGGCAACTCTCCTGTGGCTGTCGATGATTCAGATATCTCAGCCTGGGGGGCAGGTAATTTCCTCCCCAGCCTTCCACAACATCTTAGGATACATTTCATCAGGTCCCAGGGATTTATCTATCTTGATGCGCTTTAATACCTCTTCCTTCTCTGTAATATGTACACTCCTCAAGACATCTTTAATACCACTTTCTTCTCTGTAATATGTACACTCCTCAAGACATCACTTTTTATTTCCACAATTTCCCTAATATTTGTGCCTTTCTCAACAGTAAATACTGACAAGAAATATTCATTTGGGACCTCTCCCATCCCTTGTGGATCTGCACATAGATTATCTTGTTTATCCTTAAGAGGCCTTACCCTCTCCCTAGTCACCCTTTTACCCTTTATGTATTTGTGAAAGCTCTCTGGAGTTTCCTTGGCCTTATTTGCTAAGGCAATCTCATGTCCCTTTTGCCCTCCTGATTTCTCTCTCAACTCTACTCCGACCAGCCCTACATTCTTCAAGGGATCTATTTGATACCAGCTGCCTATGCATGTCATTTGCCTCCTTCCTTTTGACCATAGCCTCAATATCCCGAGTCATCCAGGTTCCCTACTTCTATGAGCCTTCCCCTTCACTCTAAGAAGAAAGTGCTCACCTTGAACCCTAGTTAATACCTTTTCGAAAGATTCCCATTTACCAGTTGCCCCCTTGCCTGCAAATAACCACCCCCAATCAACTTTTGAAAGTTTCCGCCTAATATCCTCAAAATTGGCCTTGCCCCAATTAAAAATTTTAACTTTTGGGCCAGAACTATCATTCTCCATAGCTATCAGAAAACGAATGGAATTATGGTCACTGGTCCCAAAGTGATCCCTCACTAACACTTCCGTCACCTGTCCTTCCTTATTCCCCAAGAGGAGGTCAAGTTTTCCCCCTCTCTCGTTGGGCCATCTACATATTGAATGAGGAATTCTTCCTGAAGCCATTCAAAGTGAAAGGAAATTTCTAAAAGTGTAGTCATTGCAGCAATGTTTAGCAACTATAATGACTAATTTGCACGCAGCAAAGCCCCGTGAAGAGCAATGGGATACTAGCCAGTTAAACTGTTGTTGAGATGTGAATTTAAAGATAAATTTTGGTGAATGAAAGCTCTCCTGCTCATCTTCAAAGAGTTCCCTGGGATAGGTATTGTAGTGTGCAATTGAGTTACACAACCCAAAAACAATCTCAAGTTCAGTAGCTAGACTGTGCTCAGCTACCTAATCTGCAAGTTCACATCTGACAAAATAACAGAGTTTGCCAGCTTCAATAGTTTCAGGGAACTGAGGGGTGGAAAAATAGAAATGGAAAATTAATTTAGCAGAAGTGTCTTTGATTACATAGAAACTAGGAGTAGGAGTAGGCCATTCGGCCCTTCGAGCCTGCTCCGCCATTCAATATGACCAATGCTGACCCTCTGTCTCAATGTCATTTTCCCACTTTCTCTTCATATCCCTCAATGCCATTAAAACCTAAAAACAATCTAACTATTTTTTGAATATACTCAGTGACTTGACCTCCACAATCTTCTGTGATAGAGGATTCCACAGGTTTGCTCTCCTTTGAGTGAAGAAATCTTTCCTCATCTCAGTCTTAAATAGTCTGTCCCATATACTGAGACTGTGTCCCCTGGTTCTAGACTTCCCAACCAGGAAAAACATCCTTCCTGCATCTAGTGTGCCCTGGCCTATGAGAATCAGATCTTCTCTCATCCTTCTGAACTCCAGTGAATACAGGCTCAGTCAAACCAATCTCTCCTCTTGGGACAGTGCCACCAACCCCAGTATCAGCCTCGCGGCCATCCGCTGTACTTCCTGCCAACTGAGGTACAATTACATCATGAGCTGAACTCCAGAAGCTGGAATTAGAAGCGAAACTAAATTTACAACATCATATTCTATTAGTGACTCTAGATCTCCAACTTTATTTCTGATGCTACGCATATTTAATAATCATCATCAACCTTGCCACCATTTGTACTCCAAAGAACCAATTTTCTTGTGGTAGGTTCTGGGTTCTAGAACTCTTCCAGCCTGGGTTTGAGAAGACTGGCATTGTTGTGTGCATCCCGGAACAGTGTGATCATTACAAACGCTAAGTTCACGTTCCATCATCCTAGTATAGAAAATCAGCTACTACCACTGAAAGCTGAAAGTCCAACGGTAACTTGCTTCTGCCTCATTCTCATGGTTTAAGAGATCACCCTAAACACACTGAAATACAAGGAGTAATTGCATACAGGAAAAGCTGAGAGCGTACTGTTATTGTCACTGGATACTAATCCAGTGACCCAGGGTAAGACGCTGGAGACCTAGGTTCAAATCCCACCACGGCAGATGGCAAAATTTGAATTCACTAAAAGCTGGAATTAAAAGTTGACGACCATGAAACGATTGTCGTAAAGAAAATCTGGTTCACTAATGGTCTTTAGGGAAGGAAATCTGCCGTCCTTACCTGGTCTGGCCTACAAGTGACTCCAGACCCACAGCAACGGCGTTGACTCTAAAATGCCCTAGCAAGCCACTCCGTTCAAGGGCAAATAGGGATGGGTAACAAATGCTGGCCCAGTCAGCGACATCTACATCCAATGAATAAAAAAAAACGAGGATTAAAGGAGGCAAGAACATATTTTTCTCGGCAGTTGTTATTATCTGGAATTCACTTCCTAGAAGGGTGGTGGAAGCAAATTCAATAGTGATATTCAAAAAAAAACTGGATAACTTGTTGAAAATGAAAGATTTGCAGGGTTAGGGGACAGCTCACTGGCATACTCAGCTGAATGGCCCTTTTTTGTTCTGCATCGTTCTATACCGGAAACAAAATTGCCCTATTTACCGTCCATAGAAAATGAGGAATATATCAGTGACCGAGTAAATACGCTCATTATTTCAAGGACAATACAGACCAAATATAGCAGGAATTTAATTCTGATATCAATTGACATCCTGCCTTAAACTCCTGGGAGCTTTATTCATCACTGTACAGAATTATAGCCTTGCCCATCTCATAAACCTGACTCACGTCCTCAAACAATGGAGGCTTAAGAGGTAAAACTAATTATTACTTTTAAAAAGGAGCTCCAAAATGTCACCCACAGGGGAGGTTTATAATTGAATGGAGTAGCTCAGCCGATTGATCAGTTCCAAATACGTAAGTGATCTCCACGTTGAATCGCTATCAAGGACAATTGCAGCAATCAACCTCCATATATCAAATCCTTGTCCTGAGATGTGTACATCTGGCAAGCGATTTGCATCCTCCTCAGCTTGAAAAATTAGACAATGGTGCCAGGGCTTTTGCTGTGTTCACCAGCAAGAAATAATCCAACAAATAATCCATCACAGAGGAAAATCCTTCATTTTTGTCACAGTACCATCAGATTGGATTTACCCATTATACTTGCTGCACATTTGTACCACGACAGAAGTGTGAAGGTCAGAAAAATGTCTAAAATGTTGCAACCACGGTCCTGGGTTCTGTGGCCGATAATGATGTTGAATTTGAAGCCTTATTGATTTTGTCACATCGGACCTGGAGGATCCGCAAAGCCACATGGGACATTTCTTTGGCTGATGTTATACCAGGTTCATTCAGAATGAATGCATTCCCCTATGTGTATAGCATGAACGTGGCCATTACCAACCTTCTGACTGAGTGATATGTGGGGGTTCTGAATAAACACGTCACTGATAATTTGTTTTATTTGTGGCAGTCTTTGAAGCTTGCTGTTGGGAGCTTTGTGCTCTTTGATGGGAGTCCCTGTGGACTAGAAAGTAATGCTTATTATCTATTCCTCTGGGAGACTTTCAGCTCATGTTCAGCTTTGGTAGCTCAGCTGGAAGCTGCTGATCAGGCTAGTCTGCAGTGAAGGATATGTGCACACAGTTTGCTTTGATTTTAAATGCGCGTTAACCAAAAGCTGCACGATAGTCAGGATCAGTGCACCCTGATCATTCATTCACTAAAACATCCCTTTCTAGCTTCAAAATATTTTTCTCAGTATACAGTCAAAAGGTGAACGCAGTAGGGGGGGGAAAAATCCCCACAAACACCACGTTAATGAAGCTGTTTTCAAAAGATAAAATAAAGCCTTTTTGTGAAAGAAAGACCGAGAACACAGAAAAAACAAAATCCAAAATACTGCGGATGTTGGAAATAAGAATTTAAAATGTTGGAAATTTTCGGCTGGTCATGCGGCATCTGTGAAGAGTCATAGAGTTAACCTTCTGAAGGGTGCAGAAAGGTTACAGAATCACAGAATAATATAGCACAAAAGAGGCTCTTCAGCCTATCGCGTCTGCACCGACACATGAAAGACACCTGACCTGCCTACCTAATCCCATTTGCCAACACTTGGCCCTTAGCCTTGAATGTTATGACAGGTTCTTTTTAAAGGATGTGAGGCAACCCACCTCTACCACCCTCCCAGGTGGTTTGTTCCAGACCATTAAGAAAGCTTTTCCTCAAAACGCCCCTAAACCTCTTGCTCCTCACATTGAACTTGTGTCCCCACGTAACTGACCGCATCTCGATCCAAAACATTAACTCTGTTCCTGTGCACAGATGTTGTCTGACTCGTTGAGTGTCTCCAGCATTTTTTGGAACAGAAAGACAGACAGGCTTCACGTTTCAACCCTGCCTTTCACACAACCCAAAGTGCTTCACAGCCAGTGACATTTTGTTTTGTTGAAACGTAATCACTGTCGGAATGTAGGAAATTCGACAGCCAACTGACGCACAGCAAGCTCCCACAAAGAGCAAAATGACGGATAACCTGCTTTAGTGACCGTGGTGGACACCGTTAGCATTATTTAAGTGTTCAAAGTCAATTTATACATTGAAAAAAGAATCGATGATAGGTAACAATGCAGGTCCAGGGTCACAGGCATCAGATGTAACGGAGTGCCTGGAACTCGTTACTGGGGGAGGTGGTGGAAGCAAGTACAATAGCGATGTTTAAGTGGCATCTTGACAAATACATGAATAGGATGGAATAGAGGTATACGGACCTTGAAAGTGCAGAAGGTTTTAGTTTAGGCAGGCATCATGATCGGCGCAGGCTTTGAGGGCTGAAGTGCTTGTTCATGCTTACATGTTCACACTGGTCACAGTGTATTGTGAATCAGTTCAAGACACAACTCTACAGGAAGTCAACACATCATCGTCGGGACGTGGGCAGAGGCCCTCAGGAGGGTGAACTCTTCCTCTTTGTGCACGAGGCTCAGCCTCATACAGTTTAAGGTGCTGCATAGGGCACACATGACCGGGACCAGGATGAGTCGGTTTTTTGAGGGTGAGGACAGGTGTGTTAGGTGCGCAGGGAGCCCAGGAAATCATACCCATATGTTCTGGGCATGCCCAGCGCTGGAAGAATTTTGGAAGGGCATAGCGAGGACGGTGTCGAGGGTGGTAGGATCCAGGGTCAAACCGGGCTGGGGGTTCGCAATATTTGGGGTTGCAGAGGAGCCGGGAGTGCAGGAGGCCGGTATTCTGGCCTTTGCGTCCCTGGTAGCCTGGCAGAGGATTCTTCTTCAGCGGAAGGGTGCAAGGCCCCAAGCGTGGAGGTCTGGATCAACGACATGGCGGGGTTTATTAAATTGGAACAGGTAAAATTTGCTTCGAGGGGGTCGGTGCAGGGGTTTTTTAGGCGGTGGTAACCGTTTCTAGACTTCCTGGCAGAACGACAGACAATGGTCAGTAGCAGCAGCAACCCCAGGGGGGGGGGGGGGGGGGGGGGGGGGGGAGAGTTCTTTTCTACTTTTGTTGTTCAATACTGGGGGATCTGAGGGGGTGTACATATTTGCTATGTTTGCTTTGTGTTTTGACGGATGCTAATTTATTATTTATGTACAGGGGGAGGGGGGTACTGGGGTGTTCTGTTTTGTTTTGTATTTAATTCTATGGGGTTCTTTTTCCATTCTGTTGTTGATATTTTGTGAAAAAATCTTTTTTAAAAAACACATCATCTTCGCCACTAGTTGGTAAGAATATCAGTAAGCTATTGAAATGTCGCATTTCAGTCATCAACATGAAGTGAAATGGGGTTGAGAGACATTTTCACACTTTATTTGCAGGAAAAACTCTTCAGCAAAATAATTATAGATGTACTCCTCCCTAATGTGGGTTGCCTCTGCAGGGGAGTGTTTTGTGCTGTGTAATACCATGTTGAAGTACTCTATGATTACAGGTTTTGTCACTGGCGGTGGCAGTGGTGGGAGCAGTTTGCGGTCATGCATTAAGAGCGTGGCAATAGAAGCATCGCACAAAACATTAACATGAAATGTGCTACATTTGATTTCTCCCTACTGTGTGAATAAGCCAGGTTGACAACTCTGTAATCCATCAACTAAATAAATGTTGCACAGCTCGAGAGTCATGCACTTAATCGGTGACTTATTTTCCATCCCTCCTTTTTGTATAATAGAAACTTAGATAAATCTCTGCGGCCTGCTATGCCTTAAATCCATTACAAACTCCATTTTCTGTCATGCGAATTGGTTAATGGCCACAGTGTTGCTCCAGCCAAATAAAGATCAAGGAAGTATCAGGTGCGGTAATAGCTTCAATTGACTTACTGTTGTCAGCTGGAGTGGCTGAGGGCGGGGGCAGTGAAATAATTCTCAAGTGCCCTGGAAATGGAAGGATCCTATGTTAGACTTTGGACTAGAAAGCGCTGCTGCAAAATGTGCACACTAACAATTGCCGATTAGCTATGAAAGCAAGTTTTCCCACTGTCGATCTCATGTTAGTGGTATGGAACGTACGTCAGTGTAGGGAAATTACTGGAGAGAATTCTTTGAGACAGGATCTACTACCATTTGGAAGCAAGTGGACGTATTAGTGAGAGGCAGCATGGTTTTGTGAAGGGGAGGTTGTGTCTCACTAACTTGATAGAGTTTTTCGAGGTCACTTAGATGATTGATGCAGGTAGGGCAGTGGATGTTGTCCATATGGACTTCAGTAAGGCCTTTGACAAGGTCCCTCATGGTAGACAGGCACAAAAGGTGAAGTCACACGGGATCAGAGGTGAACTGGTAAGATGGATACAGAACTGGCTAGGTCATAGAAGGCAGAAGGTAGCAATGGAAGGGTGCTTTTAGGATTGGCGGGCTGTGACTAGTGGTGTTCCGCAGGGATCAGTGCTGGGACCTTTGCTGTTCGTAGTATATATAAATGATTTAGAGGAAAATGTAACTGGTCTGATTAGTAAGTTTGCGGAAAACAGAAAGGTTGGTGGAATTGTGGATAGCGATGAGGACTGTCAGAGGATACAGCAGGATTTAGATCGTTTGGAGACTTGGGCGGAGAGATGGCAGATGGAGTTTAATCCGGACAAATGTGAGGTAATGCATTTTGGAAGGTCTAATACAGGTAGGGAATATACAGTGAATGGTAGAACCCTCAAGAGTATTGACAGTCAGGGAGATCTAGGTGTACAGGTCCACAGGTCACTGAAAGGGGCAGCACAGGTGGAGAAGGTAGTCAAGAAGGCATACGGCATGCTTGCCTTCAATGGCCGGGGCATTGAATATAAAAATTGGCAAGTCATGTTGCAGCTGTATAGGACATTACTTAGGCCACACTTGTAGTATAGTGTTCAATTCTGGTCGCCACACTACCAGAAGGATGTGAAGGCTTTGGAGAGGGTGCAGAACAGATTTACCAGGATGTTGCCTGGTATGGAGGGCATTAGCTATGAGGAGAGGTTGAATAAACTCGGTTTGTTCTCACTGGAACAACGGAGGTCGAGGGGCGACCTGATAGAGGTCTACAAAATTATGAGGGGCACAGACAGAGTGGATAGTCAGAGACTTTTTCCCAGGGTAGAGGGGTCAATTACTCACCTGAGGAAGGAGCAATGCTCCGAAAGCTAGTGTTTGAAACAAACCTGTTGGACTTTCACCTGGTGTTGGAAGACTTCTTACTGTAGGGGCCATAGGTTTAAGGTGCGAGGGGCAATGTTTAGAGGAGATGTACGAGACAAGTTTTTTTTTTTTACACAGAGGGTAGTGGGTGCCTGGAACTCGCTGCCGGAGGAGGTGGTGGAAGCAGGGACGATAGTGAAGTTTAAGGGGCGTCTTGACAAATACATGAATAGGATGGGAATAGTGGGATACGGACTCCGGAAGTATAGAAGATTTTAGTTCAGACAGGCAGCATGGTCGGCGCAAGCTTGGAGAGCCGAAGGGCCTGTTCCTGTGCTATACTTTTCTTTGTTCTTTGTTAGAACAGCCTATTGACACTCACCTACCAGGCCCACATATAAAGAAAGGCTATTTGGGGATCACATATTTCTCTTTGTCTCTTACCCTTCCTGTTGCTGAGTCATGTTAACTTTCATTCTTCCCTGTTGGATACCCGACCCTGTGCTAACTTCCCACCACTTCTCAGCCTTTCTACTCTTCTGACACTTTTCCAGTTGACTGCTCCTCGAATAAGCCCAAATTTACCCTCTGTACCTCACTTGCAATCACGGTGGGGTAACATTGTTGGCCTCCTTCCCATCCTGTTCACCACACCCACCAGTACCCCTTTTACTCTGTTAGAAGATCAAACTCTTCCTTTATATTTTAAAATTACTTTTTAGGAAATGGTATCACTGCCAAGGCCAGCATGTATTGCCCATCCCTTGCTGCCCCTGAGAAGGTGGTTGTGAATGGTCTTCTTGAATGGTTATGCAGTGCAGCCCTGCCACACACAATGTTGACTAGATAGGGGTGCTCTTGGATTTTGGCCCAGTGACAATTAAGGAATGGTGATAAATATCCAAGCAAGGCTGTGGTGAAACTTGGAGAACGTCTCTGCTTTCCTCCCAAGACATGTGCTCACATGTGAAAAAGTCCCTTAGTGTCCACAACCTCATTGTGAGACTGTTTTGACATTCTGGCTTTGACTGGAGCTCGGCTCATGGATGGCAGCATCTAGTGTTTTATCAAAGCATCCCACCCTGTCTGGATTTTCCACCTACCCAAACCTCAAAGGTGATGGTCTGGTCCTCATTATCAATTATATCCTCTGTCTCTCCTTTACTCCGCTGACACATCCCCTCCGTTGAGCATTTGAAAATGATTCCATCCCTTCACATCACATTTAAAATGGAAGTCTCCTCCTCCATGACACACCCAGGTTTCTCACCAGGTCTCCTCCATCAGGCACTCCATGGAACGATTCCTCATCCTCAGTAATTTTAACATCCACCTCAGTTTCTTTTGCTCTTTCCACCGTGCATTTTCTGCCTTTCTGTCTTCCCTAAACCCCTCCCTCCATCTAATTCTCCTGGCTAAAATCATCTCCTTACATTATCTCTCAACTCCTCCACTTGCATGGTTTCAATTACTAACCTTTTTGGTATACAGTATATGATTGATTTGAAACATGACACCTGGTAGGTAATAGCATGCTTGGGTGGGGTTTGGGGGGGGGAGCAGGAAGCTTTATTCAACGGTTCTTAAAGCTCACCACCACTGGGGTTTCCTTTGAATTAGGGACTGGGTCTGTTGTAGACTGGCTGACAAGAGTCTGGTCGTTCCGATTGGCCAACAAATCCATGATCATTGTGCAATACGTTGATGCCAGAAAACAAACAAGATGCTCCTTGGTCTTTTCTTGTCTCGTAATTCTGTGTTCCTTGGTGCTGTCAACGCCAACTCCAAATGTTTTGTTATTTCCTCACCATCCACGAATCTCCTCCAACTGCACTTCCCACAGATCTGCATTTGCAAAGGCTGCTCCTTCAAGCTCCCTATTGCCCAGTCTGTTGCCTGCCATTCACTACGATACATCTGCAGCTGTCCAGCGAGTACCTCACTTCCATTTTCAACGTCCTTGTCCCTAGGAAAACCTTTACTCTCTCCCCAGATCATGGTGCTTCTCTCTGGTTTGGCTCCTATTTTGGCTGCATAGGGCACAGACTTTAGAGTGTATCCAGCGATACACAGCGCACACTGCACTTACGCACATGCCTCAAATTACTCAAATACTCAAAGCTGCCATTATCAGCCCCTCCTCATCCTCAGTACATAGGTTTGACCCCCAATCTTCCTTTCCTTCCCCAAATCCTTAAAAATGTTCTTTTCTTCCCAAGCCTTCTTGTGATTTTCTGTTTGAATTTCACCAAGCAAATCTCCGTCCCTTCCACAACACTGAAAACAGCCCTGATTAGTGTCAGAATTAGCCCAAACCGGAAGGAACCACAGCGAGTCGTGAGCACAGCCCTGTCCATCACATGACCCTCCCTCCCAACCATTGACTCTGTCTGTATCTCCTGCTGCCTTGGGAAAGCGGGCAGCATATTAAAGACCCCTCCCACCCAGGTTATTATCTCTTCCAACCTCTTCCATAGGGCAGGAGATACAAACACCCACTAATAGGTTCAAAAATAGCTTCTTTCCCACTGTTACCAGACTCCTGAGTGACCCTCTTGTGGACCAAATTGATTTCTCCATACATCTTCTCTATTGAGTAGTACTACACTCCATATGCTTCACCTGATGTCAGTGTCTATGTATTTACATTGTGTATTTATCGTAGGTCCTATGTTTTTTCATGTATGGAACGATCTGTCTGGACTGTACCTAGGACAATACTTTTCAATGTACCTCAGTCCAGTTGACAATAAATCAAATCCAATCAACTGACACCTATTTTCGTGTCATCTGCGAATAAATGTGGCTTTAGAACCTTCTATCTCTGTATCCAAGTCGTTAATATAGATTGTAAGTAGTTGGGGCCCAAGGACTGAACCCTGTGGCACCCCACGAACGACATCTTGCCATCCAGAAAAAGATCCATTTATCCTGACTCTGTCTTCTGTCCGTCAGCCAGTCTTCTATCCAAGCTAATAAATTACCCCAACCTCCATGTGATCTAACCTTGCATATTAACCTTCTGTGTGGCACCTTATCAAATGCCTTCCGGAAGTCCAGATATACTACATCTACAGGATCCTCATTATCCACTTATGTCTTCAAAGAATTCAAGTAAATGAGTCAAACATGATTTACCTGTTAGAAAACCATGCTGATTCTGATGGATTGTGTTGTGACTTTCCAAATGTCCTATATTACAGCCTCGATAACTAATTCTAACAATTTCCCAACAACAGGGTTGGGATTCTCCAATCCCGCGGCAGAGTGTCCATGCCATCGTAAACGCCGTCGCGTTTTAAGACTGCGTGAACGGCCGCTCCCAAGTCTAATTCTGGCCCCTACAGGGGGCCAACATGGGGCTGGAACGGTTCGCGCTGCTCCAGCTGCAGGTCCCGGCGTAAACTGTGCGACGTGGGATTTGCACATGCGCAGTTGCCAACGAGGACTGCACAGTGGCGCCGACACCAATGCGCGCATGCGCAGTGGCCTCCTTCAATGCGCCGGCCCTGACGAAACATGGCACAGGGCTATAGGGGCTGGCGCGTAAGGAAGGAGGCCACCAGCCACAGAGGCCGGCCCGCTGACCGGTGGGTCCCAATAGCGGGCCAGACCACATTGGAGGCCCCCTCCCCGGAGTCAGCGGGACTCGGCTCTTTTCCTACGGCCGCTCGGCCCATCCGAGCTGGAGAATCGGCGGGCCGGCTGCGTAAAGTGGCCTGCGACCGGTGCTGCACCAACCATGCCAACGCCGATTCTCCGCAATCGCGTGCTGGCGTCGGGGTACCTGGCCCGTTCGTTCGCGGGGATTCTCCGGCCCGGCGCAGGGCTTGGAGAATCCTGCCCCAGATGTTAAACTAACTGGTCTGTAATTTCCCACATTCTGCCTCCCTCCCTCTTTGAATAAGGATGTTACAGTAGCATTTTTCCACTGCCACTGGAACCTATCCAATGTCCAGGGAATGTTGGAATATCATAATGGATCCACTATCTCCACTGCCACTTCCTTTAACGCCCTATGATGGAGGTCGTCAGGCCCTGGGGACTAGTTTGCCCTCAAATAGTTTGTTGAGTACCATTTCCCTATTGATGCTGATTGTTCCAAGTTCCAACCTTTCTCTTACCTCTGAATTGCCCGTTCCTGTTGGGATGGTATTCCACCGTGAAATCGGAGGCAAAATATTGATTGAGCATCTTTGCCATTTCTGTCTTCCCACCTATTAACTCTCCAGTATTATCTTCCAAGGGACCAACATTCACTTTTGCGACTCTCTTCCCTTTTGCGTACTTATACTTAAGCTTTTGGTTTCCTTTTTTATATTTTGTGCTAACTTTCTTTCGCAATTTACCAGAGCTTTTTAACTTTTTTTTAGCATCCCTTTGTTATGTTTGAAAGTTTCCGAATCTCCCAGCCTGCCACTGGCCTTTGCAACATGGTATACCTTTTTATGTTGTCCTTGACCTCCTTGTTTAGGCATAGATATATTTTTTTAACCCCTCTTACCATCTTTCTCCTTCTCTGGAATATATTTTAGTTGTCAGGAATTGAGTACCTTCTTAACCAACTGCCACTGCTCATCAATTCATCTACTCAGGCCAAATCTGTCCTCACTCCTATGTATAAAAGCAAATTACTGCAGATGCTGGAATCTGAAACCAAAAGAGAAAATGCTGGAAAATCTCAGCAGGTTTGATAGCATCTGTAAGGAGAGAAAAGAGCTAACGCTTCGAGTCCAGACGACCCTTTGTCAAAGATTTGTTTAGTTCCAGAATGCTCGTGTGGGACTGCACTTTCTCGCCCCCAAACTGAATTTAGAATTATACCATACTGTGGTCACTATTCGCTAGAGGATCCTTAACTATGAGGACATTAATTAATCCCTCGTCATTAGACAACACCAATCCAGAGTAGGCTGCTCCCTGGTTGGTTCCACAACATATTGCTCCAAGTAACAATCTCTAATACATTCAATGAACTTTCCCTCGAGGGTACCCTTGCCAATTTGATTCATTCAATCTATGTGCATATTAAAATCACCCATGATTGTTACCCAATTCTCCTGAAGCCTTGTGAAAACCTGAGGGGTTTCCTTCCTATATCAAAGATGCTTTACTAATGAAAAAAAAAGATGTGGTTATTGATATCAGCAATTTTAGCAGACAATTTTAGAATTAAAATGCTGTCCTAAAATTATTATTTTAAAAACTAAATTTAGAGTACCCAATTGTTTTTTTTCCCCAATTGAGGGGCAATTTAACGTGGCCAATTCACCTACCCTGCAAATCTTTTTTGAATTGTGGGGGTGAAACCCACGCAAACACAGGGAGAATGTGCAAACTCCGCACGGACAGTGACCCGGGACTGGGGTCGAACCCGGGTCCTCGGTGCCATGAGGCAGCAATGTTAACCACTGCGCCACCGTGCCGCCCGCTGTACTAAAATCATAATTACTGGCATAGACACATATTCTATAACAATTAAACTGATGAATACTGTGGGCAGTTCAAGTTGAACAATCTTGGCTTCTGAAAACCCCCACAACTCTGTGGCACGGGTTCAGTGTACTCTTGCTTCACACAGGAATTTGCCAGAGTTACCTGGAATTGATTATGGTGCTCAAATCCCCTCACAATCAGGTGCAGACTTAGTAAAAAGCACCTTAATTATACTGTCAATCACTGATGCGATTGGGAATCATTCAACTGAGGCGGCCTCGTGCAGAAACTGTCAAAATCCCGCTTGAGACTGTGATCTGTCAGCCACGGAAGAAGAATTGTTCACTGCCTGCAACTACTCAAGTCTGACAATACTGCCATGCCCAAATATGTGATGGGAGCTGACAGACTGATATTCCTGAGCCAAGCGGAAAGAGCCAGTCTGGGTATTATAATATCTTAATCAAAAGATGCATCTGAAGCATCTTCTCCGGTTATCTACTGAAACTCACTCACCGTTCAAAACAAATTTGAAGAGAAAATTCAAACATTGAGCACATTGGAGGTCCAACAATATTTGGCGCCATGCTCTCGGGGAGCAGGCCCAGGTTTAATCATCGCTCTGGCTCAGTGGTAGAAGTCTCGATTCTGAGTGAGAAGGTTCCAGACCTTGAGCACCAAACCTAGGCTAACACCCCTGTGCAGTACTGAGGGAGTGTCAGAGTTCCATCCTTCAGTTGAGACAATAAACTGAGGCACGTCTGCCCTCACAGGTGTATGTAAAAGAACTCACAGCACTAGTCAAAAAAAAAAGAGTGGCACAGTTGTCCCCAGTGCCTTGGTCTATTCTTATCCCTCAAGCAACACCGCTAAAACAAATTATATGATCATTATCTCATTGCTGTTTGTGGCCATGTGGAATTGATTTCTGAGTTTCTTGTCTTACAACAGGGACTATACTCAAAAATCGGCTTCATTGGCTGAAAAGCACTTTGCGGCATCTTGCAGTGATGAAAGGTGCTATATAAATGCAAGAACATTATTTCCTCCAATTTCAGTGAACTCACAATTTGAGCCATGGCAATGTGGGGACCACCGAGTGGAGATGGGACAGCACCTCATCCACAGGAAAGAAAAATGGAATCAGCCTATACGTGCAAGCAGGACTAGAATAATGTTGATTTGAAAATTTGGATCTGTTGCTGAGGATCAAACATGCAGGGGTTGTAGGGCAAGAGTGCGACCAACTGCATTGCTACAACAAAACTATGTTCCATTAAAACAAAAACTTAGCAAGAAAGATTCACCTGTGGCTTGCTGTGGAAGTTAGGGATAATTTTAGATTAAAAGAGGGGATTTATAATGTTGCAAAGAACACTGGTAAGTCTGAGGTTTGGAAGTGTTTCAGAAACCAGCAAGAGGAGGCCGAAAAGGCTGATAAAAAAGGGAAAAAAATAGAATGAGAGCAAACAAGCCAGGAATACAAAAACAGATTGTAAGAGTTTATACAAGTATGTAAAAAGGAAGAGTAGCTAATAGAAACATTGGTCCCTTAGAGGCAGAGGCAGGAGAAATCATAATGGGGAATGGGGAAATGGTACAGATATTGAACAAATATTTTGTGCCTGTCCTCACAATGGAAGTTAAATACCAGGAATAGATGGTAACCAAAAAGGCCAATAAGAATGAGGAACTGAATGTAGTTAATACTAGCAGGAAAAAATATTGGGAGCAACTTAAGATAAATCCTCAGGACTTACTTCCTAGGGTTCCAAAAAATACACTGGTTATAATTTTCCAAAATTACATCGAAGCCTGAAAGGTTCCAGAGTATTAGAAGTTAAGAAAGGAGATGAGAGAGAAAACAGGAAACTACAGACCAGTTAGCCTGATATCTTGCTAGTCAGACACTAACTGTAGCTGATTGGTTCTCAGATTCCTGATGTTTCAACTGGTTCTCGGCCAGATGGGTGACACAGCGTACTAGGCGTGGGGCACAAGGCAAGGAGCAGGAGAAATCCAATGGTCTTTTCCCTTTGGCAAAGAGGGACCTTGCGCTTTTTATTCATTCATGTGATGTGAGCTTTGTTGGAAATGCAGACATTTGTTACACATCCCGAATGACCCTTCAGGAGGTAGTGGTGAGCCGCCTTCTTGAACTGTTGCAATCTGTGTGGTGACAGCACAACGATGCTGTTAGGAATGGAGTTCCATAATTTCTACTCGGTGACAATGAAGGAAGGGCAATTCAGTCAGAATGGTGCATGTCTCACAGGAGAAAGTAAAGGTGCTGGGTGTTCTCATGCATTTTTGCTCTTGTCCTCCAAGGTGGTAGAGTTTGCAGGTTTGGAAGGCGATGTCGAAGGAGCCTTGGTAAATTGCTATAGTGCAACATATCGATCGCACACCCTGCTGCCAATGTGTGCCACTTGTGCTGAGAGTTAATTTTTTAGGATGGCAGATTGGAATGCTTTGTCCTGGATAATGTCGAGTTTCTTAAGTTTTGTTGGAGCTGCTCTCATCTAGGCCAATGGAGAGTATTTGAACACATATTTTGACTTGTGCCTTATAAATGGTGAACTGCTTTGGGGAGCCAGAAGGTGAGTTACTTCCAACATAATTCCTTGCTGTTGTTGCCACAGCATTTATATGGCTGATCCTGTTGCGTAGAATCATAGAGGTTTACAGCATGAAAACAGGTCCTTCGGCCCAACTTGTCCATGCCGCCCAGTTCTGACCATTAAGCTAGTCCCAATTGCCTGCATTTGGCTCATAACCCTCTATACCCAGCTTTCCCATCTAACTGTCTAAATGTTTTTTAAAAGACAAAATTGTACCCACCTCTACTACTGCCTCTGGCAGCCTGTTCCAGACACTCACCACCCTCTGTGAAAGAATTGCCCCTCTGGACCCTTTTGTCTCTCTCCTCTCTCACCATAAACCTATGCCCTCTAGTTCTAGACTCCTCTACCTTTGGGAAAACATGTTGACTATCTACCTTATCTTTGCCCCACAATATTTTATAGACCTCTATAAAATTACCCCTAAGCCTCCCATGCTCCAGCGAAAAAGGTCCCAGTTTATCCAGCCTCTCCTTATGTCTCAAACCATCAAGTCCCGGTAGCATCCTAGTAAATCTCTTCTGCACTCTTTCTAGTTTAATAATATCCTTTCTATAATAGGGTGACCAGAACTGTACACAGTATTCCAAGTGTGGCCTTACTAATGTCTTGTACAACTTCAGCAAAATGTCCCAACTCCTGTATTCAATGTTCTGACCAATGAAATCAAACATGCCGAATGCCTTCTTCACCACCCTGTCCACCTGTGACTGGCCTTTCAAGGAACTATGAACCTGTACTCCAAGGTCTCTTTCTTCTACAACTCTCCCCAACTCCCTACGATTAACTGAGTAGGTCCTGCCCCGATTCAATCTACCAAAATCCATCACCTCACATTTATCTAAATTAAACTCCATCTGCCATTCATCGGCCCACTGACCCACTTGATCAAGATCCCGTTGCAATCCTAGATAATCTTCTTCACTATCCACTGTGCCACCAATCTTGGTGTCATCTGCAAACATTCTAACCATACTTTCTAAATTCTCATCCAAATACAAATAACAGTGGACCCAGCACTGATTCCTGAGGCACACTGCTGGGCACAGACCTCCAGAAAAACAACCCTCGATAACCACCCTTTGTCTTATGTTGTCAAGCCAATTTTGTATCCATTTGGCTACTTCACCCTGGATCCTGCGAGATTTAACCTTAAGCAACAACCTTGCTAAAGTCCATGCAGACAATATTATCTGCACTGCCCTCATCTTTCTTCTTGGTTACCCCTTCAAAAAACTCAAGCAAATTCAAGAGACATGATTTTGCACTCACAAAGCCATGCCGACTGTCCCTAATCAGTGCTTACCTCTCTAAATGCCTGATATCCTGTCTCTTAGAATCCCGAACTTATCCATTAGGCTCACCGGTTTGTAGTTCCCAGGCCCTTCTTAAACAAAGGCACAACATTTGCTCCCCTCCAATCTTCAGGCACCTCACCTGTGGCTGTCGATGATTCGAATATCTCTGCTAGGGGACCCACAATTTCCTCCCTAGCCTCCCACAATGTCCTGGGATACATTTCACCGGCTCCTGGGGAATTATCTCCCTTGATGCGCTTTAAGATTTCCAGCAGCTCCTTCTCTGTAATGTGTACACTCCTCAAGACATAATTATTTATTTCCCCAAGTTCCCTAACATCCAACAGTAACGACCGATGATAAATACTCATTTAGTATTTCACCCATCTCTTGTGAATCCGGACATGGATGACCTTTAGATCCTTAAGAGGCCCTATTCTCTCCCTTGTTACTCTTTTGCCCTTTATGTATTTGTAGAAGCTCTTTGGATTCTCCTTTGCCTTATCTGCCAAAGCAATCACATGTCCCCTTTTTTCCCTTCTGATTTCCCTCTTAAATCTACTCCTATACTCTATACTCTTCAAGGGATCCAATTGATCCCAGCTGCTGATGCATGTCATATGCCTCCTTCTTCTTTTTGACCAGGGCCTCAATATCCCGAGTCCTCCAGGGTTCCCTACTTCTACCAGCCTTGCCCATCACTCTAAAATGAATGTGCTTACCTTGAACCCCTGGTTAACACACTTTTGAAAGCCTCGCACTTGCCAGCTGTCCCTTTGCCTGCCAACCGACTCCCCAAATCAACTTTTGAAAGTTTCTGTCAATACCATCAAAATTGGCCTTGCTCTGACTTAGAATTTTAACTTTTGGGCCAGACCTATCATTCTCCATAGCTATCTTAAAACTAATGGAATTATGGTCACTGGTCACAAAGTGATCCCTCACTAACATTTCTGTCACCTGCCCTTACTTATTTCCCAAGAGGAGATCAAGTTTTGCCCCCTCTCTTGTCAGGCCATCCACATACTGAATGAGATATTCCTCCTGAATACACTCAATAAATTTCTCTCCATCCAAACCCCTAATGCTGTGGCTTCCTAGTTAACGTTGGGAGTTAAAGTCCCCAACTATTACCACCCTATTTTTCTTGCAGCTATCTGTAATCTCCTTACATATTTGCTCCTCAATTTCCCGCTGACTATTTGGAGGCCTGTGGTACAACCCTATCAAAGTGATCTTTCTCTTCTTATTTTTCAGTTTAACCCATATAGACTCCGTGGGCGAACCCTCGGATATATTACCTCTTAGTACTGCCGTGATATTCTCCCTAATCAGAAACTCAACTCCCCTCCTCTCTTACCTCCTGTTCTATCTTTCCTGTAGCATCTGTACCCTGGAGCATTGAGTTGCCAGTCCTGCCCCTGCCTTAGCCATGTTTCAGTAATAGAACAAAGAACAGTACAGCACAGGAACAGGCCCTTTGGCCCTCCAAGCCTGCATCGAGCATGCTGCTCGTCTAATCTAAAATCTTCTACACTTCCGGGGTACGTCTCCCTCTATTCCCATTCTATTCATGTATTTCTCAAGATGTCCCTTGAACTTCACTACCGTCCGTGCTTCCACCACCTCCTCCGGCAGCGATTTCCAGGCATCCACTACCCTCTGTGTAAAAAAAAAAAAACTTGCCTCGTACATCTCCTCTAAACCTTGCCCCTCGCACCTTAAACATATGCCCCCTAGTAACTGACCCCTCTACCCTGGGAAAAAGCCTTTAACTATCCACTCTGTCCATGCCCCTCATAATTTTGTAGACCTCTATCAGGTCGCCCCTCAACCTCCGTTGTTCCAGTGAGAACAAACCGAGTTTATTCAATCGCTCCTCATAGCTCATGCCCTCCATACCAGGCAACTTTCTGGTAAATCTCTTCTGCACCCTCTCTAAAGCCTCCGCATCCTTCTGGTAGTGTGGCGACCAGAATTGAACACTATACTCCAAATGTGGTCTAAGTAATGTTCTATACAGCTGCAACATGACTTGCCACTTTTTATACTCAATGCCCCGGCCAATGAAGGCAAGCATGCCATATGCCTTCTTGAGTACCTTCTCCACCTGTGTTGCCCCTTTCAGTGACCTGTGGACCTGTACACCTAGATCTCTTCTTACTGTCAATACTCTTGAGGGTTCTACCATTCACTGTACATTCCCTACCTGTATTATACCTTCCAAAGTGCATTACATCACATTTGTCCAGATTAACCTCCATCTGCCATCTCACTGCCCCAGTCTACAAACAATATAAATCCTGCTGTATCCTCTGACAGTCCTCATCGCTATTCGCAATTCAACCAACTTTTGTGTCGTCCGCTGTAATATCCCAGTCCCATATAACCATCCATGCCCTGAGTTCATATGCCTTGCCTGTCAGACCTCTTGCATTCAAATAAATGCAGTTACATCTAGACATCCCTTGCTCTCTGCTCTGCTTTCTCAGACCATCTGTCCAGTCATGTTTTGTACACTCTGTGTTTTATTTCTTTTAGCCTTACTGGAACCAATTACGGAATTCTCCACAGTCTCTGTACCCTGCACTGGGGCCCTTTTTGATTTTTGACTTTGGTTTCTCTGCCTTTCACTTTTCCACTTCCTGCCTTTCATTTCTGTCACCACTTTACTTCCCTCCGACTTCCTGCATCGGTTCCCATCCCGCTGCCACATTAGTTTAAACCCTCCCCAACAGCACTGGCAAACACTCTCCCTCGGACATTGGTTTCAGTCCTGCTTAGGTGCAGACCGTCCAGTTTGTACTGGTCCCACCTCCTCCAGAACCGGTTCCAATGTCCCAGGAATTTGAATTCCTCCCTCTTGCACCATCTCTCAAGCCACGCATTCATCTTATCTAGAGTGGCATTCCTATTATGACTAGCACGTGGCACTGGTAGCAATCCTGAGATTACCACCTTTGAGGTCCTACTTTTTAGTTTAACTCCTAACTTCTTAAATTCAGCTTGTGGGGTCTTATCACGTTTTTTACCTATATCGTTGGTGCCTATATGCACCATGACAGCTGGCTGTTCATCCTCCCCATGCTAGCGACGACTTCCTCAGCATCATGGATGCTCCAAAGTGAATCCATCCGCAGCTCCAGGGCCGTCAAGCAGTCTAACAGGAGCTGCAGTTGGACACACTTCTTGCAGAGTAAGGAGCCAGGGACGCTGGAAGGGTCCCTGAATTCCCACATCTCACAAGAGTTACATTTCAGGTCAACCCTCAGGATCTTGATGGGTGATTACGTGATGATAATGCCATTTCATGTCAAGGGGATATGGTTAGATTCCCTTGTTGGAGGTGCCAATTGCCTGGTACTTGTGCAGTGCAAATGTTCCTTGCCACATGCCAGCCCAAGCTTGTATGTTGTCCAGGTCTTTCAGTCCATGGGCACATTCTGTTACATTACCTGAGAAATTGTGAATGGTACTGAACACTGCAATAATCAGTCAACATTCCCTCTTCTGACATTATTTTGGAGGGAAGATTATTGGTGAAGCAGCTGAAGTTGGGCTGAGGACACTACCCCAAAGAACCCCTGCTCTTGGCACTGTGCGTTAGTCATCAGACAAGATTGGTCTAACACCCTTGAATTGCAACCCAAGGAGACATGGTGAAAACCTCACTTTCAGAACTTCAAAAGCTGAAACAGAACTGAGATTGGTCCATTACAAGCAATGGGGAGGGCCGAGGCTGCAACCATTTGTAGGGTTTTGCAGGCATTCGAGAGACTCTGAATGTCCGCCAAAAATTCCAATCTCAACTCTGAGTTCGCCAACAGAAATCAAAATATCTGGATGACTTAACTTCAGACTGACAGGAATGAGGATGGACCGGTGAAAGAAATCAAGTTCAGATGTTGGTTAGAAACTGAGAAGCTGAGCCAAAGATGTGACATTTATCACAAGTTGCAAGAAACTGTCTTTTTTCACAGCAGTGAACATGAATCGTTAACCCTATCACTGTGGTTAAACCCACATGCTTGTCTGAATTTTGCCTTGATTTTCTCTCACTCTGCTCTGTTTTATTTCTCCAACTAACAGGTTACGGTTGGGGTGGATGGTAGCATAGTCGTTAGCACAAATGCTTCACAGCTCCAGGATCCTAGGTTCGATTCTCGTCTTGGGTCACTGTCTATGTGGAGTCTGCACATTCTCCCCGTGTGTGCGTGGGTTTCCACTTGGTACTCCGGTTTCCTCCCACAGTCCAAAGATGTGCAGGTTAAGTGGATTGGCCATGCTAAATTGCCCTTAGTGTTGGGTCGGGTTACTGGGTTATGGGGATGGGGTGGAGGTGTGGGTAGTGCTCTTTCCAAGAGCTGGTGCAGACTTGATGGGCTGAATGGCCTCCTTCTGCACTGTAAATTCTATGAAATAGATACAATCAAACAGTTTGTTCCCTCATTTGTTTGTAATAGGCAGAATACAGACTGTAACCAACCAGCCCGTGCTTGCAAAACATCTACCGTTAGATGTGATTCAGCAATTGGACAGCACATATGGAACAATCCGGAGTGTGTTGATAGCTACACTAAAAAAGAGTTGAAAACAATAGATTTGAGCTTCTAGTATGGTTCATTTACGTTTGCCAGAAGCGACATAATGCAGAGATCCGTTCTTTGCAAACAAAAGGAATATGTTTGAGCCTGACTCCTTTTTTGAATTACCCAGAGCTACAGTTCCATGTTGCACTCTCCATGGCAATGACTCAGCCAATCAGAGCCGATTTGCCAACCGATCAGCTCCCTTTCCTTCTGTCGTAAAAATTGTGATGGTTTGAAATTTGGCATTCTTGTGTTTGACCTGATGAATGCAAGATGAACAGTTTCGGCAGCAGGTCGCCCTTTTCAGCAGGATAAACTTTTGTTGCAAACCTTAGCACAACTTTTGGTGAAATATGTACTGTAAAGGTACGTGACAGCATGGGACAACTAGAGGCAACAGCTGCAGAGGGGCTTCCTGCAGTTACATCTCGTCAGGAAAGAAATGACATCTCCATGACTCGGTGATTTCCATCAGTAATTCCCCATTTTCAGTATTTACCCCACAAAGTTCCCTCATGTGCCACAATGCACAGTTAGCTTTACTGATGCAACAGCAGTATTGATATTGCATTCTATATTACAAAACTGATCTGCTTCCACAGCAAAGGAATGAACTGCATCACAGACAGAACATTGCCACTGATAATTCAGTGCTACTGACACAGCAGAGCGAGTTACACTTCAAATCACTGACACGGCACCACAAATTACACACGACTGCACTGACACAGTAGGGTATACCAATACAAAACAGAAGCATTGTACTAATTCAGTGTTCTGGACACAGCAGGGGAACTGATGTACCATTGTAAATGATACAGCATTGTACATAACATTGTAGTGTCAATGACATTGCAGTATTACAGATACAGCAGGGTAAGTGATACACCAGTGCTACGATACTACAGAGTAAAGGATTTGGTTATTTTAATGTGTCAGTAGTCCAGAAGCCTGAACGAATGATCCAGTGACACAAGTTCAAATCCAACCAAGGCAGCTGGGGAGTTTAAAATTCAGTTGATTAAAGAAATCAGGAATTTAAAAAAAGCTTGTGTCTGTAATGGTAACCATGAAACTACCAGATTTTTACTAAAAAAAAAGATTTGGTCCATTAAGATCATTTAGGCCTTTGGGAAATGGGATTTGCCATCCATACTGGATTGGATTTTCGGATTTTGTTTATTGTTACGTCTACCGAGGTACAGTGAAAAGTATTTTTGTGCGAGGAGCTCAACAGATCATTAAGTACATGAAAAAAGGAAATAAAAGAAGACACATAATAGGGCAACACAAGGTACACAATGTAACTACATAAACACCGGCATCAGGTGAAAGATACAGGTGTGTACTGTTAAGGTCAGTCCATAAGAGGGTCGTTTAAGAGTCTGGTAACAGCAGGGAAGAAGCTGTTTTGAGTCTGTTTGTCTGTGTTCTCAGACTTCTGTATCTCCTGCCCGATGGAAGAAGTTGGAAGAGTGAGTAAGCCGGGTGGGAGGGGTCTTTGATTATGCTGCCAGCTTTCCCCTGGCAGAGAGAGGTGTAGATGGAGTCAATGGAAGGGAGGCAGGTTCGTGAGATGGACTGGGCTCTGTTCACGACTCTCTGAAGTTTCTTGCGGTCTTGGGCCAAGCAGCTGCCATACCAGGCTGTGATGCAGCCAGATAGGTTGCTTTCTATGGTGCATCTGTAAACGTTGCTAAGAGTTAATGTGGACATGCTGAATTTCCTTAATTTCCTGAAGAAGTATAGGTGTTATTGTGCTTTCTTGGTGGTAGCGTCGATGTGGGTGGACCAGGACAGATTTTTGGAGATGTGTACCCCGAGGAATTTGAAACTGTTAACCATCTCCACCTCGGCCCAGTTGATGATGACAGGGGGTGTACGGTACTTTGCTTCCTGAAGTCAATGACCAGCTCTTTAGTTTTGCTGGCATTGAGGGAGAGATTGTTGCAGCTGCACCACTTATCTCCCTCCTGTATTCTGACTCATCGTTATTCAAGGTCCAGCCCACTATGGTTGTATCATCAGCAAACTTATAGATGGAGTTGGAACCAAATTTTTCCACGCAGTCGTGTGTGTACAGGAGTATAGTAGGGGGCTAAGTACGCAGCTTGGCGGGGCCCCGGTATTGAGGACTATTGTGGAGGAGGTGTTGTTGTTCATTCTTACTGATTGTGGTCTGTGCATCAGAAAGTCGAGGATCCAGTTGCAGAGTGAGGAGCCAAGTCCTAGGTTTTGTAGCTTTGATAAGAGCTTGGCTGGGATTATGGTGTAGAAGGTGCAGATGACTTGCCTACATGAGACGGCAGACCCAGAGCAGTGCGGTTAACATTTGACAGCCTCTGAATTGGCCAGGCAAGCCACTCAGCTGTAAGTCAACAGTAATTAGATACGGGCACTATGCCGGCCCACAAATTAATAAAATAAATAAAATTGTTAGTGAGAGTGCAGGGTAGGGGACGCTCCAGTGTTAGTGACAGTGCAGGGCTGGGGACACTCCAGTGTTAGTGACAGTGCAGGGTAGGGGACGCTCCAGTGTTAGTGACAGTGCAGGGCGGGGGACACTCCAGTGTTAGTGACAGTGCAGGGTAGGGGACGCTCCAGTGTTAGTGACAGTGCAGGGTAGGCGACACTCCAGTGTTAGTGACAGTGCAGGGTAGGCGACACTCCAGTGTTAGTGACAGTGCAGGGCGGGGGACGCTCCAGTGTTAGTGACAGTGCAGGGCGGGGGACACTCCAGTGTTAGTGACAGTGCAGGGTAGGGGACACTCCAGTGTTAGTGACAGTGCAGGGTAGGGGACACTCCAGTGTTAGTGACAGTGCAGGGTAGGGGACGCTCCAGTGTTAGTGACAGTGCAGGGTAGGCGACACTCCAGTGTTAGTGACAGTGCAGGGTAGGCGACACTCCAGTGTTAGTGACAGTGCAGGGTAGGGGACGCTCCAGTGTTAGTGACAGTGCAGGGCGGGGGACACTCCAGTGTTAGTGACAGTGCAGGGTAGGGGACACTCCAGTGTTAGTGACAGTGCAGGGTAGGGGACGCTCCAGTGTTAGTGACAGTGCAGGTTGGGGGACACTCCAGTGTTAGTGACAGTGCAGGGTAGGGGACACTCCAGTGTTAGTGACAGTGCAGGGTAGGGGACACTCCAGTGTTAGTGACAGTGCAGGGTAGGGGACGCTCCAGTGTTAGTGACAGTGCAGGGTAGGGGACACTCCAGTGTTAGTGACAGTGCAGGGTAGGGGACACTCCAGTGTTAGTGACAGTGCAGGGTAGGGGACGCTCCAGTGTTAGTGACAGTGCAGGTTGGGGGACACTCCAGTGTTAGTGACAGTGCAGGTTGGGGGACACTCCAGTGTTAGTGACAGTGCAGGGCGGGAGACACTCCAGTGTTAGTGACAGTGCAGGGTAGGGGACGCTCCAGTGTTAGTGAAAGTGCAGGGTAGGCGACACTCCAGTGTTAGTGACAGTGCAGGGCGGGGGACACTCCATTGTTAGTGACAGTGCAGGGCAGGAGACACTCCAGTGTTAGTGACAGTGCAGGGTAGGGGACACTCCAGTGTTAGGGAGAGTGCAGGGTAGGGGACGCTCCAGTGTTAGTGACAGTGCAGGGCGGGGGACGCTCCAGTGTTAGTGACAGTGCAGGGCGGGGGACACTCCAGTGTTAGTGACAGTGCAGGGTAGGGGACACTCCAGTGTTAGTGACAGTGCAGGGTAGGGGACGCTCCAGTGTTAGTGACAGTGCAGGGTAGGCGACACTCCAGTGTTAGTGACAGTGCAGGGTAGGCGACACTCCAGTGTTAGTAACAGTGCAGGGCGGGGGACGCTCCAGTGTTAGTGACAGTGCAGGGCGGGGGACACTCCAGTGTTAGTGACAGTGCAGGGTAGGGGACACTCCAGTGTTAGTGACAGTGCAGGGTAGGGGACACTCCAGTGTTAGTGACAGTGCAGTGTAGGGGACACTCCAGTGTTAGTGACAGTGCAGGGCGGGGGACACTCCAGTGTTAGTGACAGTGCAGGGCGGGAGACACTCCAGTGTTAGTGACAGTGCAGGGCGGGGGACACTCCAGTGTTAGTGACAGTGCAGGGCGGGAGACACTCCAGTGTTAGTGACAGTGCAGGGTAGGCGACACTCCAGTGTTAGTGACAGTGCAGGGTAGGGGACGCTCCAGTGTTAGTGACAGTGCAGGGTAGGCGACACTCCAGTGTTAGTGACAGTGCAGGGTAGGCGACACTCCAGTGTTAGTGACAGTGCAGGGTAGGGGACGCTCCAGTGTTAGTGACAGTGCAGGGTAGGCGACACTCCAGTGTTAGTGACAGTGCAGGGTAGGGGACGCTCCAGTGTTAGTGACAGTGCAGGGCGGGGGACACTCCAGTGTTAGTGACAGTGCAGGGTAGGCGACACTCCAGTGTTAGTGACAGTGCAGGGTAGGGGACGCTCCAGTGTTAGTGACAGTGCAGGGCGGGGGACACTCCAGTGTTAGTGACAGTGCGGGGTGGGAGACACTCCAGTGTTAGTGACAGTGCAGGGTAGGCGACACTCCAGTGTTAGTGACAGTGCAGGGTAGGGGACAGTCCAGTGTTAGTGAGAGTGCAGGTTAGGGGACACTCCAGTGTTAGTGACAGTGCAGGGTAGGGGACGCTCCAGTGTTAGTGACAGTGCAGGGCGGGGGACGCTCCAGTGTTAGTGACAGTGCAGGGTAGGGGACACTCCAGTGTTAGTGACAATGCAGGGTAGGGGACACTCCAGTGTTAGTGACAGTGCAGGGCGGGGGACACTCCAGTGTTAGTGACAGTGCAGGGCTGGGGACACTCCAGTGTTAGTGACAGTGCAGGTTGGGGGACACTCCAGTGTTAGTGACAGTGCAGGGTAGGGGACGCTCCAGTGTTAGTGAGAGTGCAGGGTAGGCGACACTCCAGTGTTAGTGACAGTGCAGGGTAGGGGACACTCCAGTGTTAGTGACAGTGCAGGGTAGGGGACGCTCCAGTGTTAGTGACAGTGCAGGCCGGGGGACACTCCAGTGTTAGTGACAGTGCAGGTTGGGGGACACTCCAGTGTTAGTGACAGTGCAGGGCTGGAGACACTCCAGTGTTAGTGACAGTGCAGGGTAGGGGACACTCCAGTGTTAGTGACAGTGCAGGTAGGGGACGCTCCAGTGTTAGTGAGAGTGCAGGGCTGGAGACACTCCAGTGTTAGTGACAGTGCAGGGCGGGGGACACTCCAGTGTTAGTGACAGTGCAGGGCGGGGGACACTCCAGTGTTAGTGAGAGTGCAGGGTAGGGGATGCTCCAGTGTTAGTGACAGTGCAGGGCGGGGGACGCTCCAGTGTTAGTGACAGTGCAGGGCGGGGGACACTCCAGTGTTAGTGAGAGTGCAGGGTAGGGGATGCTCCAGTGTTAGTGACAGTGCAGGGCGGGGGACGCTCCAGTGTTAGTGAGAGTGCAGGGTAGGCGACACTCCAGTGTTAGTGACAGTGCAGGGTAGGGGACACTCCAGTGTTAGTGACAGTGCAGGGCGGGGGACACTCCAGTGTTAGTGACAGTGCAGGGCGGGAGACACTCCAGTGTTAGTGACAGTGCAGGACGGGGGACACTCCAGTGTTAGTGACAGTGCAGGGCGGGAGACACTCCAGTGTTAGTGACAGTGCAGGGTAGGCGACACTCCAGTGTTAGTGACAGTGCAGGGTAGGGGACGCTCCAGTGTTAGTGACAGTGCAGGGCGGGGGACACTCCAGTGTTAGTGACAGTGCGGGGTGGGAGACACTCCAGTGTTAGTGACAGTGCAGGGTAGGCGACACTCCAGTGTTAGTGACAGTGCAGGGTAGGGGACAGTCCAGTGTTAGTGAGAGTGCAGGGTAGGGGACACTCCAGTGTTAGTGAGAGTGCAGGATGGGAGAAATTCCAGTGTTAGTGAGAGTGCAGGGCGGGGGACGCTCCAGTGTTAGTGACAGTGCAGGGTAGGGGACACTCCAGTGTTAGTGACAATGCAGGGTAGGGGACACTCCAGTGTTAGTGACAGTGCAGGGCGGGGGACACTCCAGTGTTAGTGACAGTGCAGGGCTGGGGACACTCCAGTGTTAGTTACAGTGCAGGTTGGGGGACACTCCAGTGTTAGTGACAGTGCAGGGTAGGCGACACTCCAGTGTTAGTGACAGTGCAGGGTAGGGGACACTCCAGTGTTAGTGACAGTGCAGGGTAGGGGACGCTCCAGTGTTAGTGACAGTGCAGGGCAGGGGACACTCCAGTGTTAGTGACAGTGCAGGGCTGGGGACACTCCAGTGTTAGTGACAGTGCAGGTTGGGGGACACTCCAGTGTTAGTGAGAGTGCAGGGCTGGAGACACTCCAGTGTTAGTGACAGTGCAGGTAGGGGACGCTCCAGTGTTTGGTGACAGTGCAGGGTAGGCGACACTCCAGTGTTAGTGACAGTGCAGGTAGGGGACGCTCCAGTGTTTGGTGACAGTGCAGGGTAAGGGACACTCCAGTGTTAGTGACAGTGCAGGGCGGGGGACACTCCAGTGTTAGTGACAGTGCAGGGTAGGGGACACTCCAGTGTTAGTGAGAGTGCAGGGCGGGGGACACTCCAGTGTTAGTGAGAGTGCAGGGTAGGGAACACTCCAGTGTTAGTGACAGTGCAGGGTAGGGAACACTCCAGTGTTAGTGACAGTGCAGGGTAGGGGACACTCCAGTGTTAGTGACAGTGCAGGGTAGGGGACACTCCAGTGTTAGTGACAGTGCAGGGTAGGGGACGCTCCAGTGTTAGTGAGAGTGCAGGGTAGGGAACACTCCAGTGTTAGTGACAGTGCAGGGTAGGGGACACTCCAGTGTTAGTGACAGTGCAGGGTAGGGGACGCTCCAGTGTTAGTGACAGTGCAGGTTGGGGGACACTCCAGTGTTAGTGAGAGTGCAGGGTAGGGGACGCTCCAGTGTTAGTGACAGTGCAGGGCTGGGGACACTCCAGTGTTAGTGAGAGTGCAGGGCGGGGGACACTCCAGTGTTAGTGACAGTGCAGGTTGGGGGACACTCCAGTGTTAGTGACAGTGCAGGATGGGAGAAATTCCAGTGTTAGCGAGAGTGCAAGTTGTAGGGACACTCCAGTGACACTGGAATGTTAAACTTTAAATCACAGTCATAGCACAATATATTACGCTTCAATGCACTGAGTTAGAAGGGTAATGGTACACCAAAGTCACTTTGCAGTGGTTGTGCTTCTTCGTTATTTTGGACACAAAAGGAGAATTGATATTTCTATTGTCGAAGATATACAGCCAAGTAAATTATGTTCTAAAGTTTGTAATATTCCAGTTTCATAGATACACCAAAGGAAGCAAATCACCAGGGCTCATGATATAGTAACGTGAGGAATAGTCTGGTGTTTATGCCACCATAACGTAAGGAATACAAAAGTATTGAGGGCACATTGGGAAAGGATCATGTGAGCAACATTGTATTGGAAAAGGCACTCCAGTGAATGCAAAAATGCAGCACTGGCCATGATTTGGAACGATGTAGCAAAGCATTGCAATTTCAGTTAAAACTTCTGCAAAAGAATCCCAGGGAGCAATAAAATGTTGTTGTCCTTACCTGCAGTTGTACTGGACACTGTAGGTTTCTCAGGTCTGGAAGAAAGAAAGAGATCGGCATGAGACTAAAAATGACCAAGAAAGCAATTCCCTAAAAACCAAATAAGACTTCCATCTCTATCATGTCTGCACACCACATATGAGGCAATTTCTTTCAGCGATAGAAGATCTTAAATCTATATGTATTTTCCTTCGATGTGCTTGAATTGACAAGGATTTGCAGACTTTATCTGTGTGTAAAATTTGGAGCACAGGTAGAGGCTGCTATGAAATATCAATGCGGCTAGCAAAAAAAATACATGCAGTCAAGGTCCTTTGGAACTAATGCAGTCCTTTAAACATGAGCCTGATTGCTAGATGGCAGGGTCTTTCCCTGTCAGGCTGGCTGAGAGAGGTTTTGTTCAGGGAGCACTTCATACCCTTGGAGGTGAAAATGTTACCTTCAATTACTTGAACATTATAGCGTTTTGTTTTGTAACTTGTCTCAGATTAAAACCAGTGTGGACATTTCCAAATTTAAACCTGTTCTTTGGGGTCCAGCTAATGAAGGGCTGAGTGCACATTACTCTTGACAGAAAAATAGGCTATTCAGTCCCTCGTGCCAGCTCCCCTATTCCAATAAATCATGGTGGGTTTGCATCTCAGCTCAGGTTTACCACCCGTGCTGCACACCACCTGATGCCCTTACCCCAACAAAAATGTAACAACCTCACTCTTGAAAGCTTCAACTGAACCAGCTGCCTATAACTTTCTGGGGAGTGTTGTAAATTTCCACAACCTTTTGAGCGAAAGGCTCAACTTAATTTTTAAGATTATGGCCCTTGGTTCTTGATTCCCCCCACCAGAGAAAACTGTTTCTCTTCATCTACCAAATTTGCACAGTGGTAAAACTGCTGCCCCACAGCACCAGGAACCCAGGTTCGATTCCGGCCTTAGGTTACTGTCTGTGTGCAGTTTCCTCTGGGGGCTCCAAAAATGTGCATGTTAGGTGGATAGGTGGAGTTACAGGATAGAGTGGGAGATTGGACCTAGGTGAGGTGCTCTTTTGGAGGGCCGTGCACACTGCTGGGCCAAATAACTTCCTTCAGCACTGTAGGGATTCTGTGATTCCCTGATGAATCCTTTCAGCAGTTTAAACACCTGAATCAGATCATCCCTTAGTCTACTGCAACTTGCCCTCCGAGCTCTGGGGTAATTCTTTAAAAAACAAGTTAGAGTACCCAATTATTTTTTTTTCAATTAAGGGGCAATTTAGCGTGAACAATCCTCCTACCCTGCCCATCTTTGGGTTGTGGGGGTGAGACCCACGCAGACATGGTGAGAATGTGCAAATTCCACACGGACAGTGACCTGGGGCCGGGATCGAACAAGAGTCCTCTGCTAACCACTGTGCCACGGTGCCACCGCCCTGGAGTAATACTGATGTATCTGCACTCCACCAAGATCAATATAGCTTCCACAAACTGAAACCAATCCTCCAGACTGGATCAGACTAATTCTGTCTGTGCAACTGAAGCAAAACTTCGTAAAACATTCGGCAGCACGGTAGCACAAGTGGATAGCACTGTGGCTTCACAGCGCCAGGGTCCCAGGTTCGATTCCCCGCTGGGTCACTGTCTGTGCGTAGTCTGCACATCCTCCCCGTGTCTGTGTGGGTTTCCTCCAGGTGCTCCGGTTTCCTCCCACAGTCCAAAGACGTGCAGGTTAGGTGGATTGGCCATGATAAATTGCCCTTAGTGACCAAAGGGTTAGGAGGGGTTATTGGGTTACAGTGATAGGGTGGAAGTGAGGGCTTAAGTGGGTCGGTGCAGACTCGATGGGCCGAATGGCACTGTATGTTCTATGTTCTAATCTACATAGAAATAAATTTACATCACAAATTGTACATATCCTACACTGAAGGTCTGATGCAAAGGCAAGTTGATATACTTTTCTCTCATTTATCTTTCTATGTCCAAGCCATTATATCTCTTCCAAGTGATGGATTTGCACATTCAGTATAAGGTACAGAAATAATTCCCCTCCTCAAAAAAAGTGCTGTAAATGTAGAAAACCTCACATACGGTAGACTGGATGCGACAAGACAGCGGTACAAGACAAAATTAAAATCAATGACAGGTTCGGCAGGGGGATGGATCTTTGTGATGAATACCTGAATAGCATCCCTGTAGGTATCAAACCATGATTGACATTTGAATGTTTGAAGTGACTGTCACTTAGGTAGTCATTATTCTGTCAGATAACAGAAGGATAAAAACCCACAGTGGGGCAAATTCTCTAAATGACTGGCTGAATGAGGAAAGGGTGAGAAAGAGGAATTTGGAAGGGGAATATCCACAATTCTTGATGATGCCGGTGGGACAGTTCACATCAATGACTTGCAGATTGCCATGGGAAAATTGTTTCAACTTCTAACCTTCTTGCACCCCGGCTGGAATGACCTTATCCTACTGTAAATCCTGGTTGAAAAGCAATGGCTTGACTCGCCCTTCCACAGTTCAAAAGGTTCTCATGGTTCCCTGCAGACTTCTATCAAATTTCAGTAACTCTGACAAGGCGGACTGTGAAAATAACTCATTTCACTTCAGTCAGTGGATTTAGCAACCCTATCCAAGCAGGTATTAGAAGCACACCAAGTATACAATGCCATATATGGAAACACTGAGCAAAGTCAATACCTTGGGCAAGAGACTGACAGCTGAAATGCTTTTGCCTTGGTGTGCCTGACCTCACCAAATGAACCCATACACATTGCAATAACTATCGGCCAGAAAAGCTGCCAATAGAGAGCGGCAATAACTACCTGCACGGATTATCGAGGTAAAGTTGCCACCAATCAGACAGAGGTGGAAGAGCGGAGTTGAAATGTATTAGATCCTTTTCGCGAAAAGGATGATTTGACAGTGATCCACACCTCAATATCCACATTAATGCAAGGCTGTTTTTGCAGGTCTTTTGGATACCGATGCTGTGTCCTTTGGAATTAGAGCAGAATTTATTCCTATTCCAGTGTTGACCCTGTGCAGATTCAGTGCTTGTTATTGCAAATACTACACACACAAGGTCAGATGGGATAAGCTACAGTGTGATTGCTGGTGATGGAAATGTTCAGTGCAAGTCATTTATTATTATAGAATTCACCATCATACTTCTTGGCAAATAACAATATCAATTCATAGTGAGGATGGTGGCATAGTTTTAGTGACACTGGACTAGTAATCCAAAGGCCCAGCCTCGTGCACTGGGGACATGGGTTCAAATTCCACCCTTGGCAACTGTTGGAATTTAAATTCAATAAATAAAGTCAGGAATACAAAGCTAGTCTCACTAATGATGACCAAAAATGATCAATGATCGTTTTAAAAGGTCGTTGGATTCACTAATGTCCTTTAAGGAAGGAAATCTGCCTTTCTTATATGGTCTGGCCTTCATGTGACTCCAGAACCACAGCAATGTGGTCAGCTATTAACTGCCCTCTGGAATGGCCTAATAAGCCACTCAGTTCAAGAGCAATTAGGGATGTACAACAAATGCTGCCCTTGCCAGTGACACCCACAACCCACGATAAACAATACATTAAAAAAAAATATCACTCCACGGTCACCATTGTCTGTATAAAATCTGTTGGGTGACCTGCAGTGAAAGGAAAACTCCTCACAGCTGGTTTTTGGCAGCTTTGTAGATAGATCCATCAAACCACAGTCCAGAACAGTGGCATAAATATAGACAGTGACTAACACCAAAAAAATGAAAAGTTACAGAGAATGGTGGGGATGTGGACCTTGTTGTCACTTTGGAGTGCTGAAGCAAATAACATTGATTCATTCAATAGGAGCTTGATGCTTCCACAAGTGCGAACCAGTTATGACGAATTGTCTGGTTCTGCTCTATCAATGTCACGTTATAAATCTCTGTAAGACTCTAAAGATCAACATTTCATGACAATATTATCGAGGCTGATTCAGGCTTATGGATGTTTCTTCAGGTGGTAGGCTCAAAAGTCGACTGGGTATCTCGTTCTCCTTGAATTACAGAAGAGTGAATGAGGAGGCTGTTAAAAGTCAGATACTTGATGATTGGAAAACCTAACTCACTAGAGTTTCTGTCAAAAACCAAGGGTGAACTCACTGCATTTGGCAAGTAACGGTAGCTCCCGAACAGGAGGCCCGAGATGGTGTTTCACTGCAGCTGCAGATTGTTCCAGTTCAAAGCTATCACACTGGGAAATGTACAATACTCCACTGCTTGCTAATCAGATTTAGAATTGTTGTGAGTTATAACTGCGGAGAGGGAAGCTGGAAGGATATAGTGCAGTGTATCAGTGTTACTGCTATTCCATTCAATAAGCACAACTGTATAATGTTTGTCTGGAAGAAAATGAAGTGCCCATTACCTTGTTTATAAACGATATTCCCCATAATGGTACAACTGTTGGAATTGTACCCAGCAGCATAACGGTGGACAAAATGATTACACATCCGTTTTAAAACTCTGCTCAGTAAATTGCTTTTGAATTCACTTTGGGAGAGTGACTGTTGGAGAGATTTGTACATGTAATCTAACAATTAGATCAAAGTAAGTTCACCTCTCAATTGATCACAGGAGAGAGCGTGGTTAGGAAGCGACAGGCTCATGTGATGCATTGGCATTAGGCCTGTTTATCTGGATCCGAGACACTGGATGAGTTTCAGCGACTGACAATCCGGTATCTTTGCCGTGAAACAACTTTTCCTTTATTCTTTCATGGAATGTGGGCATCACTGGGAAGGCCAGCAGTTGTTGTCCATCCCTAATTGCCCCTGAACCGAGGGCAGTGAAGAATCAACCACATTACTGTGGGATGGAGTCACGTGTAGGCCAGACCAGGTTAGGACAGCATATTTCATTCCTTAAAGGAAAGTAATAATTTTTTTTAAATGATTTCACGAGGTGTTGGCGTCCCTGGCTGGACTGGGTTTTGTCATGGTCACCATTCCTGTGACTAGCTTTGTATTCCAGATTTATTCATGGAGCTCAAATTCCTGCAGTTGCCATGGTGGGAATTGGAGCCATTTCGCCAGAGCATTAGGCTGGGCTTCTGGTTGACATTACCAGTGATATTACCACAATGCCAGCATCTCCAACAGCACAGCTTGATCAGCTTCTACTTCAACCTTCCATCTTCTGGGTGAATATCACAGACAGAATTTGCATTTTACATTCTACCAGTCCCAAAATATTTTGTAGCTTGGAAATATTCCAAGCATTATGGTAATGTAGCAGCCAATTTGTCCACAATGAGGTCCCACAAACAGCAATAAGATAATGACCAGTTAATCCCTTTGAGTGATGTTTGTTGAAGGATAAATACTGGCTTGGGCACCAGGGAGAACTCCACTGTTCTTCTTCGAATAGTGCAGAGCCTCGGTTTAATGTCTCATTGAACGACCAGCACCACTAACAGCACAGTGCTCTTTCAGCCCTGCGGTTAAATACTAGATCTTATCCTTAATTCCTTGGAGTAGGGATTGAATCTGCAAAGTAAGAGAATTAGCAAAATTGACACAGTGCAGTGTCAAGGTTCCAATCCCTCATCCTCCTACAGCAGGTATAATTTGATCAGATTCGAATAGAAGAACCAACACAGAGCTGGTATGCGATACTGATAAGATTGTTGCATGTGTGAGTTATGTAAATGAGGGGTTACGTTGGAAATCGGAAGCATGCTGCTCACAATGTTTTGCCCATTCAGTTTAACATTAGTAATTTCCCAAGATGCACTCCTGGCAGTCAAGGTCCTTCATCAGCCTTGTATGGCACAATGTCAGCCCTTATAATATTTCTCACGTACATTCTGACGTGCAAAACCTGACTAATAAGTGCTTCAATTTGTAAAGCACTGTGTGTTTGAAAATGGATTGCGGACGTGAGGTCAGAGAGTTTGCATCACAGTGTCTGTATCATTTCTGTCGAGAATGGTGCACTTCTCATTTGTCTGTCACATTCTCCTTGCTGGTGAAGCTTTATTCCGGACAAGAACATTCAGAAAAATGGCCCTACACCTTTCTGTGAAGATGGAAGATCAGATTTATTATTAAAGGCATTGGTCACTTCTGTAATTCAGCTAATCAGCATTCTTTCCAGGATCTCATGTCATAGTTTGAACTATTAGCAGATTCAGCGAGTCACACAGTGAGAGGTTGGCACTGCTCTTGGATCAGTCAGTCAGACACACACAAATAGGTTGGCAGCTAATGATTCAATCAGTCACACAGTAATACATTGGCACCACTATAAGGTCAGTAAGTCGAACAGTAATGAGTTTGCACTGTCAGCCGGTATCTAAAACCAAATCCAATCTTTTCCACTGTCATTCCATAAATGATCTTTCTATTTATCGCGGTTCAAAACCATGATGTGCAATGCTGAGATCGGAGTACCTCCTCTAATAATACTGGAACTATTGAGATTCCACACAGTTAGATTCAGTTGGCTTTACTCTTAAATGAAGAGACACTCAACGAACACACCATACACACAGATCAATGCACGTCGCAAAGATCGAGGTATATATCACATGTGCAGCATCGAATGAGACTAAAGACTTATTTTATTACCGAGCTGCTCCACCGTCATCAATTGTGCATTATTTTTTTGATCAGTAAACATCTTGTTGGGTTAGTCACTGGATCAACATGGCTTGTCACTCCATTTGTACGTTACTGAGACAGCAGATTCAATAAGACGCTTGAAAAGATTGTCAGGAGTTTCAACAACACAATCTGGTGAAGTCAGGAAATATTTATTCACCTTTGTTCTCATCAATGCATTGGATTGAGTTGTGATCTGCCAAACCTATTTGAAGTCCCTGGGTTACTTACAAACTCCATGTGGTCACAGAATTGGGGCAACGGCATTGACCATAATCCATGTTCCCCTGGAGCACAGAATTCAACCAGGAATGAGGAACCATGGGATTAACCCCACAGACAGTTTCAATCATAAACTGGGAGACTGGTGGAATCATCAAGGAAGCAAAGAGCAATGCGAGCGTCACAAAACACTTCACTGTTTAAATAGTAATAAAAATTCTCCTCGTGATTACTCAACCCTGCAAGAAGGTTAACTGAGACAATTAAATCAGCTGCCAACATTTGCCTAATTAATGCTTTACAACTCCCATGAGGCCCGGCATTCCCAGGGTATTATTTAATCCCTCAGGCTCCCCTTGTTAGAGAAGGTATAACATTTTAACAGACTCAACATTCCTGGGGGGCTGCCACTGATTAATAACAATATAAAAATATACAACGGCTGCGTCCGGGGTGTGTGCAATGAGCCAGAGCCACACGGTAAGCTCCAGCAACTTCCGACGTTTGGTTCAAACTCCCAATGCTAGGCCTGCACAGCTGCGGTAATCCCCCAAAAGCTTCCACTTTGTTAAATTTAACTTAGTTAACTCCAGATCTGCCCTGGAGTAAAGCATTCACTGTTTGAATTGACAGCACAATAACACAAGTTTATCAAGGGTGACTTTTATTTCAATTGCTGACTTCTTGTGAGGCCACGAGAAGTCAAATGATCTGGTTTTCGTTAGTAAGTGAGTTGTGTGCCTCAATAGTCATGCACACTTGCTCAGTTAAAAGTATAGTCCATCAGAAATTTGAATCTCCATTTGTTCCAGTGCTAGCTGGAAGTGTCTGCATTCAGACACCGGGTAAGGATGGGATGGCACTCGAAAGTGAAGTCCTCCGAGGTTGAATTGCTTGCAAGCACTTAGTGCTAGTTCAACCATGGCAGCTGGGCGGGGTAGTCAAGGGTGGATCTGCATCTCAGCCAACTTAGTCAGGAAGGGATAAAATTGCCCAGTAGAAATTGAACGGGAGAAACAGCAAATGATATTGTGTGAGTGTATTAGAGAGAGAGAGACAGACAGAGAGAGAGAGAATGCCAAGGTGGTGAGATAGCACGTACAGATATAGCTGTGAGCCAGTTACCCTTGATGGTTAGTACTTCAGCCTTGGGTTTGGTAACGCGTTGGAAGAATGATTGGAAATGACAACATCCTCAATTTTCATGCAATGAAAGCATGTAGTAAAGTTTAATTTTGTTGGTGGTGCAGGATGGGCAGTGGTGAATTAGCCCTCTGCCCAATTTGCCTGCCCATTCACTACAACCCCTGAAACGGAATTAATGCTCAATGGTGGGATGAGGCAGCACAGTGGTGCAATATTCACACTGCTGCCTGACACCGCCAAGGACCAGGGCTCGATCCCGGCCCCGGGTCACTATCTGTGTGGAGTGTGCATGTTCTCCCAGTGTCTGCATGGGTCTCACCCCCACAACTCACAGATGTGCAGGGTAGATAGACTGGCCACGCTAAATTGCCCCTTAAACAAAAACATGCAGTGGGAGGGGTCAGGTCGGTACTCCACCATGAGCAAATTTTCCTTTGTGGATTTAGTGTCACTAAATCATGAATTCATTCAGTTTCATTAACGCACCTAAACGAACTCACACATTTCAACTGTGCTATTGTGGAGATAGAGAGAGAATAAGTGGGATTGTATACTCTTGGGTCCAGTTCTAGGCTGAGGCTACTGGAGCTGGTTTAAAAAAACAAATAGAAAGAAGCAAGTCCATTCAGCCCACCTTACTATCCAGAAAGATCCTACAATCCATCCTCGTGCACACTCGTTTCATAAATGATTCTAAGGTTTTAATTTCCTTTACTCTAAACTCACCAATTTAAACAGATTTCCCCCTTGGCCCTCTCTAAACATTTAATGTTCCAGATTTTTCTTTTGTTTATTTGCTTAACTGTCCTTTCACCTTCTCCCTTCCTATCAGCCTGGAGAAAAAGAACAATATGCAGGGACAGTCCTGCCATATTACTGACTCACCCAGGTTTAACAAATCACGCAGAAAGATTTACAAGGTTAGAACCAGAACTGAAAGATTACTGCTATAGGGGAAGATCATTAGAAATTCATCGCTCCTCTCCCTTTAAAGGATCAGGTGCAGAGAGTAAGATTAAGCAGTCTGACCTCTGCTAGCATATATTCACCACACACTTTCTTTTTTTGCAGACTTTTTCTCTTTACAATTGGCCTCTTGACAGAGTTAGCCAAGGGGGATTATATGCAATGCTCGTTACATTGCATGGGTGGGTGTGCACCGGGGGAAGGACCATGTATATTACCATGTTGTAAGGTTGGAGTCGTTTCAATAAGTTCTCAAAGGATACTGGCTGAAAAACACTAAATTATTGTAGCATATTAACAGTAATGAGAACACCCTCCCCATTAGGTTTACTCGCGAGTCTCAGATCACATGAGTGTATGTCACTTTCTTCCATGATATCAGAGACTGCTGTAGTTAACCCTGGATGGAACTTAGCCCAACATATACTCCGTAATACTACACCATGCAAGCCTTTCCCCAGGATAACTATCACGAATGTACAAAAAAAGGACCATGCATATAGAAACTGGCCACAGACTACCTCTCTTAAAGATGCCCAGGTGGCACAGCTTCCAGCAGCATGGGTTGGAAGGGCACCTGAGATGCCTATATTGCAAATGAGCCTGTGTCAAGTAGCATGTTAATACCCTAACCCTAATGTGAGTCTCGCTGATAGGAGCTAGCAGGTCATTTCTTTGCCAAAGTTGGTGTGCCAAACTCACCCAACGTCCACATATTCTGCAAGCTTCACAGAACGCGGATGAATTTTCTCCTCTTTTCTAAGCCCAGGGGTGCTGAGTACGGCTACACCTCTTCCTGCTGTTAGCTGGGTTCAGTTAACCTGGCACAGATTGGCAATTAAACCAAGGATCGTCTCGTGTCTGAGAGCTCAGCTCCTGAAATGGTAACCTCACTGCGATATCAAGGGAGCAAATTACAGTTGCGCTTCAATAACATTTCCTGTGGTTTCGGAGACGATCCATCAGAAAACCAGTGTGGTTAGGCTCAGGTTTGGTGATTATATCAAGGAATCAGTGCTGCCGATTTATATTACCTTCCTTGTCCAACGTCTATTTTGCCCAAAGTCTGATCTTTATTTTGGCTTTAAAAAAATCTGCCAACTCTAAATAGTGTCCCCAAAACTAGCAGCGGAGTGTTTGCAGTAACCTGGAGCTGCCGTCTTGATGGCTGCTGCTTGACATAAACTCATTTTTGCAGCAATAACACTGACTCGATCAGAATGTTACCTTTTAGAAGTCGTTTCATGTATTAATTCATGAATAAAATATTTAAATATTTAAACATGCAGAAATCCCTTAAATGGGGAATTGTTTTTCTGCATCAGAAAGTTTTATTGAGATCAGCGAGTGTAATATTTTCTTCCCCCATGCAACCCCGCAACTCTCCAGCCCACCCCACCCAATGTTTCATTCCGTAAATACAGAATATCAATCTCCATGTTGAACTGTTGCTTATTGTTTGGTTTAAATGCAAGACCTGATACATATGTGCAGTGATTACAGTGAAGAGATGTGCCATTACTGTTGTCGTATTCTTATAGCAGGCATGAATGAGCAGCCCAAGAATTATTACTGGCTAGCAGACTCCCACATTGTAAGGATTCAAAACCATCAACCAGTTAATGGGCTTGGGTGTAGTTTGCCCAGGCATCATAGTGGCATTGGTATTTACATTTTAATCACCTCGCTGTCCTCTTCTTCACAAAGATTGGCTATAAGCTGCATTACATCATTTGCATCTTTTCCAGCTCCATCACTCGGCTACGCTTCAGTAACATTGTGGCTCTCCTGCTGTGCTCCTGCATTCTCTTTATTCAATCAGATCTGAATTTTGATCCTTCCCCAGTGCCTCCTGTGATTAGGTTTTCCCCACAATGCACACTTAGGCAATGCTCCAGAGGCACAGAGCATAATTGTTTATGATCAGGCCTCAGGGAAAGGCTTGCACGATAAAATAATGACCAGACATCGTTGTCCTCATCTCTCAGCCCCGCGCACTTGGTTCTTGTTCTTTAATAACAAGCGGTGATTGAATCCTATTGGTGTTACATAAATTAGACGGTTAGGATTAGAGAACAGAAATCTGTGCATCAACACAGGCTTCATCATTCTGGGTGGTGACGATCCGATTCCCACTCTGCAGTGATGCCTGTGTAATAATGCACAATGCTGGGCGAGACATCACAACTTGACTAAGCCATTCTTAGTCACATCAAGAGTGGATTGGTATCAAAGAATCTTCCAGCATGGTGCCCTGTCCCACAAATATCTGAAGGTACATTCTTACGAGGAAAAAGGGTACAAATTTCCATTTTTTCTTTTCTGTTTTGTCTCCCTGCGTCCTGCTTTTTCAATCTCTCTCTCTCTCTCTCTCTCTCTCTCTCACACACACACACACACACACACACAGGGTGAGCTCTGGTTTAACTTTCTTGCAAGATCTTTGCCTTCTCTTGCAGGCTTGCAATGGAAATGAAACAGTGGTCAGACGACTGGCTTCACACCCTCTTGATTCTGGATTCAGCCCGATAGGAATTGCCCTTACCATCCCTCCAGGATTGGCGTTGAATCTCCAGGTATCGAAGATCAATCTCCAAGACACTGCTGTGTGCAGGCCCGGAGAAAAGTCACCCTAACGTTGAGAAAGGCTTGTTTAAAAGAAAAAATCCGTTCAACGTTTCTCTCGAGCATCATCCAATTGGGTAATGTGACTTTTGATTTTCAATTGGTGTAAGAATGCAGTACATCAAAAGGATGGATGTGTTGGCCAATGAATGGCTGGGGTGTGGGGGCAACTCATGTGGTGAAACTTCCAGGTTTGGAAACTCTAACTGACCTCCGTGTTTTGGTTTCACTTAACAGGGCAACAGCCCTTCATGCTGCTAAGCAGCTGGTTTGAGACAGAACTAACTGGTCCCATAACCAATAAATAAAAGCAAGGGACACAGATGTCCGGCAATGGCTGCTAACAAAAGGTGGTAACAGTTATCTGTAAAAACAGAGCCTCTCGAGGCTACACCAGAACTGTTTATCAAGCTGGACTCAACTGGCTCAGCTGATGCACATCCTTTGTAAGGATCAGTGGTTTTCCTCGTCTAGATGATTCTCTTGCCACTGGAAACACTGAGTGATGTTGAACCTTTTTAGCTGCTTCATGGATGGGAGGAGTAGACAGCGAGGACCTGGGCCTTATCCTGTTCTCAAACAGCAATGACATAGGTCCAGCGCACGGTTCTGGACAAGCAAAATCACAAGGAGCATTTGGGGTTGTTTTATCAGTAAACAATGCAGCCAGAGTGCCTGTTCTCAGGAAGGAGACCATACCCCAGACAAACCAGTGCATTTCAAGGCTGAAAATAGGCCACTAGCATAAATGTAAAAACAATAGGTTGCCATCCACCATGGAAGCATGGGATAGAAGGGAGCAGCAGAATGGCCAATGAATGGAGCACTGTCCATTTTGTGCCTGAAACATATTACTGGCAGACATTTAAATTGGAAATAGAAGCTCTTTCCAGGCACCGGGAGGAGCTTCAGCAGAATACATTCTTGAGGAGGTGAATTACAGCATTTCAACGTCTTCCAAGATTTTGGGTCACTTGTCCTCATTCCACAGTGAATCTTATCCACATCGTGTCACAGCAGACAACTTGGAGGTATCAGACACCATCAGGAGTAGGCATTTTAAGGAGTGCAAAATGAGAGATTGAAACACAGAGATGGATACCAGAATCTGAGGGTTTTTTTGTACTTTCTTTCCTCCATTTGCTTTTAAACCACTGTCCCTGTTGTGGCCACTTCACTTTCATTTATGGTCTTCACTTAAGTTGGGCCTGCACCTCACCTTCCCCTCTCCTCCAGCCTAAGTTAGGCTAGTACCCTGCACCAGGTGGAATTTGGCCTGGTAATACTCAATAATGGTGCCAATGATTGAAGCCAAGAGAGCTGGAATGCCTTTATCACCAAGATTTCTACCAGTCCGAAAACATTGTGACTGCTATCACTAGATCATTGGAATCTATATTATTGCCTCCAATCATCATGCCTTACTGATCTGCGCTCTCTAAAATATTATCTAGCCTTGTCGTGCTCTCTCTGAAATAAATATTCTCCTTCTGGATCACTCCACAGCCAAATTCTGTGTACTCTTTTCAAACAAACTCTGTGTCTTGCAATGAGTTGCTTTTTATGTTCTGATGTGGTATTAGAGGAGCCGCACCATCCTGTCAGAAATAATGAAGGTGCAAAAGGGTTCAGACGTCAGATTACTTTAACATCCAGCCGTTATATGAATAGCTTCAGACATGTCAGAAGCTCCCACATATAGCCTTCTGCCTGTAGCACGTCTACCGGTCATCGTTCAAATTTAATTGATTAGGCGACCTGGCTTGGTCATCCAGAGAACACCAGGAATACACATGGAATCCATTTTGTTACTTGTCGTGCTTCCAGATCATAATCAGATCAAATATGTCAGTGTAACCTCCAGGATTAATGATTGTGACATTACATTGCTTCTTACTTTTGACCAAAACGATCCACGACAACTCTCAGACATCCGGGAGATGGGATGTCGACTGCATTTCTTCTCTTCAGAAAAAGTGCAGTTTTTCTTGTTTCTTTGCTCTGTGAAGTTCTCCTTGAGAGGACAGGCTGGAAAATTGCTGCCAGGTCTCTGCCAATGCTCCTCGGGGACATGTGTCAGAGTCACTTAAATTTATCAAACATTCAACAACGAGAGGTTCGAATTGAGTTTGTGAAGAACTGGTGAAAATCATCTTGACCTCAGTCAGAACCAGAACCTGTTTCATTTTCTCTCTCTTGTGTACACACACACACTTTTTCACAAACTCAGTGCTGAGGCAGAGAAATGGATAACATCGTGCCATGAGGCAAAATGGTAAAAGACGCCAACAGACATTGTGTGTAAAAAGAAGCAGCTCAGCAAAATTAGTTTTATGAGAAAAGGAAGAACCACAACTTACACATCTGGACTTTTCACTGATAACACTATGTGTTCAAACAGCGAAAACAAAACTCTCCAAGGGCAATTGATGCTGATGTGGTAAAGGATCATTTACAGAACTAAAACCTTATAAAAAGAAGCTTCCAAAGTTTCAACAGTGATAACCCCGGGGATCAACATTCGAAGAGACCGAGCTGGAACTCAGAGAAGAATAACAAACCCTCCAGTGCACGCCTGGCCAAGTTCTCTCTATCGGTAAGTATTTTGAATTCAAGTTGTGAGTCTTGAAACTTATATAACTGTTCAAATAAGGGCATAACTAAAGTCTTATTGAGTTAGATGAAGTAGTATTACAAAGTTTGTATTCAGTATAATCCAAATTACGGCCTATTTGTCTGATTCATCAGTCAAAGCCAATAGAGGCAACAACATCCACTGACACATATTGCTCTCTCCGACAGGGTGCTCATAGTGTGGTGAGGCTCTCTCTCTCTTTCACTCAATGACACGGAGTTCAGTGTGTGAATGGATGACTGTCATGACAGAGGGACTTTTCATTTAGCAGTTAATGAACTGGGATCAATAGTGAAGTCTGACCACAGTGGTCAGAATGCAGAGCCATATGAGCATTATTTGTCTGTTTTGTCAGTTGAAGCCAATAAAGGCATCAAAACCCACTAATTCCCGGAATAGGTCACTAGTCTGTCACCAGGGGATGATAGATTGAGGGGCGTCACTCTACATAAAGAGTGGCTGACCAGGAGTCTCCTCCACTCTTACCACCAGTCATTGATGTATTTGGAAGGATTTTGCAGGTTGACACTCAACCTGTTTGACCGCATTATAAACACACCTTCCTCGGCTATTAAGTCCTGGGGTGGGACTTGAACCCGGAGCTTCTAGCCTCCAGAGGCAGGGACACTCCCCACTGTGCCACAAGACCTCCACATGCATATTATGCTGGTCCTTAATTTCCAGAATCCAATTCTTTCAGGATTTTTGCAGACACTGCTGTAGGAGTATCAAATTATATCCAGAAGACTGATGATTGGTAAGAATCACGAGTCACACAGGGCACTGGGGCAAGCTTGGTTGAAATGCTCACTATAGAAAGCACCAGGCTGATGGGGGAAGAACATGAACAGGACTTCCTCATTTTATAATAATCTTTGCACCGTTTATTTCCTGAGGACATCTCCAAGTCCTTCATGGCAATGCATGCAGTCAAACTGTTGCTGATGATTCTCCAATGTTTGTATTACCTTCTGCCAAAGTAATGGTTGGAGACAGGGAATCAGACCAAGAATGTTCTACCTTTTAGGTTATCGACACATGTTTAATTTGCTTTTGAAGCAACTTGAGGTGTCTTACTGTATTCAGGATGCTCTACAAATGCATGTCAGAGTCTCAACAAAATCTATTAGAAGTTGTGGGGAAATCCCTGCTCTTCCTGGCCTTATTCAGTGCTGATGTTGAGTTTTGTTCACTTGATGATAAAATTAGGAGGGTGGCACAGTTGCGCAGTGGTTAAACCTGCTGCCTTATGGCACCAAGGTCCCAGGTTCAATCCCGGCCCTCGGTCACCATCCGTGTGGAGTTTGCACGTTCTCCCAGTGTCTGCGTGGGTCTCAACCCCACAACCCAAAATATGTTGCAGGGTAGGTGAATTGACCTTGCTAAATTGCCCCTTAATTGGGAAAGAAATAATTGGATACTCTAAATTTATTTTAAAATGATGATAACATCAGGGACTCATTCGTGTAGGCCATTCAGCCCATCTACCCACACATTTTAACAAAAAGTAAGCAGCTTGTAGTGTCACGGATCCATTCCCAAGGAAGACTTCCAACAAAACTAAATCTGGTCGTACTAGAAAATCAAGCAAGGGGACTTCGGGTGGCGGCTATGAGGGAGTAAGTCGCACGTTTGGTGGCTCCAGCTCTGGCCCGACTTTTGGACCTTTTCCCCTGACTTTTTTGTGGTTTTGAGTTTTGGCTTTGAAGGCAGGGACAATTAGGCTCTGGATTCACACAGTGGTGCATGGAACGGAGAACCCCAAGGGACGAAAAGGAAGAAATAAAAGGATAAGCAAGGGCTGGGTGGAGGTGGCAGCTGAAGACAACATGGCTGATGTTCAACCCCTGCTGCAACGGCCCAGCCATCAACGGAGAAGCTGATGCAGGTCATCCAAGAGGGCTTTGCCAGACAGAAACGGGACTGTCTTGACCTGATAAAGGAATAGATCGATCGGCTGGAGTGCAGGCTGGATGCCCAGGATTGGACGATTCAGAAGCTGGAGAAAGTGCTGGCGGACCAGGAGGAGCACCAAAAGGTGTTTGAACTAGAGGTGGGGAATGCTGAAGGATCAGCAAAAGAGGCTGCTGAAGAAGGTAGAAGATCTGGAGAACAGAGCTCGCCGGCAGAACTGAAGAATTGTTGGTCTCCCTGAAGGGGCTGAGGGGGCTGATGCTGGCACTTTTGTGGCAAGTATGTTTCAGAAGCTTCTGGGGGAGGGGGCCTTTCCCCGACTGTCGGAGGTGGACAGGGCGTACAGGACGATGACGAGGAAGCCACGGCCAGGGGACCCCCCCGCAAGGGCGATGGTGGTCCGGTTCCACAGATTTTTGGATAAGGTGTGTGTTCTCCAGTGGGCCAAATGTACCAGGAGCTGCAAGTGGGACAATAGCATATTGTGTGTCTATCAGGACCTGAGGGTGGAGGTGGCTAGGAGGAGGGAAGGTTTCAAGCAAGTGAAGGAGATCCTGTTTAATAAGGTGAAATTTGGGCTGCTTTACCCGGCGCTCTTTGGGTTACACACAAGGACCAGCACCATTATTTTGAGTCGCCCGAAGACGCGATGGACTTTGCCAAGAACAGCACGGGCAGCATTGTGGATAACACAATTGCATCACAGCTCCAGGGTCCCAGGTTCGATTCCGGCTTGGGTGACTGTCTGTGCGGAGTCTGCACATCCTCCCTGTGTGTGCGAGGGTTTCCTCCGGGAGCTCCGGTTTCCTCCCACAGTCCAAAGATGTGCAGGTTAGGTGGATTGGCCATGCTAAATTGCCCTTAGTGTCCAAAATTGCCCTTAGTGTTGGGTGGGGTTACTGGGTTCTGGGGATAGGGTGGAGGTGTTGACCTTGGGTAGGGTGCTCTTTCCAAGAGCCGGTTCAGACTCGATGGGCCGAATGGCCTCCTTCTGCACTGTAAATTCTATGATAATCTATGAAGAAGAAGAGGCTGACGCAGAACTGAGAACTTTTTGGTTTTAAGTTGTAAGTTTTCCGAGTGATGTGTATATGTTTTGATTGTCATTTTTCTTCTGCTTTTAGTTTGGGTGAAGATGGGGAAGTATTTGGATTCTATGGGTTTTCGGTGCTTTGGTGGGGATGGCTGGTCGGGGCTTTTTACTTTTTATTACTTTGATTTGCACTATTGGGGGGATGCTTTGGGGGTTTTTCGTTTTGGGTTGTCTCCCATGGTAATTGGGAGATTGTTCGGTCTCAGTTTGATGGGGGAAGTTGTTTCGATGGGTGGGGATGGGGGGGGGGGGGGGTGGAGTAGGGAACAATAGGTAGGAGACTTCTTGGCACCGGAGGCGAGGGTCACCAAGTTGCTGGGTGAGCTAGTCTACGGAAGCACGGGGGGGGGGGGGGGGGGGGAGGGGGGGGGGGGGGGTTCAAATATTCAATATATGGCAGGGGCTAGGTTACAAGGGGGTGTTGCTGGGGGGGGAAAGAGTTACTCTGCTGACGAGGGAGGGACTTAGGCTTTGGGACAGAGAGGAGGTCGGGGGTGGGGGCTGCCAAGAGGCGGACCGATGGAGGCGCGGCACATTGGCTGGGGGCGGGCCCAGGAAAGGGGTTGGCTGATCGGCGGGGGGGGGGGGGGGGGGGGGGGGGGCACCAGGCTGATCACCTGGAATGTTAGAGGGCTGAATGGGCGTGTGTTCGCGCATCTGAGGGCTCTGAAGGCGGACGTGGTGATGTTGCAGGAGACACACCTGAAAGTAGCGGATCAAGTCAGGCTTAGGAAGGGCTGGGTCAGTCAGTTCTTTTATTCGGGGCTGGAGACAAAGACTAGAGGGGTGGCGATTTTAATCAATAAGAGGGTGCAATTCCAGATGGGTAGTATAGTTTCGGACGGGGGGGGCCGTTATGTCATGGTGAGCGGAAAGCTGGAGGGGAGGAAGGTAGTCTTGGTTAACGTGTATGCGCCAAACTGGGACAATGTAGAATTCATTAAGAGGGTACTGGGGAAGATACTTGACCTGGACTTGCATAAGTTGGTGACGGGAGGGGATTTTAATATGGTCATCGACCCCGGCCTGGATTGGTCGTGTTCGAAAACGGAGAGGGTGCCAGCAATGGCAAAGGAACTGATTTTGGGGGGGGGGGGGTGCGCACGAGTGGGTAACGAAGTGTATGCAGAACTACCAGGTCAACGACATGGGGGAAGTCTCAGCAGCGGTGATCTGGGAGGCGCTGATGGCAGTGGTGAGAGGAGAGCTGATTTCGATCCGGGCTCATAGGGACAGGTCGGATAGGGCAGAGCTGGACCGACTGATCAAGAAGATCCTACAGATAGATAGGAGGTATGCGGTGACCCCGGGGGTGGAGCTGTTAAGAGAACGTCAAAGGCTGCAGGCTGAATTTGGGGTGTTGTCCACAGGCAAGGCAGTGGAACAGCTTAGAAAGGTGAGGGGGGCGTTTTATGAACATGGGGAGAAGGCCAGCAGAATGGCATAGCAGTTGAGGAAGAGGGAGGCGGCCAGAGAAATAGAAAAGGTGGTTCATGGGGATGGAAACTTGGTAGGGGAGTCGGCAGGGCTAAACAGGGTGTTCAGCAACTTTTATAGCGGACTCTATCGCTCGGAACCCCCCCACGGGGCCCAAGGAGATGAGACACTTTTTGGATGGACTAACCTTCCCAAGGGTGGGCAGGGAGCTGGTGGATGGGCTGGGGGCCCCGATCAGGGCCGAAGAAATAGCTGAGGGCTTGAAGGCAATGCAGTTGGGTAAGGTCCCGGGGCTGGATGGGTATCCGGTGGAATTCTACGAGAAATTCTTGGGGATGTTAGGGCCATTGTTGGTCAAGGTTTTCAATGAGACGAGGGAGAAAGGTGTGCTGCTCGGCGAAGTCACAGGCCACTATTTAGTTAATATTGAAGTGGGACAAGAACCCGGAGCTATGTGGGTCCAATAGGCCGATCTCACTGCTTAATGTGGATGCTAAGTTGCTGGCCAAAGTTTTGGCCTCCAGGATTGAAGATTGTGCGCCGGATGTGATTATGGAGGATCAAACCGGGTTTGTCAAGGGCAGGCAGTTGGTGGCCAATATAAGAAGGCTGTTCAATGTGATCATGATGCCCCCGGAGAGTAGGGAGGTTGATATAGTGGTGGCCATGGATGCGGAGAAGGTGTTTGACCGGGTGGAGTGGGACTATCTCTGGGAGGTGCTGGGACGATTTGGGTTTGGTAGGGGCTTTATCGACTGGGTTAGGCTGTTGTACCAGGCCCCAGAGGCTAGTGTAAGGATGAATAGGATGACCTCGGACTATTTTAGACTGCACCGGGGGACAAGACAGGGATGCCCCCTCTCCCCACTGCTGTTTGCGTTAGCTATAGAGCAGCTGGCAATTTCTCCGAGAGCTTCAAGGGGTTGGAAGTGGCTGGTTCATAGGGTCTCGCTGTACACGGACGACCTGCTCTTATATGTAGCAGATCCAGGGGCAGGGATGGGCGAGATCATGGTGACTCTGGGGGAATTTGCCGCTTTTCGGGATTTCAACTGAACATGACAAAGAGCAAGATGTTTGTAGTCCAGGCAGGAGGTCAGGAGGGTCGGCTGGGGGAGCTACCGTTTAGGTTAGTGGGGGACAGTTTTAGGTACCTACGGATACAAGTGGAGCACGACTGGGGCCGGTTACACAAGTTGAATTTGTCCCGGTTGGTCGACTGAGATGTTTGTATTCCAATGCCTCCCTTTTTTAAGAGGATTAATAAAATCATTTTGGAGTTTGTCTGGGCGGGTAAGTCCCCGCGGGTGAAGGCGATGCTCGAGAGGAATCGGGGGAGGGGGGGCTTACCCTGTCGAACTTCAGTAATTACTACTGGGTGGCCAATATTGCTATGATAAGGAAATGGGTGGTGGGGGCGGGGTCGGTTTGGGAGTGGATGGAGGCAGCTTCATGTAGGGGCACCAGCTTGAGGGCGTTGATAACAGCACCGCTGCCGTTCCCGCCGGCGAGATATTCCACCAGTCACGTGGTGATGGCAGCCTTGAGGATCTGGGGTCAGTGGAGGAGGTACGTTGAAGAAGGGGGAGCATCAGTTTGGTCCCCAATATGTGGCAACCACCGGTTTTCCCCAGGGAGCCTGGATTGGGGGTTTCGAGTATGGCAAAGGGCGGGAATTGAGAGGATGGGTGACCTGTTCCTGGAAGGGAGCTTCCCTAGCTTGAGGGCGCTGGAGGAGAAATTTGGGTTGGCAAGAGGGAACGACTTCAGATATTTACAGGTGCGGGATTTTCTGTGCAGACAGGTATCATCCTTCCCACTCCTGCCACTAAGGGGGATCCAAGATAGGGGAGTATCTAGGGGATGGGTGGGGGGGGGGGGGGGGGGGTGTCTCGGACATCTACAAAGAACTAATGGGGGCGGAGGAGACGCAGACCGTGATGCTGAAGCATAAGTGGGAGGAGGCGCTTGGGAGAGAGATGGAGGACGGCTTATGGGCGGACGCGTTGAGCAGAGTCAATGCAACCGCTACATGCGCAAGGCTCAGCTTGATCCAATTCAAGGTGGTACACCGCGCCTATATGTCAGTGGCCTGGATGAGTAGATTCTTTGGGGTGGAGGACAGGTGTGTAAAACGTGCGGGAGGACCAGCGAATCATGTCCACATGTTTTGGCCGTGTCCAAAACTTTGGGGATATTGGTAGGGGTGTGCGGCCGTCATGTCCAGAGTATTGGAAACAACGGTGGCAATGAGTCTAGAGGTGGCGATTTTTGGGGTGAAAGAAGATCCGGGAGTCCAGGAGGAGAAAGAGGAAGATGTTCTGGCCTTTGCCTCCCTGGTAGCCCGGAGATGGATATTATTAGCTTGGAGGGACTCAAAGCCCCCGAAGTCGGAGGCCTGGTTAACTGACATGGCAAGCTTTCTCGGCCTGGAGAAGATTAAGTTCGCCTTGAGAGGGTCAGTGTTAGGGTTCGCCCAGAGGTGGCAACCATTAATCGACTTCCTTGCGGAGAATTAATCATCAGCAGGGGGGAGGGGGGGCTAGGGTAGCGTAGAATAGGGGGTTAAATAGGCTGGTCTTGGAGGGACGGGTGTCGGTGTTTGCACTATGTTTATTATTCTTTGTACACTGTTTTTATACTGTTGTTGTTTGTAATGCCAAAAAATACCTCATTAAAATTGTTTGTTTAAGAAAAAAGAAAATCAAGCAAGGGTTCACTAGGATATCACTGGGAGATTTTCTCAGTCACAGCGGGTTCTGTGGATGAGATTCTCATGCTCTCATTAGGCCTACACACAGATCATCTCAATTTAACCACGGAACGTGAACCCCTTTTACGGACACAGGTATCTAACAGCTTTTTCCAGGGAATTAATAATCACAAGCTGCAAGATTAAATTTCTTTCATGGTTTAGGCCTTCCTGAATAATTTTTTAGCTAAAAGGATGAGTTACTTTCAGTCTCCATCAATGCTCTAAGGGTACCACAGATATACACCAGAATAGCCCGAGGTATCCATTGTTCCTCCCTCACTGCCTCCCTCAGGGAAACAATTTGCACTTTACCTCCATGCACCTCAAACAGCACAGGTGAGATCTGGAATGAATACATGGAGAACAGTTGGTTTGACCTCTTGCCCTTCTACCCTTGGGCAAAGCAGACTGGAATACCAACATTCCATCTCTTGGGATGCACACCGCTCCCAGGAGTTGCTGACACCTGTTACCATGGAAACGATGAGCCGACCAAACTCGGCACTGTTTCTGATATAGCTGGAACCGAATCTGAACACAAATATAACGTTGCCTCTCTCTCTCTCTCTTGCCCGCAGTTCATCCATTATCACTTTTCCAGCTGTTTCCATCAGTAAAAAGACTTGAGACTAAGACAGCAACACAAAACAGTAACCTGCACACACACACTATCAATGAAATCACTCTTTTCCCACAAGATGAAGGCCCTCTTAAACACAGCTGTGTAAACATGAGCAAGCCCACCTGCTGATACCTGCACAAGAGCCAGGAGCAACAATACACATGCTCTGACTTTTAATGCCTGCGTCTGCTCACACGTCCTCATTTCATGCAGCACTGCCTCAGGGTTGCTAAGATCTGTCAACTCAGTGTAGTTACATGTCATCGAAAAAAGACTTTAATTTTTTTTAAATCCCTCTCTTGTTGCACAATAGAATAAATCATTATCAGAGGCCCAGATATAGTAAACAGAGAGGGCAGGGTCAGGGGTTCTGCTCTTGATCTTCACAGAAAAGAGCCAGTTTATCTTCAGGTCAAGAGCAAAATATGGCGACACTGGGAATCTGTGATAAAGGCTGATAATGGGGTGAAGACTAAAGGCTGATAATGGGGTGAAGACTAAGCAGGTCCGGAAGCATCCGTAGAGAGAAACAGAGTTGACATTTCAGCCTTTATTATATATCTGGAGGACAATGGGAAAGGCTCCGATTGCAATCTAGAGTTTTTCTATCAGTTCCTGGAATTCTGTTCAGTAACCTGGGGGAGGGTATGGCTAGGTCAGATTTGGAGAGTTTTTGGTCAGGTAGAACTGGATTTTTAAAAAAATAATTCATTTACGGGATGTGGGCTTCGCTGGCTGGACCAGTATTTATTGCCCATTCCCAATTGCCCCTGAGAAGGTGCTGGTGAGCTGCTTCTTGAACTGCTGCAATCCCAGAGGTGTAAGTGCACCCACAATGCTGCAAGGGAGGGAACGCCAGGATTTTGACCCAGCGACATTGAAGGAACGGCGATATATTTCCAAGTCATGATGCAGTGTGATTTGGAGGGAAACTTCTAGGCAGTAGTGGTGGTCATGAGCTTGGAAGTTGCTGGTGAGGACTCTTGGTGAGTTCCTGCAGTGCATCTTGTAGATGGGGTACACGGCTGCCACTGTAGGGATTGAATCTTTAAGAAAGAGGTGACAATGTTGTTTGAGCTTCACTCATCCAGCCAAGTGGTGAGTACACTCCTGACTTGTGCCTTGTAGATGGTGGACAGGTTTTGGTGAGCCAGGGGTGAATTACTCTCCACAGGAATTCCCAGCCTCTGACCTGCTCAGGTAGCCACAGAAGTTTTATGGTTAATCCTGTTCCATTTCTGGTCGATGGTAACCCCCAAGATAGTGACAGATTTAGCAATGGTAATGCCGTTGAATGTCAAGGGGCGATGGTTAAATTCTCTCTTCTAATCATAGAATTCCCACAGCGCAGAAGGCAACCATTCGGCCCATCAGGTCTGCACCAACCCTCTGAATGAGCACCCCACCTAAGGCCCGATCCCTCGCCCTTTTCCCGTAACCCCACCTAATCTTTTGACACTAAGGTGCAATTTAGCATGGTCAGTCCATCTAACCTGTAGATCTTTGGACTGTGGAATAAAACTGAAGCACTCGGGGGAAACCCACACAGACCCGAGGGGAACATGCAAATTCCACACATCACCGAAGGCCGGAATCGAACCCTGATCCCTGGTTCTGTGAAACAGCAGTGCTAACCACTGTGCCGCCTGTCGCTTGTTAAAGGTGGTCTTGCCTGGCACTTGAGGTGGGAGTGTTACTTGTCAGCCCAAACCTGGATATTGCCCAGGTATTGCTGCATTTGAACATAGATTGCTTCAATATCAGAGAACTTGTGAATGATGCTGAACACAGAACACCACCCTGAGTAGTTCCTGCAGTGATGGCCTGGAACTGAGATGATTAATCTCCAACAACCCCACAACCATCTTCCTTTGTGCCAGGTCTGACTCCAACCAGCAGAGTTTTTTTCCCCTGATTCCCATTACCTTCAGTTTTGCGACTCATTAAAATTCTGCCTTGACAGCTAGGCCACTCCAACCTCACCTCTGGAGTTCAGCTCTTTTGTCCAGGTTTGGCAGAACCAAAATAAGCATCAGTGAGCAGGTTATTGCCAAGGAAGTGTCACTTGATTGCACTTTTGGTGACCCTTTCCACCATTTTACTGATGATGGAGCGGAGACTGATATGGTTGTAGTTGGCTGCATTGGATTTGTCCTGTTTCTTCTGTACAGATCACACCTGGGCAATTTTCCACATTGCCGGGTAGATGCCAGTGTTGTAGTTATACTGGGACACCTTGAGTAGGGGCCCGCAAGTTCTGGAGCACAAGTTTTTATTACTATTCTGGGAATATTGCCAAGGTCGATAGCCGTTACAACATCCTATGCCTTCAGCCATTTCTTGATGTCAAGTGGAATGAAACAAATTGGATGAAGACTGATAGCTGAGGCTGTGATGGATCATCCACTTGGCACTTCTGGCTGAAGATTATTGCAAATGATTCAGCCTTATCTTTTGCACTAATGTGCTGGACTCCCCCAGCATTGAGGATGAGGATATTCATGGAGCCTCCTCCTCCAGTGATTGTTTAATAGTCCACCACCATTCTTGACTGGATGTGGCAGGACTGCAGAGTTTAGATCAGATCCTTTGGTTGTGAGATCTATTAGTTCTGTTTCTCACTTGCTGCTCATGCTGTTTAGTAGTTCTGTGTTGTAGTTTCACCAGGTTGACACTTAATTTTTTGGTATGCCTGGTGTCGCTCTTAGCATGTCCTCCTGCGCTCTACATTCATTGATTCCCTGGCTTAGCAGTAATGGTAGAGTGGGGATATCACTTGCCATAAGATTATATATTGTGCTTGGGTTGAATTCTGATACTGCTGGTGGCCCACAGCGCCTCATGGTTCCCCAGTCTTGAGTTGCTACATCTGTTCGAAGTCTTTCCCACCTAGCACGGTGGTAGTGCCACACAGCATGATGGAGGGTATCCTCAATGTGAAGACGGAACTTTGTCTCCACAAGAACTGTGCAGCGGTCATTTCTACCGATACTGTCGTGGACAGATGCATCTGCAGCAGGCAGATTGGTGAGGATGAGGTCAAGTATATTTTTCCTTATTGGTTCCCTCACCACCTGCTGCAGTCCCAGTCTAGCAGCTATGACCTTTAGGTCCCTGCCAGCTCGGTCTGTGGAGATACTACCGAGCCACTCTTGGTGATGGGCAACAAAGTCCCCCACCCAGAGCATATTCTGCACCCTTGTTACCCTCAGTGCTTCCTCCAAGTGGTGTTCAACATAGAAGGAGTAAGGATTCATCAGCTGAGGGAGTGGCAGTAAATTGTAATCAGCAGGAGGTTTCCTTGTCCATGTTGGACCTGATGCAATGAGACTTCATGAGGTCCAGAGTCAATGTTGAGGATTTTCTAGCCAACCCCGATCTGACTGTACACCACTGTGCCACCACCTCTGCTGTGTCTGTCCTGCCGGTGAGACAGGTCATACCCAGAGATGGTGACGATGGTGTCTGAGACATTATCTACAAGGTATGATTCCATGAGTATGACTATGTCAGGCTGTTTCTTGACTAGTCTGAGACATCATAGAATCAATGACCCAACTTCTACTGCTCGCTGTGGAAGAGAATTAGAAAGATTAGTGACTCTCCGAAATAAGAAATTTCTCCTTAACTGCATCTTTAATGGGGGAAATCGCGTATATTTAAACTGTGCTCGCTTGGTTCTAGATTCCCCCATGAGGGGAAACAGCCTCTCAGTTTCTATTCTGTCAAGCCTCCTCAGAATTTTATGTTTCAATAAGATCACATGACATTCTTCTGATCGCCAATGAATATAGACACAGCCTATTCCACCTTTCCTCATAGACAACATCTTCAGCCCAGTAATCAACTGAGTAAACCGTCTCTGAACAGCCACCAATGTATCCTGCCTTAAATAAGGAGATCAAAACTCTGCAGTACTCAAGGAGTGGTCTCACCAATGCCATATCCAGTTGTAGCAAGGCTTTGCTGCTTTAATATTCCCTTGCAATAAATGCCAATACTTCTTTTGCCTTCCTAAGTACTTACTGTACCTACATGCTAACATTTTGTGATTCATGTATGAGGACACCCAGGGTAATGCAGTGGAGACCTCGACCAGCTGACCTCCTCCAATGAATTTATCAGAGCAAGCAGACTATATATAACTGTGATTCACTTCAAAAGTACTTAATTGGTTGTAAAGTACTTTTTATTATCTCGCAGTCATGATAAGCTCTCTAAAAATGCAAATCTGTTTTCTTTTGGTGTGAAAAATCACATGCTTTGCTTCAATATTAACATTTCAATTTTTGAAAAGCATGTTTGCCACATTGAAAGGCTTAAAGCGCAGGGAAGTCAGAACAATCCAAGAATCAATTGCCAACTCCATTCTTAATTAAGTATGAACATATGTACGCCACTCGTCCCCTCAAGCCCGCTCCGCCATTTATTAAGATAAGGGCTGATCTGATTATGACCCTGATGCCGCATTCCTGCCTACCCCTGATAACCTTTCACCCCCTTGATAATCAAGAGTCTGAGTACCTCTACCCAAAAATTATTTAAAGTCTCTACTTCCACCACCTCTTGACAAAGAGAGCACCAAAGACATGGATTGTTCAACTAGCAATATTGCAATTGCCAATCCTACAGTGTGGTAGGCATCAAGAAGGGGCAGCACGGTAGCACAATGGTTAGCACTGTTGCTTCACAGTGCCAAGGTCCCAGGTTCAATTCTCGCTTGGGTTACTGTCTGTGCAGAGTCTGCACGTTCTCCCCGTGTCTGCGTGGGCTTCCCCCGGGTGCTCGTTCTTCCCACAAGTCCCAAAAGACATGTTGTTCGTTGAATTGGACATTTTAAATTCTCCTTCGGTGTACCCGAACAGGCTCCGGAATGTGGCGACTAGGGGATTTTCATAGTAACTTCATTGCGGTGTTAACGTAAGCCTATTTGTGCCAATAATAAAGATTATTATATTATTAAGTGCACTGACAAACGGGGCGCGTGGATAATTTTTGCTGCCTACACTCAAACTCATCTAACTTTCTTTCTGTTAATTTATATAACAAGCAAGATTTACAACAAACCGGTGATTGACTCTTTCAGATTGCTGCCTGGACAGTGAAGATTAAACTCATCCTCAGGATAACCAAACCGATAGATACTGCCACACAGGACTCCAAATTTAACTCTCCCTCCACAAATTAAAAATCAGACAGACAAAAGGTGTTCATCTCAAGATTGGAATGTTCTAATGTTAGGCTTCACTCAGAAACCATGAATATTTCACTTGAGTTTGGCAAAGCCTTTAATTAGGTAACAGTCCAGACAGTGAATCACTCAAGGGAACCACAAATCTCACTGGACCTTGGGCCCACCACCAAACACAAAGCCATGGTCTCCAGTCACTCAGATCATCTCCCTTGGAGATTTCCCCTCCACAGCCTCCAACTATTGTCGCCTAACCCCACATAGCCTGCTTCTTCCCCCTTCCCAAAATCCATAAACAGGACTGCCCTGCTGTACCCACCTTTTCAGCCAGTTCCTGCTATATTGAACTGATTTTTTTCCAATCTCAACTTTATATCTTCTCTCCTGGTCCAGTCTCTTCCCATCTACACTCCTGGATTGTCCAATGTCCGTTGTCACTTTAACAATTTCGGTCTCCTTTTCACCACAGGCGTCCAGACTCTCCACACCCCCATTCTCCTTCTGGATGGTCTGAGCCTTCTCTACTCTTCCCTCTAACAAAGGCCCAGCCAGTCTCCATCCGCCACTCTCCTCCATGTGGCTGAACCTGTTCTCAGATCAAACAATTTCTCCTTTAACTCCATTCACTTCCTCCAAATAAAAGGTGTTGCTATGGGTACCTGATGCGTCCCAACTATGCCTGTGTTTATGTGGAACATTTATGGGGCTGGTTTAGCACAGTGGGCTAAACAGCTGGTTTGTAATGCAGAACAAGGCCAGCAGCGCAGGTTCAATTCCCGTACCGGCCTCCCCGAACAGGCGGCAGAATGTGGCGACTAGGGGCTTTTAAGGGGCTGGTTTAGCACAGTGGGCTAAACAGCTGACTTGTAATGCAGAACAAGACCAGCAGCACGGGTCCAATTCCGGTACCAGCCTCCCCAACAGAATATGGCGACGAGGGACTTTTCACAGTAACTTCATTCATGCTTACTTGTGACAATAAGCGATTATTATTATTATTTCTTGTTCCAGTGCTGCTGAGGCCCTCTCTTTTTCTGGTACATTGATAATGCTATTGGTACCAGTTCCTGCTCTCACAGCTACTTCAGTCATCAATTTTGATTCCAATTTCCACCCTTCACAAGGTCCACTTCCTGGTCTTCTCTATCTCCAATTTTGGGAGATATCTATAGATTACAGACCAATATATATTAAAAGCCAACTGGCTCCCACAACTACCTTGACTACTCTTCCTTCCAACCAGCTTCATGCAAGAACTCTAACCAATTATTCCTGGTTCTCCATTTCCATTGCATCTGCTCTAATGATGCTATCCTTATAAACGCTTCATGCATCACAGGTGGGGGATAGGCATGGCGAGGGACAGGTGGGTGCACCAGTGTTGAGCATGGATGGGTTGTGATGGTGTATGCTGGGGTAAAGGTTGCGTAGCTCGTCCGGCGTGGGTTGTGAGGCCGGCCGGTTGGCATTGGTCGTGAAGGTCAGCTGCCGTATATTGCAATGATTGGCCAGAGTGGATCACAAAGGTCAGTCGGCGTGGGTCCCAAAGGATGGCCGGTTGGTAAAATTGGGTCCTGGGCAAAAACAAAACTTTGAGAATCACAGTGCAGTCTTACTGTACTGGGTGGTGGTCATCCTGGTGACACTCCCCGAGCTGACGGCTGCTGCCACCCCCTCCTAGATGGCATTGGCCTCCCTGTGGCTGACCCTCCGAGGCCTTTGGGGGAACAGGGTATCCCTATCTGGACTTACTGCGTCCATCAATCTGGTCAGGCCGGCATCACCGAACCGTGGAGCTGGTCCCCCCCCCCCCCGGTGACATGGTTGTTGTGCGCTCTCTGGGGTTTGCTCTGCAGGATAGGTTTGCTGCTCCATCTCTTTAGCGGGGAGCTGCTGGGTGCAGTCCTGGTGAATCAGCCGGGGGTTCATTTGTGGTGTGAAGCGCATGGGGCATCATTAAGTACCCGAATTAACATTAGATACCGGCGGCAGCCTCACCGGGTCGACTGTCGGGAAACACCGGCATTTCCCCCCCTTCACCACACTTAGATACTTTTCCATTAGATCACACCCTTTATCTCTGCTCCTGCTGCCTGACCAGCTGAGTATTTCCAACATTTTGGTTTTTATTTGGGTAACCAGTATAGACAGCATACAATTAAATATAATTCACACTCTGAAACCAGGTGATTGCTGCCTATGATCACATGGTAGCACAAGGTTTATTTTTAAAATATGGGACTCTCTAAATTTGGGAAAGTGGTAACTCGTTGTTGTGACTGAGGCCACCGTCGCTGAGGCCAGTCAGCCTCACAGGAGCAGAGTTACATGGTGATGTCAACCCTGATCTCACAACAACATGCCACTATAGTTGGAAGACCAATTGGCAGCTCTAAACTACAGCACTGTCTGCTGTACACTTATTCCCAGTTACTATTTTATTCCAGTTATAGAAACACTGCTCAATGTTCATCCCTCAAAAACAGATTAACAGGCTATTCATCTCACTCACTGGTTTGGCAATCTTGCTATGAACAAAATGATTCCATACTTGCCTACATAGCAACAGTGACAGCACGATTAAGCGATCCATTGTTAGTGAACGATTTTGAGATATTTCTGAGAGCTGTGATAAGACTATATTTTCTTTTTCACTCCTTCTTCAATACACCCACTTCTATTATGAGGTTATAACATTTCTGCTTTGATAAACAACTATTAATTTAAGTCTCTGTTGTGGTGCACACACTGTTGTAAATCTACCATCATCTCTCAATTATAACAGAGACTTTCTATACAAATGCCATTATAATGCTTAGAGCTGTAACACACTATTGCTATTATAAAGCTCTCACTCAGGTATAACACATTATCCGTTATACCTGTAATTATATAGCTACAGTTGTAGTCTATATAATGCAGTGATAGACAATACCTTCTGTTTTATATATTTAAACTCAATGTAGGAACTTCAATAGAAAGGGAGAAATGTACTTTGATCAATCTGATATCACCCATTTAACATTATTGCCCATTGTTAAAAATTACCTCTAAATATCCACACTCAATTTTAACATTCTGTTCTTCATGTGTACGCATTATAATGTCCAAAGATGGCAGGTTCGGTGGGGTTACAGGCATAGGACTGGGCCTAGGTAGGGTGCTCTTGCAGATGGTCGGTTCAGACTTGATGGGTAGAATGGTCTCCGTCTGCGCTGTAGGGGATTCTATGGAATGCTCTCAGTTGTACTACCATCTCAGTTATATTCAGACCTCATTAAAATACTGCTACTTGTAAACTATGTTCTTGGGACCAGTTTAGATCAGTTGGCTGGACGGCTGATCCGTGATGCAGAGAGGCCAACAGCGCGGGTTCAAATCCCGTACCGGCTGAGGTTATTCATGAAGGCCCTACCTTCCAACCGTGCCCCTCGCCTGAGGTGAGGTGACCCTCAGGTTAAATCATCATCCAGGGCAGCATGGTGGCGCAGTGGTTAGCACTGCTGCATCACGGCGTCAAAGTACCAGGTTCGATCCCGGCTCTGGGTCACTGTCCGTGTGGAGTTTGCACATTCTCCCCATTTTTGTGTGGGTTTCTCCCCCACAACCCAATGATGTGCAGGATTTGTGGATAGGCCACACTAAATTGCCCCTTAACTGGAAAAATGGATTGGGCACTCTAAATTTATACAAAAAAAGGTTAAATTATCACCCGTCAGCTCTCCCCCTCAAAGGGGAAAGCAGCCTATGGTCAGCTGGGACTATGGTGACTTTCCTTTTACTTTACTTCTTTTATAAACCTATCCTCATTCGAACATACTCTCCTTTAAAATATCTATCATTACAAGCTTTCAGCTATAATGCACTCTCTGATATATAGCCCTCCTTATTGTAATGCATAGCATAGCACTCATTCTGTTACAATGAAGGGCCTATATCTGTGCTGTAACACTTTATTTTAAAAAAAAATTATTCTCCTTTTTCACAATTTCTCCCAAATTTGCACCCACCAACAATAAACAATAATCAGTAACAAATATAATGTCAATCCCCATATCAACAACAACAATCACATCCTCCCACCAAACCCCCAAACAGCAGCCCGCATGTTAACATAAACAAATAACAAAAAGGAATCAGGGATCACCCATAGTCACCATTAACACATACAGTCCCTCTCCCCACAACCCCCCCAACCACCCCTCCCACTAATGTTCAATGTTATCCAATTCTTGAACATCCATGAATTGTAGAACATCGCCATCCTTCCCCTCAGTTCAAACTTAACCTTCTCAAGAGTCAAGAATTCCAGCAGGCCCCTCGTCACGCCAGGTCACAGGGTGGAGAGGCTGCTCTCCATCCCAACAGGATCCACCTTCGGGCGATCAATGAGGTGAAGGCTACAACATCTGCCTCCGCACCCATTTCCAACCCTGGCTGGTCCGACACCCTGAATATGGCCACCCAGGGGCCCGGTTCCAGTTTCACATGCACCACTTTAGAGATTACTCTAAAAACCTCCTTCCAGTAATCCTCCAGCTTGGGACAGGCCCAAAACATATGTACATGCCCCCCCCCCCCCCCCCCCCCCCACCCCTGTAATGTTCACACACATCTTCTACCCCTTCAAAGAATCGGCTCATACTCGCCCTTGGGAGGTGTGCTCTATATACCACCTTCAGCTGTATCAGCCCCAACCTCACACACGAGGTGGAGGCATTCACTCTCTGGAGCACTTCACACCAGATCACCACCACCATACCCTCTCCCAACTCTTCCTCCCACTTTGCTTTGATCCCGTCCAGTGGTGCCTTCTCCTCTTCCAAAATAGCCCCGTAAACCGCCAACACTACCCCCTTCTCCAGTCCCCCTGTCGACAGCATAGCCTCCAGCAATGTGGATGCCGGCTCCACCGGGAAGCTCCGTATCTCCTTCCTGGCAAAATCTCATACCTGCATTTATCTAAACATTTCCCTCTGCTCCAGCCCATACTTCGCTTCCAGCTCCTTCAATCCTGTAAAACAACCCCTAAGAACCCAATCTTTTAGTGTCTTAATCCCCTTCTCCTCCCATTTCTGAAAATTTCCGTCCCACTTCCCTGGCTCAAATCTATGGTTCCCCCAAATCGGCATTTCCATTGACCACGCCCCCAACCTGAAGTGTTGGCCAAACAGCCTCAAAATTCTCAATGAAGCTATTATTACCGGACTCCCTGAGTATTTCCCCGGGGCCATCGGGAGCGGCACTCTTGCTCGCGCCTTCAATCCCGACCACCTACACAAACTCTCCTCCATTCTGACCCAGCTCCGCACCTTCTCCACATTCGCCGCCCAATAATAATACATCAGGTTCGGAAGACCCAAAACCCCTGCCTTCCTTACCCCCTGCAGCAGCACCTTTCTAACTCTGGCCGCCTTCCCTCCCCATATGAATGAGGTAATCATCCCTTCAATCTCTCTAAAAAATGCCTTTGGCAGGAAAATTGGCAGGCATTGGAAAATAACAGGCAACACGTCATTTTAATCGCCTGTACCCAACCTGCCAGTGACAGAGGGAGACCATCCCACCTTGCTAAATCAGCTTTCACTCTCCCCACCAAACTAGAAATGTTGTACCTACGGAGTCGTCGTCCCCCCCCCCCCCCCCCCCCCCCGGCCATTCCCGAGCAATCTGCTGCACCCCCAGGTAGCTGTAACACTTTATGACGCTAAATTTTACGGAGCTTTTTAAAAGTGAGCATGGCTGAGAAGTGGAAAGATTTATCGAAGGAATTTCAGAGCTTACAGCCTAGGTTGCTAAAAGGCTTTGCTGTCAGTTGTGGAACAATTAAAATCAAGATATTGTATTAAGCCAGAATTGAAGAAGCACAGAGATCTTGGAGAGCTGGTCAGCTTGAGCAGAATACAGATATGGTAGAGGTGGTTGAGGCTATAGATGGGTTTGAAAACATTGATGAAATTTAAAATGGAGATGTTGAAGGTGCCTATGTCAGTCAGGTGAGCGATTATGGATTGGTCTGGGTTAGGATATAGATAGCAAAGGTCTGCAGTGTGTACCATCTAAAAGATGCACTGTAGGAATTTACCAAGGGTCCTTTGACAGAACCTTCAAAACCCTTGACCACTGTCATCTAGAAGCACAAGGGTAACAGGTACATGGAAACACCACCACCCGGAATTTCTCTCCAAGCCACTTACCATCCTGACTTGGACATATATCGCTGATCCTTTACTGTCACTGGGTCGAAATCCTGGAACTCCCTCCAGTTCACTGTGGGTGCAGCGATTCAAGAAGGCAGCTCACTTCCACATTCTCAGGGGCAATTATGGATGGGCAATAAATGCTGGGCTAGCCAGCGATGCCCCCATCCCACGAATGGATATAAAAAATGAGCTCATATACGGTGTAAGATAATGGGCCAGACATGACAGCAGTGGAATAGTCACGTCTACAGTACCGAAGGAATGGATGAGAGATCCAGCGCTAGACAAACTAAACTGAGGTAGGGTGGGGGATGGGGAGGGTGTGTGTGTTGGGGGGGGGGGGGGGGGGGCAGGAGGAGGAGAGGAGGAGGAGGAGTTGAGTCACATTATGGAGGTGCTCTTGGTGATGGAATAGTTATGTGGTTAGAAGTTCACCTTTGGGTCAAATATGACACCAAGGTTGCGAACAGTTTGGTTCAGACTCAGACAGATGTCAGGGTATAGAGTCGGTAGCTAGGGATTGGAGTAGGTGGTAGGACTTGAGACAATGGCTTTAGTATTCCCTATATTAACCAGAGGACATCTTTACTCATCCAGTACTGGATGTCGGACAGGCAGTCTGGCAAATGAGAAAGGGTCGAGAGAGGCGTTGGTAAGGTCAGGCTGGGTGCCACTGTACATTTGGAACATGTGGATGATGGGGCAGCATATATTTGGGAAGGAGGCGGTAGTGTGGGAGGAGTCAAGGATAGTTGCTTGGGGTATACCAGAGATAATAGTGTGGGATCAGGAAGAGAAGCCACTGTAGGTGATTCCCAGGTTATGACTCAACAGACAAAAATGGAGGCAGACAAGAACAGTCCCATCTGCAGGGGCAACAAAGGAGATACATTGGAGGAAAACGGTCTGGCCAACTATGTCAACGGCTGTAGGCAGCTCAGGAAGGAAGAGGAAGGAAAGTTTACTTTTGCCACAGTTACAAAGGATGTTATTTGTGACTTTGATAAAGACTGTTTCAATACTGTGACATGGACTGAAATGTGACTGGAGGTATTCAAACATAAAGCAATGGGAAAGATCGGCATGAATTTGGGAGGCAACAGTCAAGGGGGGGAAATGGAGGTTACATAGGAACATAGCAATTAAGAGCAAGAGAAGGCCATTTAGCCTGTTCTACCATCCAATATCATGCCTGAACTGATTGTGACCACAATTCCATATTCTCGTCTACCCCGATTACCTCTGACTCCCTTGTTTGTGAAGGACCTATTGAACGCAACCTTTAATAATATTCAATGATACTTCCTGCACCACTCTCTGGGTGGTGAGTTCTAAAGACTCACGATCCTCAGAGGGAAAATATTTCTCCTCATCTCCATCTTAAATGGGAGAACCTTTATTTTTGAACTATGTTCCCTAGTTCTAGTGTCTCCCACAAGGGGAAACATTCTGTCAGCATTCACCCCGTCAAGCTGCCTCAGGATCTTGTATGTTTCAGTAAGATCACCTGTCATTCTTCTAGTTCTTCAATTCCAGTGGATACAGGAACTGCTTCCAATGCATTTAGATCCTTCCTTAAATAAGGGATCAAAATTGTACACCATACTCCAGATATAGTCAGCAGATATGGGGCGCGATTCTCCCAAAACGGGAGAAATCGTAAAGCTGCCGTAAAACCCGGGCGGGTTTTACGGCAGCGCGCCCCTTCCCGACCGGGGACCGATTCTGGTCCCCGGTCGGGGCTAGCAGCCCGACGCCGTAGGCTCCGGCAAGACGGGCTTAACGAAAATCGTTAAGCCCGCTTGCCGGAGTTAGCGCCGGCTGACGCGTCATATGACGTCAGCCGCGCATGCGCAGTTTGGAAGACTCCAACCCGCAAATGCGCGGGTGACGTCATCACGTTTTTGCGCGAAACCCGCGCATGCGCGGGCCGGGTTGCCCCTCAGCCGCCCCGCAAATGGATACTGCGGGGCGGCGGAAGGACAAGTAGTGCGCGGGCATCGGGCCCGCTGCCCGCGATCGGTGCCCACCGATCGCGGGCCCATGGCACCCTTGGCACGGCCGTGGTACTGCCGTGCCAATCGGTGCCATGGTTATTAATAGCCAGTTTGTGACGCCGTTTTTACGAACGGCAAGACCAGGTGTGTTTGCCGTTCGTAAAAACGGCGGAAAGGGCTGGGACTTCGGCCCATCTAACAGCTGAGAATCGCTGCCAGCCGTAAAAAAACGGCGGCAGCAATTCGGGTCGGGACTTCGGCGGGGGGGGGGGGGAGAATAGCGGGAGGGCGGCAAAAATGTCGGGAAGGCCCTCCCGCTATTCTCCCACCCGTCGTGGGGGGCGGAGAATTTCGCCCATGGTCTCTACAACTGTCGCAAAACAGCCCTACTTTCATATTCAATTCCCCTTACAAGAAACAACAACATTCCATTCACCCTCCTAATCACTTGCTGGACCTGCACATTGAAGTTTTGTGATTCATGTGCCAGGAAGTTTGGTCTGGTGGGCTGGAGAAGGAAGGTCTCAATATTATTAACAAAAGAAAATCACTTCCTCCTCACACTTGGAGGTTATGAAAGGAAAGCGAGAGGAGTTGAAGACGACTTTCCAGTGGAGTTGGATTCTTCAGATCCCACAATGATCCTGGCATCGGGAGCAATTGTGGTAGAAGACAGCAGGACCCAATTGTTTTATGTAGTCCAGCCACATTCGGCAATAACCGTTTAAACTAGTTTCCCATCATAAATATTCAAGGCTGCATCCCTTGCACTTAAGGGGGCATACGTTGAAGGACTCTGAGTGCAGTACATATGAATTATTATACAAAGCACGAAATGTGATTAAACATAACTACTTTAGCAGAGTCAACTCCAGTAGCTCATGTGGCAGTACCTCAAATGAAATTCAGACATAAAATCATGAACATTTCAGTTCCAAAATAACACATTTTTCTGCATTATACTTCATCTCCTCACTCAGCTTGCAATAAAGAGTCTGAATTATCTTTGCTGCGCACATGTGCTTATTGGAGAGATTGCTACAGAGACATTGAAATGGAACACAGAGGCACTGCAGTGAGCCATCCTGGGATGTTAATTCCACGCATTTTCATTCTGCTCTCAAGAGGAGATTTTAAAATCTGCTAGTGTGGAAACTGACTTACGAAAAATCATTTTCTATTTGATCTTCTTCCCATTTTTTGGGTTGCACCCTATCTTACACCATGTCCCATGGCACAGACGGGCAGGCAGCTTTCGATTGTTATGTAGGAAACATGGCAATCAACTGTTGCACAGCAAGCTCCCACATACAGCCACGAGGTTATAGCCAAGTAATCTGTTTTGGGATGTTGGTTAAGGGATAATTATTGGTTAGGAAGGAGAGAATTTATGGTGCTCTTTTTAAATCTGAAGGGCCAGAAGAGCCCTTGGTTTAACACATCATCCAAAAGATAGCATTTCTGACAATGTGACACCCCTTCAGTATTGCATTAGAGTATCAGCTTGGATTACGTGCTTACATTTCTGGAGTGGGATTAGAACACAAGACCTCCTGATTCAGATTTTTAAAAATTAATTCATGAGATGTGATCTGCCTTTTTGAACCCCTGCAGTCCCTGTGGTCTACGCACACCCATGGTGCTGTCAGAGAAGGGGTTCCAGGGTTTTGACCCAGCGACAGTGAAGGAACGACAACATAGTCCCAAGTCAGGTTGGTAAGTGACTTGCAGCGGGACCTCCAGTGGTGGTGTTTGCATGTATTTGTTGCTCTTTTCCTCCTAGATGGCAACAGTGGTATGTATGAAAGGTGCTGTCGAAGGAGCTTTGGTGAGTTCCTGCAGAGCATCTTGCAGAGGGTACACACTGCTGCTACTGTGCGCCAGTGGTGAAGGGAGTGAATGTTTGCAGATGGAGTGCCAATCAAACAGGCCGCTTTCATAGAATTAACAGTGCAGAAGGAGGCCATTTGGCTGATTGGGTCTGCACTGGCCCTTGGAAAGAGCACTCTCCTCATACCCACACCTCCACCCTATCCCCGTAACACCACCTAACCTTTTTTAGACACTAAGGGCAATTTATTATGGCCAGTCTACCTAACCTGCACATCTTTGGACTGTGGGAAGAAACCGGAGCCCGGAGGAAACCCACACAGACACGGAGAGAACATGCAGACTCCGCACAGACAGTGACCCAAGTGAGAATTGAACCCGGGACCCTGGAGCTGTGAAGCAACTGTGCTAACTACCGTGCTTTGTCTTGCATGGTGTCAGGCTTGAGTTTTGTTGGAGTTGCACACATCCAGGTGAGGGGAGAGTTTTCCATCACATTCATGACTTGTACCTTGTAGATGGTAGACAGGCTTTGGGGAGTCCGGAGGTGAATTACTCGATGCAGGATTCCAAGCCTCTGACCTGCTCTTGTAGCCACAGTATTTGTATGATTAGTCCAGTTAAGTCTCTAGTCAATGGTAACCTCCATGACACTGAGGGTGAAGGATCCAGCAATCTTAATACCATTGAATGTCAAGGGGCGATGGTTACATCCTCACTTGCTAGAGATGGCCATCGTCTGGCCCTTGTGTTGCGCAAATGTTACTTCCCACTTGCTGGCCCAAGTCTGGATGTTGTCCAGGTCTTGCTTCATTTGGACATGAATTACTTCAGTTTTAAAAAAATATTTTATTTAAGGCATTTTTATATAAACAAACAAAAGCAGAAGAACAACCAAACAACATTATAAACAACCAACACCTACTCCCCCACTGCTCCCCCATTACCCCCCTGTTTGCCACCCCTCAAAGCTCCTTAAAGAAATCAATAAATGGCTTCCACCTTTGAGTGAACCTATCGACCAACCCTCTCAACATGAACTTGACCTTTTCCAGCATCAGGAATTCCACAAGGTCACTCAACCACCCCACCCCCGCTTTCAGTGGTTCTGAATCCCTCCACGCGAGCAAGATCCCTCTCCGGGCTATCAGGGAGGCGAAGGCCAAAACATTGGCCTCTCTTGCCCCCTTGACTCCTGGGTCTTCCGAATATTGGCACCTCTGGACCCAGGGCCACCTCCACCCCCAGGACCACTGACATTACGTCTGCAAATCCCTGCCAGAACCCCTTCAGCTTTGTATAAGCCTAACACATGTGGACGTGATTCGCAGGCCTCCCCACGCACCGTCCACACTTATCCTCTACCCCCTCGAAGAACCTACTCATCCTTGCTACCATCATAGCACTCTATGAACTACTTTAAATTGAATGTGGATAAACGTCACACACAAAGCATTCAGCCTCCGAAGGGCCTCTGTTCACGTCCCGGCCTCCATGTCCTCTCCCACATACACTTTATACCCCCCACCAGGGCCCCCTTCCAATCCATCAACTCCTTGTAGACCTTAGGCACTTTCCCCTCCCCTATCTAATCCCTCGATAGTAGATTATCCTGCAAGCTTAGGGGCTCTCTCCTTACAAAATCCCAGAACTGCAGGTATCTAAAGCCATTACCCCTGTGTAGCTCGTACTCTTCTTCCAAGTCCTCCAATCTCGCAAGCTTGCCCCCTATGAACAGGTCACCAAATCGCTCCATCCCCGGTTGCCACCTCCCCAAAACCTCGCATCCAACCACCCCTATGGTTATCGCAGATCGGTGCCCACACCGAGGCACCCTCCAGTCCCAAATGCTGCATGCACTCCCCCACACCCTTAATGCCGACACCACCACTGGGCCCATGGACTCCCTGGCTGGTGAAAATGGCTAAGGCGTTGGCAACAAAGCCTCTTTACTCATTCCTCTACATGATGCCGCCTCCATCCGACCCCTCCCTCATGACCCATTTCCTATCCATGACCATGTTCGCCATCTAGTAGCAGTTGGCAATTTCCAATTAAGGGGCCATTTAGTGCGGCCAATCCACCTAGCCTGCACGTCCTTTGGGTTGTATGGGTGAGACCCAAGCAGACACGGAGAGAATCTGCAATCCACACGGACAGTGACCCAGAGCCGGGATCGAACCTGGGACCTCGGCGCCGTGAGTCGGCAGTGCTAACCACTGCACCACCATGTCGCCTTCTCTTTCCCATATTCAACTTGTACCCAGAGAAATACCTCCAAAATCCACATAATGTCCCCGATAATACCCAATGGGTCCGAGATATACAGCGGCAGGTTGTCCACATAAACGGAGACCCTGATTGCTTCAGTTTTTGTGAGATTATTACTGCTGAGCTAGAGTAGGCATGCATTGCTTTTTATTAAGTCCATTCAGGCTCAATTCTTGTCCCCTCAGCTGAGGCCAGAGGCAGTAAACAAGTTTGTTTCAAACAATCCCTCAACAGATAATAGAACTGGGCAATAAATTTCACTGCTGTGTTCTGTTCAGTCTGGTGTCATCCATTCATTTGACAATGGCCATCTTCAATTGTTGCTTGATTTAAACTCTTTATTAATACTCCAGCATTTATTCAGAGCTGAATTCTTTCACTGCTGAATGATCAAGTTTCTGTGAGGCTATGAATTATTCACCCATTTGAAAATGATAATTTAATGAATAATTTTGTGGATTACTTGCCCACCTTGAACGACAGCAAATAAATAATTTGCTGTGTTGGTGCAATTGAGCAGGGCCATAGCATCACACCACACAGGCTGCCATTCGGCCGCTTATGCTGGTGCTAGCTCTTTGAAAAGAGCCCTTTGAATAGTCCCATTCCCCTGTTCCTTCAACATTTACCTGAAAATCTCAAGATGAGGGCCTTTCATTTAGGACTGCGATGCAGAGGAATTGCTTCCCTCAAAGGGTTGTGAATCTTTGGAATTCTCTACTCCCGAGGGTTGTGGATGCTCCATCATTGAATACATTTAAGGTTTGATAGACAGAATTTTGGTCAGGAATCAAGGGATATGGGGAGCAGGTAGGAATCAGCCATGATCGTATTGAATGGCGGAGAAGGCTCAATTGGCCATATGCACCTATAAAAGATAACGTTTTCAGGGCTATGACAAATTCCCTGTTGATATGGGGCTGGATCTTCGGTCACACTTTCCACAAGAACACCACGGGAGAGAGGCGGACAATGGAGAACTACACTGACCTTGGACGGGATTCTCCGGATGCCGGGCGAGTGCGGCCAGAGAATCCGCCCATGTTCTAGTTAAACTGCTTCCACCACCCTTTCAGGCAGTGCATTTCAGCTCAGAGTAACACAGTGTGGAAAAATGTTTTTCATTATGTTGCACTTGGCTCTTTTTCTCATTATCTTAAATCTGTGTCCTCTGGTTATTTACTCTTCTGCAAGAGAAACCAGATTCTTAACTTACTCTGCCAAAATCCTATACTCGCTACACGTCAGGCTGATTTATCAACAAACAATATCACAAACATCTAAATGGTAGATTTACTGAAAAAAAGGGCCTCATTTATTTATAGTGTGCATCCTCATTAGAGTGCAATTTATCTCTTTAACTCCGAAGAGGATTTTCTCATTACCAACAAACCAGCCTTCTCTGGGATTACGGATGAACAACAGTCTATTCGGCTGAGGAATTAACAGAACCTTTGGGGCATTAACCTGATCCTGTCTACATCACAGGAGAGCACAGAATAAAAGACACTAGGAGCTGGATCCCCAGTGACATGAAAGTCGCTGTTTTTTTCAAATTTGTTGTAGGACCCCCACAGGTCACGAGCCAATCTATGCCATTTCTAACCACCTCTTCCTGTCCAAAGCACTCTTTCAACCTGCTTGTTTAGAATGGGGGAGGGATTCAGTAAACTGGGTTCAGTTAAATCCCATTCTTACAATTTTGGTCTCATCCATCACTTAAGACTCAGATGTAGGGGTTAACACGGCGCTGAGGACCCGCATTCGATTCCAGTCCTGGGTCACTGCCCGTGTGGAGTTTGCACATTCCCCCCATGTCTGCGTGGGTCTCATCCCCACAACCCAAAGATGTGCAGGGTAGGTGGATTGGCCACGCTAAATTGCCCCTTAATTGTAAAAAAAGAATTGGGTACTCTAAATTTTAAAAAAATGTTGGGGGCATAATTAAGAAACTGACAGATGATACAAAAATTGGCCGTGTGGTTGATAATGAGGAAGGAGGCTGGAAGGAATCAGTGGACTGGTCAAGCGGACAGAAAAGCGTCAAATAGATTTTAATCCGAAGTGTGAGGTGGTGCATTTGGTGAAGTCAAAGGAGGTGTTGCGACACACAATAAATGGTAGGGGACTGAGAAATGTAGAGGAACAGAGACATCTTGGAGTTTACGTCCACAGATCCCTCAAGTTGGTGGCACAGGCAGATAAGGTGATTAAGGCGGCATACGGGATACTTTACTTTAACTGCAGAGAATATAGGAACAGGGAGCGTCTTTTTAAAGTGGGATGTGACGTCATGACAAAGTCAGCATTTGTTGCCCATCCTGAATTGCCTTTGTGAAATCAAAAGTCCAATTTGAGGGTCTGGAAATTGAATTTGGATATAAAATGTCACCTATATTGGCACTGATACCGTGACCAATCAGAGTCAACCTGCCCAGTTTGAATTTGAACAAAGCTGGGCACTTAACTGTTCCATGCTGTGTAGCCATCTGGGATGGCCATTTATAACCAGGAACAGGGAACGTCACAAAGCACAGCGGGAAAAATGGACAATGCAAGATTCAGGCAGGCTCAGAGCCTGAATGTATTTTTGCGAGTGAGGAATCCAAACGGTATCGAAACCCCCAACCGATTAACATTTGATGGTCCACCTCCGCCAGACAAAGGACTGATATTTGAGCGACCGATATAGTCCCAGACATTTCGGCGCCACTCCCTGTACTCGGGAAGTGTAAACAGGGTAAATGACCATATGGGACATGCCGAGCCATCAAGGCACCTGCCCCTTTATTGGTCGAATCGAACACAAAGATCGGGAATTACCCAATTAGTGGGGTCCAAACTGAAGGACCACCCAAAAGAGCGCGAAAACTCCCCAAAAATAAAAAGAGAGACCACATGTGTTTGGCCTCTCTTGGACCTGGCGCTCCGGCAACGTCTACTTCCAATTGCAACACCACCAGAAGCAAGTTCAACGCCTGCCACCAGATGGATGAACCGAGCCGAGCAGCAGTTACTTCTACAGACCCGATAGATCCAGAATCGAACAACGGCCGCTGTTCCTCTGACCTAAGCCGGGTGCCTGAGGTTAAGTACAGGTTGTCATAGTCGATAGGTGTAGTTTAACTAGTAGTGTTTGTGTTGCATGATTAGTTGTGTGTGTAAATAAAGCACCCTTGATCTTGAACTAACTAACTGGTGTTTGGCTCTTTGATCAATAGCCGGTTGATACCTGGCGACTCTGAGCAATATAATATAGATACCTAGAGAAAGGAGGGCAATCTCACTGACTGCCATATTTGCAGTCAGTAAAAAAGGCAACAGCTACATTCTCCATGGCAAAGCCTGCACTAATCAAAGTCCACTTGTCAACCAATCAGCACTTGCTTTTCGTGCAGTGTAAATTGTTGTTCCCCTTTACCTTTGGTAATTTCTTGAGAGCTATGCTGATGAGTATAAGCTTTGGTGGCACATCATTTTTCAGCAATAATCAAGCTCTGTACTATCAAACTTTACTATTCGTAATCCACAACTAGTTTTATTGGTGCCAAGAATTACTCCAATTTTACTCGGGGCCCCTCGATGCCACACTTGGGTCAAATGTTGCCTTGCAGTCAAAGGCTGGTGCTCTTCCCTCACCTCTGGAGTTCAGCTCTTTTGTCCATGTTTGGACAAAGGCTGTAAGGAGCTCAGGAGCTAAGTGGCCAAGGCGGAACCCAACTAAGCATCTGTGAGCAAGTTCCTACTGCATCAGGTTATGCTAGAACCGTATAAAACATTTGTTAGGCCACAAATTACTGTGGACAGTTCTAGTCACTACATTACCAGAAGAATGTGATTGGATTTGTGGATTTAGAACATAGAACATTACAGCACAGAACAGGCCCTTCGGCCCTCGATGTTGTGCCGAGCAATGATCACCCTACTGAAACCCACGTTTCCACCCTATACCCGTAACCCAACAACCCCCCCTTTAACCTTACTTTTTAGGACACTATGGGCAATTTAGCATGGCCAATCCACCTAACCCGCACATCTTTTGGACTGTGGGAGGAAACCGGAGCACCCGGAGGAAACCCACGCACACACGGGGAGGACGTGCAGACTCCGCACAGACAGTGACCCAGCCGGGAATCGAACCTGGGACCCTGGAGAGGGGATTGACAAGCATGCTGCTTAGATTGGAAATTTTTAGCTCAGAGGAAAGACTGGACAGGCTGGGGTCATTTGCTTCGGAACAAAGGAGAATCAATTGAAGTGTGTAAACTCTCAAAGGGTTTTGAAATTCATAGGATTGATCTATTCCCCTTCACAGTTTGGTGAAGAACCAGGCAGCATAGATTTAAAGTATTTAGCAGAAAGTTTCAAGAGGAGTCAAGGATCCAAGCGTGGTGGGGGTCTGGAACTTTACCTGAAAGGGTGGGAGAGGCAGAAATTCTCAACATATCTGAAGAACACTTGGATATGCATTTTAAATGTAACCTACAGGACGACGGCGTCAGAATTGGAAAGTGTAATTAGGTTAGATAGCTTTTTTTCAGTCAGCACTTGCACAATGGCCCAAATGGCTTCCTTCTGTGCCATAGATCTCTAGATTTCTATCCCCATGCCTAATTGCAGAAATTCCCTTACTAAACCTGCGTGTCTCTTAACCTCTTGCTCTCTCCTTTAAGGCCATGATGTGGAGATGCCGGCGTTGGACTGGGGTGAGCAAAGTAAGAAGTCTTACAACACCAGGTTAAAGTCCAACAGGTTTGTTTCAAACACGAGCTTTCGGAGCACGGCTCCTTCTTCAGGTGAATGGAAAGGCTTGTTCCAGAAATGTTTATATAGACACAGTCAGAGATGCCCCGGAATGCGAGCCCCTGCAGGCAATCAAATCATCAAAGATGCAGAGAGAGAGGTAACTCCAGGTTAAAGAGGTGTGAATTGTCCCAAGCCAGTTCAGTCGGTAGGCCTCTGCAAGTCCAGGCTTGTTGGTGGGGGCCGAATGTAATGCGACATGAATCCCAGATCCCGGTTGAGTCCGCATTCATGCGTGCGGAACTTAGCTATAAGTTTTTGCTCAGCAATTTTGCGTTGTCGCGTCTCCTGAAGGCCTCCTTGTAGAATGCTGACCCGGAGATCAGAGGCTGAATGTCCTTGACTGCTGAAGTGTTCCCCAACTGGAAGGGAACAGTCCTGCCTGTTGATAGTCGCACGATGCCCGTTTATTCGTTGTCGCAGTGTCTGCATGGTCTCGCCAATGTACCACGCTTCGGGACATCCTTTCCTGCAGCGTATGAGGTGCGCTGCAGGAAAGGATGTCCCGAAGCGTGGTACATTGGCGAGACCATGCAGACACTGCGACAACGAATAAACGGGCATCGTGCGACTATCAACAGGCAGGACTGTTCCCTTCCAGTTGGGGAACACTTCAGCAGTCAAGGACATTCAGCCTCTGATCTCCGGGTCAGCATTCTACAAGGAGGCCTTCAGGAGACGCGACAACGCAAAATTGCTGAGCAAAACTTATAGCTAAGTTCCGCACGCATGAATGCGGACTCAACCGGGATCTGGGATTCATGTCGCATTACATTCGGCCCCCACCAACAAGCCTGGACTTGCAGAGGCCTACCGACTGAACTAGCTTGGGACAATTCACACCTCTTTAACCTGGAGTTACCTCTCTCTCTGCATCTTTGATGATTTGATTGCCTGCAGGTGCTCGCATTCCGGGGCATCTCTGACTGTGTCTATATAAACATTTCTGGAACAAGCCTTTCCATTCACCTGAAGAAGGAGCCGTGCTCCGAAAGCTCGTGTTTGAAACAAACCTGTTGGACTTTAACCTGGTGTTGTAAGACTTCTTACTTTGCTCTCTCCTTTAAGACATAGCTTAAAATGTTGGATCAAAATTTTTTTGATCATTTGACTATCTCTTTTTGTGGCGTAGTGTCAAACTTTGTCTGACACCGCGCCTGCCAAGTTCCTTGGGCTATGCAGAAATACTGGATGGCAAATCTCTTAACTTCAGCTGTTTGTGTGTCTGGGAGCAACTAGTTCCACAGCAACACAAAGAGCTCAAAAATAAATAATCAGTGCTTACTTGACCGTGAGGAGAGCAAAAGGAGTAGGAGCCTCGTGTTAAAAGGGAATTTGAGACTAAAAAATGGCTGGTGTATTTTAAATCTTACGGTTTTTGCTTGAACAATTTGAAATCTGCTTCTTTCTATCTCCGTTAATTCTATCCTTCTGACCTCCAGCCTGACCCCCCCCCCCCCCTTCAGCAAAACAATGACCAAATGCAGACTGGTGGTTGCTCTAGGTTTAGAATGTGGATCCTTCACTTCACAAGATGTTTCACTGGGTGAATGAGTAGGTGAGGGGAGGGCAGTCTTCAGTTTCCAATGTTGTCGAGTTGTAAAAATAGTGAGTTACAAAATGGTCAACGGTCATATAGATAAGCTTTAGCTTGAAGATTGAATACTCAACAGTGGATCACTGGGTGGTTGGATGGGATGGGTAGGGGGGAGGAACTGGTTTGTGTTTGAATCTCTCTTCAATATTGTCCAGAGTAACAGCACAAAGGCAGAGTAATCCATTGGTATCCCAGTGTTCTGTGCCAGCAGACAAGACGATGGTCACATACAAATCTATACAATACAGTGAGCAAACTGTGTACCATGTTGGATGGGTGGTGTGGTGACAGGGGTAGAGTTTAGATCTCACCCGGAACTTCCTCTTCAATCCTAGCTGGTTGAGTAGGGCAAGGAAAAACCAAACCCACTGCCCCAGAGGAAGGTAGGGAACTGGCGAGGAAATAAGAGTCAGTCCTGGGTCACACATGCAGCAAGCTCACAAGTGCCATTGACAGGAGCCTGTGAATAAGGCCGAGTCAAAGGCAGGGGTCGATCAAAAAACTTTGAATTTTAAAGAAAATCTAACAAGTATTCTAAAGCTTTAGCAACAAAAAATGATTTCTAAATGTAATTTGCTCAATGCCAAATATTGCAGAATAAATCAGAAAGCAACAGAGGACGTATAAGAATCATGTTCATCATCATTTCATCAAAATAGATGAGCTGTGGCAGACGACAACATTTACATAAATCGGATTAAACCTGGCTCCTGCACATCACAATGTTTAAATTTTTGCAATGTAAGACCTTTAAGATGAGATGCTGACCTGCACCAAATACAGCTACTCCGAGCTTCTCTTCATGAAAATGAACCAAAATGTGAAAGGGATTAAAGGAAGCAGTCAGATTTAAAAGGTTCTGTCTTAATCATAGAATCCCTACAGTGCAGGAAGCCTTTCAACCCATCGAGTCTGCACTGACCCATAAGCCCAGTCCCCGTAACCCCACCTAACCTGTACATCCCTGGACTCTAAAGGGCAATTTTTATCATGGACAATCCACCTAACCTGCACATCTTTGGACTGTTGCCTTATTGCCTTATATATAAGTGGCGGCTGGCAGGGGAGGTGGGGAGGGATGAGTTACTGACAGTGTGAGATAGCTGTATTAACATCAGTTCCCTCCAAGGTGGGAGTCCAGTTTCAGAGCTGCCACTGCTCTGAGAAACCACTCAAAAGACTGTCCAAAACTGATCCAGAGTGTATGGAGAAAAAAATGACTTCTCTGGCCGGGGAGTTCAGAACAAGGGGGCGCAGCCTTAAGAATAATGTTCAGGAGAGACGTCAGGAAGCACTTACTCGCACCAAGAGTAGTGGATCTCTGGAACGTACTCCTCCAAAAAAAAAACGGTTGAGCTTAAGCCGATTGAAAATTTCAAAACGGAAATTTTCAGAGATATGCAATCATTGAATTAAGGTTCAGATAATACATGATCTAATTAAATGGCAGTACAGGCCAAGGAATGGACTGCTCCTGTTCCTAATCATACAAGCTAATGGTCTACTGAAAATAATAGGCCATTTACATTATGTGAATTTGAGAGTTTAAGAGCGAAAGTCAGAGAGTGTGGGACAGGGTGTGAGGGAGCTCTAGTAAAATCACTGGTGGGCACGTGCATTGTCCTAAAAATCATTTAAACTCACCTGAAGTAGCTTACAAATCTTATTTTCCCTCAAGATGAAGCACTGGTAGTTAGTTGCTCACTCCAAGTCACTGGTTGTTCTATATCACACATAGAATATAACATTTTCCAACAGGATGCTGTTTGTGACACGTACAAGAATTGGAGGGTACGTCAGACAATGGGGGTATCAAAGACTACTTAGTAGGTATATTTTGGGGAAATCATCTCGGTAGATTAACACGTTGTTTCACTATTTAAAAATAAATACAGTTCTTGTAGAGTACAGACTTGTGCAGAACACAGCTCATTTTTTATTCCAAAATACATACAATCCAGGTGTGTCTTATGAATACTAATAAATCTTCTGTAAGTTATTCAGAGTAATATCATCTGTACATGTTATTATACAAAGGCGAATGCAGCCCGAGTGTAACAATAGAGAGTAGCCTGCATCATAGAAACTTAGTTCTTGTATCTTAAATGGAAACAAACACAGCCCTTATGCACTTTTGAGGGAGTAATATAAGATCATGTATGTTAGACTAATGCTGTTGTTGCATTTCAATGCAGTACTGAAAGAGTGCTGATTATTAGAGGTGCTGTCTTTTTCATAAAATCTAGTCTGATCTGTCAGTTGGGCACAAAGGACCCCAAAGCGAGATTCAAAGAGAATTTGCGAGCTTTCCCTTGTGTTTAAAGCCAATATTTATCCCTCAATCAAATTTGTGAAAACAGATTATCTAGCCACACGTCCGATTGCTGTTTCTAGGACTTTTCTGTACCTAAATTGACTGCAAAGTTTTTTTTATAATATAACAGTCACCACACTCAAAGTAATTAACTGGCTGTAAGGCACTTTGGGGCAAATGGAAACTATGCGATATATATGCAAGACTTGTATTTTTCTCTGGTGCAACATTTATACACATAACAAAGGACAGACATTACTGTATCAAATTGCTGGACAAGTAGATGCCAAATCTGGCATCATCAATTCACTTACAGACCAACAGGTAGAAGAAAAAACAACGCACACTGACATTAAACCACTCAGAGCATGCAGCAGAGAATGCGTTTTCAATAAATGTAGCGTTCTTGTTAGTTGACTTGCATTTGGCAGTTTGTTGGATTTTTTAAAATCAGCGCTGTTAATATTCTTCTTAACTTAATGAGTTCTCTTGGCTCTCATGTATATTAGAGTTCAGCCCTTAAAAAGAATTACTCCCACAACACTGAAACTAAACCATGTCTCCATGATGGAAAGTGTGCAAATAGAGAGCCGCCACAGAAGGCTCGAGTTATTGGGCGATGACTTCTTTTGTTTTTTCTTTCTCCCTTGTGTTCAGACTACCAGATTGCAAGAGGTCAAACTGCCAGGAAGCTGGACTTCAGTATTTATTTGGATAATTTGTGAACCTAAGAGTATTCAATGCCATGCATGTGGGAGCTCAGTTTTCACTGTCTATCTGCGAAATCAGGAGCACAGTGAAATTCCATTATAAAAAGCAGTACATTCGTAATTCATTATTGGATCCTGCAAAGACAGGACAGGATTAATGGCAAAAGAGTCATGGCCATATATTTCAATTCTTTCCCTCTGTAATGGGAATTTACAGGAATAGCAGGTTAACCACTGGAGCCAAAAACAATAACTAAACCAAGGAATTGAGGATTTGACCAACACCAGGGGAGAAACAGAATTAAGTTAATGGAGTCTAGGATATAACTGAAGAATGCTGAGGCAGCACGGTGAAACAATGGTTAGCACTGCTGTCTCACGGTGCGAGGTCCCAGGTTTGATCCTGACCCCGGGTCACTGTCCGTCTGGAGTGTGCACATTATCCCCGTGTTTGCTTGGGTTTCGCCCCCACAAAACAAAGATGTGCAGGGTAGGTGGATTGGCCACGCTAAATTGCCCCTTAATTGGAAAAAATGAATTGGGCACTCTAACTTTTGAAAAAATGAAGAAAAAAATAACTGAAGAATGCCAATACATAGAATTTACAGTTCCGAAGCAGGCCATTCAGCCCAACTAGTCAATGCTGGTGTTTATGTTCCACCACGAATGATAAGATCGTTAATAATAATGCAGGCATGGAAGAATTGAATGCATGGTAGCATTCATAACCTGTGCCAAGAACAAACTAAATATCACAATTTTGGCTCTGATTTAATAAAAGATTAGTTTGAATTTGAGGATGACTTTAAGGTTAATGGAGGATGTAGGATGCAGAACAATTGCAATGCGGGGGTGTCCAGAACCAGGGGTCACAGTCTAAGGTATGGAGTAAACCACTTATGACTGAAGTGAGGAGAAATTTCTTCACCCAAAGAGTGGTGAGCCTGTGGAATTTGCTATCGCAGAAAGTGTTTTGTTACCTGTGTGGTAGGTAACATGTGCTACTCAATCCAGTAACAGCAGAGGCTTCCGGAAGAAGGCTCGAAATCGTCCAGAAGTTTATGTAAGGTTTATTGAGTAACAGAACTTAACAACTGCGTGAGCTCTTACTTTAAGGACTATACTAGTAGAAAGGTTACAACTTTTACATACGACAACTAGGACTGACCACACTAGCAGCCCTGAGCTAAATCTCTGCTTCTGCTCTCCTCACAGTCTAATCAGCCAAAGAGCCCGGAGGGTGCTTGCTTCTCCTTTTATACCCGCCAGTGCTGCACCATAGTGATCCTTCCATTTCCCATCAACCCCTCTGTACATATCCATGTAAAGATCACTACAGAAAGTGCACAAGGCCAACACATAGTGGGGTGTATTCTCAGCTGTCGGGATTCTCAGTTGCGCCGTCAGTGCACCCACGCCGGGGAATTTCCCAATGGTGTGGGGCTGCCCACAATGGGAAATCCCATTGGCCGGCTAGTGGGACAGTAAATACCCCTACCGGCGGGGTGGAGAATCCCGCCCAGGATGTTTTCAAGAAGGAGTTAGATGTAACTCTTGGGGCTAAAGGGATCAAACGACATGGGGCAAAAAGCAGGAACAGGTTACGGAGTTAGATGATCAGCAATGATTATATTGAATGGCAGAGCAAGCTCGAAGGGCTGAATGGCCTACTCCTATTTTCTGTGCTTCTATGGCTGCAATTTTCATACAGTGAAGTACACAGAGCAATTAGATCACTGAGGAGATAATTTGTTTTAGTGATTTTGGTTGAGGGATAAATATTGATCCGGGTGCAATATTTACCAACTGCTTTGAAAATATGTCGATAGATCCCTCTTTTCACATCAAGAACAAGCTTGATACCTACAGCTATTTCCACACAATTACAGAACTTTCTCCAAGCTGGCTGCAATCACCTGTCCACTTTTCTGTTCCAAGGTGCACCATTCAGTTCAGTTAACATTCAAACAGATATCGTGCCATAACTCTAACTGATTGCACGTGGAGAGGGATCAAGTCTTTCATCATTGACCGAATGATTATAAATAACAGTAATTCCCCGATTTAAGAGAAAAACTGCATCCAGCAAAACATCAACAGAAAGAACCTCAATTATTTTGTAAAGTTCAGCGTTCTTTTATTTCTTTAATAAAAGGCCTATGGCTTTGGGACGCACACACACGCATTCGGGAATTGTTGAGTGAGAGAAAGAACAGGTGAGCTTATATCTCTGACCTTTTTGGCCGGAAGACATTCCAAAGCACTTTGCAGCCATTGAAGTAACTTTTGAAGTATAGTCACTGTTGTAATGCAGGAAACATGGCAGTCAATTCTGCCCAACAAACAGCAGCGAAACAGTGACCTGATCGTCAATATAACATGCAGATCAAGGCAAAACTCCAAAAAGGATACGTGTAGATATTGCGAAAAGTAAACCTCATCAGAACAGAAAAAAAAACAAAATTTATATGCTATCTGAAGTCTAGTCTCATTAGATTCAGGCAGACAGGAATTTAAATTAACATCTGTTTGAAAGATCAGAGATCTGAGATGCAACATGACAACCAGGAACTGGGAGGTGGGGCATCGGGAGGGTACCTCGCTGTGTAAAAATTAGTGTTTAGAGTTTTACATTTGATATATGTATCATAAGCACAATTAATTATTGATTGGCACAGAGTACCTGCGCCCAATATGACCTCAACACATTGTCACAAGAGGATCTGCAGCCTTAGATGTGGTATTTTGTTTATTTACATTTCTCCCAGGTGTGCAGAACCCGATCATATGCATGTCCCTGATCTCCCTGCGGATTACTCTTTCAACTCCCTTGTCCTCTTGCTGTTTCAGCCTCTCCTTATTATGGATTCTTGCAAAGCTCCAATCAAGCTCAGAGCAAACGTGGCATGAGCCTGCTGGATTTAGTATGCATCGCCTACAGATTCCACACTAACAGGGGATACTTAGAACTCTTCAATCTTCCTATGTTGAGCATTTTGTCGGGCTCCCTGAAACAGCCTTACACAAGGCTCCACTGCATTTTAAGGGAAGCTGTTGGCACATTCCCTGCGATTGCCAGTTAGATGTTTGTGAGAGTTTGTAGTGCAGTCATGAGGGCGTCAGTCATTATACACACTGCACTAAATTTCAGACGCCCAGAGTGAAAAGCCTGGTCGTGGAAGGTGTGGTGTCCACAGGCTGCCATCAGTGTTACTGATGAGATGTGCCTGCCAGAGGAAGGCTCATTAAAAGGACATACACTTAACGAGAAAAATAAATCATCAACAGTTCTTTCTGAAAGCCAGAGTTTGATGTGCATCAAACAAAATGAGAAGGTTTTGCCAGTTACTTTCAAACACCCTTGATCTTAAGGGATAAAGCAGATGTCAGAGCTTTCATATTACATGCTTCTTCTAAATAAATGAAACATTGGACTAAAGCTAACTGAAGGGATGCAGCAGCGATTTCTGAAATTGAAACAACTGTTGGAAGAGTAGGTCTGTTGGTATCCCATTAAAGAAAAGGGAGGCCAACCCGATAGGTGTGACCCTTTCCTTAAAACTGGAAACTGAGAATAAGTGTGTCACTTTAATGGAACTTAAAACGGGGATGTATATGGGAGGGAGAGTAAATAACAGGGTAAACAGTTTGTGATTCAACACACCTCACATCCGTTCCCTGTGGACAACTCGTGGAGAAGAATGAAGTTACAGGTATGACCATCTGTGGTCAAATGTTAAAAGTTAGAAAGCGGGGGCAAATAGTGGAGCTTGGTGGGGTGGGGTATGGGAGGGATCCTTGGGTTATTCTCTCTCCTTCAATATTGAAATCACTTTATAGAAATATCCACACCTCCATCATGGGGCATTTCTAAACTCAGTTCACACTACGAGTGGCGTACCACAAGGATCTGTTCTGGGGCCGTTGCTGTTTGTCATTTTTATAAATGACCTAGAGGAGGGCACAGAAGGTTGGGTGAGTAAATTTGCAGACGACACTAAAGTCGGTGGAGTTGTAGACAGTGTGGAAGGATGTTGCAGGTTACAGAGGGACATAGATAAGCTGCAGAGCTGGGCTGAGAGGTGGCAAATGGAGTTTAATGTAGAGAAGTGTGAGGCGATTCACTTTGGAAAGAAAAACAGGAATGCGGAATATTTGATTAATGGTAAAATTCTTGGCAGTGTGGATGAGCAGAGGGATCTCGATGTCCATGTACATAGATCCCTGAAAGTTGCCACCCAGGCTGATAGGGTTGTGAAGAAGGCCTATGGTGTGTTGGCCTTTATTGGTAGAGGGATTGAGTTCTGGAGCCGTGAGGTCATGTTGCAGCTGTACAAAACTCTGGTACGGCCGCATTTGGAGTATTGCGTACAGTTCTGGTCGCCTCATTATAGGAAGAACGTGGAAGCTTTGGAACGGGTGCAGAGGAGATTTACCAGGATGTTGCCTGGTCTGGAGGGAAAATCTTATGAGGAAAGGCTGATGGACTTGAGGTTGTTCTCGTAGAGAGAAGGTTAAGAGGTGACTTAATAGAGGCATACAAAATGATCAGAGGGTTAGATAGGGTGGACAGTGAGAGCCTTCTCCCGCGGATGGAGGTGGCTAGCACGAGGGGACATAGCCTTAAATTGAGGGGTAATAGATATAGGACAGAGGTCAGAGGTAGGTTTTTTACGCAAAGAGTGGTGAGGCCGTGGAATGCCCTACCTGCAACAGTAGTGAACTCGCCAACATTGAGGGCATTTAAAAGTTTATTGGATAAGCATATGGATGATAATGGCATAGTGTAGGTTAGATGGCCTTTAGTTTTTGACTTCCCATGTCGGTGCAACATCGTGGGCCGAAGGGCCTGTACTGCGCTGTATCGTTCTATGTTCTATGTACATTGGGGAACCATATCCTGAGAGACAACCACCTCTTTATTTCTCTCCAGAGGCAAGTTGGAACCTGGGCTCTGGGCATTTATACAACACTTTTACCTGTCAAATGGTACTTCATTTGCTGTAAAGTGCTTTGAAATGTTCTGAAGTGGTGTTATTAAAACTCAAGTCCTCTCTATTCTTTAACCTCTGATGTGGAAATTAATTCATGACAATGCAATTGTTGCGCTACAAGTGCATTCTTAAATGCGGTGGATGCATGTTTGACAGAAGACTTTTGACAGTTTTTTGCAAATATTAACAATCCCAAGGTGTCATTTCGGGGAACAACCAGGACACAGGGACTTCATGATCACACACACAAACTCAATATTCAGCATCATCTATCCTTACAGCATAGAACGGTAGAAGTCAAGATACAGCTGAAAACAAGGGGCAGTATGGTGGCGCAGTGATTAGCACTGCTGCCTATAGCGTTGAGGACCTGGGTTCGATCCCGGCCCCGGGTCACTGTAGTGTTTGACATTCTCCCAGTGTCTGCGTGGGTATCACCCTCACAACCCAAAGATGTGCAGGGTAGGTGGATTGGATACGCTAAAATGCCCCTTAATTGGAAAAAAATTATTGGGTACTCCAAATTTATTTTTTAAAATATACAACTGAAAACCACGCAGAAAAATGGCATTTATCAAGTCATTTAAAAAAAGTTGGTGTTTAAATTAGATTCAATTGGCTGCTGAGTGGATCATGTGATGCACACAGCTCACTGTCTCTACTATTTGCTGAAACAACAGTGTTGAGTTAGCCTTCCAAAAACCCTTTTGATTTTTGCTTTGTTTGAAAGTATTCTTGCAGCTTGCTTGTGTCTCCAGCTTGCCAGCCCCTTCGATAACTTCTTCCGACAAGGAAGCATTTTCATTCACTCACGGTCATGCTCACCTTCTCCTCTCATCTCATCTGCCTTTAAGCAGATGCATTGAATTTTTCAACACTCAAAAGTTTTGCTGCTCTCCTCTTCCCTAAAGAGAACAGGCAATACCATAGGGAAGATTATCACTTAAATTTAAAGCATCGCTGCCCATTTGAAGTATTCGCAAAATTGGATTTCAGGTGCTACGTCCAATTTTAGAAAGGTCAGGGAGGAATTAGAAGGATGATTCTGGGGTATATGCATTTGTAGTTAGGAATAGAAGTTCACAGATTAGAGTGGACAAAACAGAACTGGGAAGAGACATGACCCAGGGGCCTTCCGGTGACAGCATGAAGGAGGAAGTCACACATTGGGTGGTTCCTGCTTGAGGCTTCATTTTTTTGGAATTTAATGCCCGGTCCCAGGAGCAATTTTTCATTAAATAAGTGCAGGAAGACATATGGAAAGGGGAGGATGTCCAAAAATCAGAAGCAAGCCGCCGTGAAGAAGGGGCGAGTGAAGGTTCACCGTCAAGTGAAAGGGTCAGCTCGGCAACTGGAAAGATGGCGAATGCTGGGTCGCTGGGTGGGGCCACACCTTTCACTGCAGAAAAGATGACCAAGAGGGCGGCATGGTGGCTCAGTGGTTCGCACTGCTGCCTCACGGTTCGATCCCGGCCCTGGGTCACTGTCAGTGTAGAGTTTACGCATTCTCCCCGTGTCTGCGTGGGTCTCACTTCCACAACCCAAAGATGTGCAGGGTAAGTGGATTGGCCAAACTAAATTTCCCCTTAATTGGGAAAAAAAAAGGATTGGGTACTCTAAATATATTTAAAAAAAGAAAAGATGACCGAGGTGATGTCCGTGGAATTTGAAAAGCAGTTTTCTAAGCACATGGAGGTGATGAGGTAGGAGATGATGGTGGCAATGAAGGTGCTGGTGGAGGAGGAGGCGATTGTCCCGGTGAAGGCGGTGGTGTCGAAGACATAGGCCCAGGTGTGGGAGCAGGGAGAGAAGCTGAAGCTGGAGGAAGCCTAGTCACAACACAGTGATCAGCTCATCTCAATCGGTGAGGAGCTGCAGAGGGTGGTGGAGGCCAACAAAAGTCAGAGAGCGAAGGTGGAGAACCTGGAAAACAGATCTAGGTGGCAAAATCTGAGAATTGTGGGCCTGCCTGAAGGGGTGGAGGGAGTACTTTGCCAAGATGCTGGCGGATCTGTTGGGGGAGGGGGAAGATCCCTCCCCATATGAGCTGGATCGGACTCATCGATCATTGAGGCCTAAACTGAAGGCAAATTAGCCGCCAAGAGCGGTAATTATTTGTTTTCACAGGTACCACGTGAAGGTGAAGGTCCTGAGTTGGGCAAAGCAGAAGTGGGAGATGCAGTTGGCTGGAGCTGGTATACGTATACACCAGGACTTAACCATGGAGTTGGTAACGAGCCTTTGGCTGAGTGAAGGTGGCACTGTAGAACAGCAGTGTGCGGTTCAGTACACTGAACCCAGCTAAGTTGAGGATGACCTACAACTCCAAAGACTTTTACTTCAAGACAGTGGAAACGGCAGAGGCGTTCGTGAAGGCAGAAGGACTGGGTCAGAAGTGAGAAATGGGACTGAGGATTGGTCTTGGACTGAGGGTCGGGGGGGTTGGAAGATTGTATATAGTTCTATTTTTTAAATTTCATGTTGTTATAGGTGTTAAATGGAGTGAAGTTGCCTATTTGGGTAAGGTAGGAGGTGGGACGTTTTGCAATTTCTGTTTTCTGGGGTCTGTGTGTTTGCACTGGGTTTGTCTGTGGTTTCCTCGGATCGGGTAGGCGGAAGGGGCTGCGGACATTAGAGCTTGGCAGAACAGGTTTCGATGGGCCTAGGAGGTGTGAAACGTCGGGGGAGGGAACCGATATTGGAAGAGGTGTTTTTGAGTGGAAGTGGATAGGGGAATTCTGGGGGGGTACAGAGGGTGGAGGGGTTCGATGGCAACAAAGGAACTGGGCGAGCCTGGTCCAGTGGGCAGGGCCTGGAGTTATGATGATGGTGGATAGGAGGGCCGGGGGTGGGGGGGGTCAGAGATCCTCAGTCAGAATAGTTACGTGGAACGTGAGGGGGTTGGAGAGGTCGAGGTTTGTGCACCTAAAAAGCTTAAAGCCCTATGTTGTCATGCTACAAAAGGCTCACCCTTAAGGTAAATAACCAGGTGAGGCTCAGGAAGGGCTGGGTGAGCCAATTATTTCATTCAGGGATACTAATAATAATAATAATCTTTATTAGTGTCACACGCAGGCTTATATTAACTCTGCAAGGAAGTTACTGTGAAAATCCCCCAGTCGCCACACTCCGGCGCCTGTTCGGATATTTTGAGGGAGAATTCAGAATGTCCAATTCACCTAATAAGTGCGACAGTAGGGCGCGAGGGATAGTGGTTTTTGGTGGGTAAGAGAGTGAGGTTCCAGATGGAGGTGGTGGTTTCGGACCAAGTGGGTAGATATGTAATAGTAACAGGGCATTGGAGAGGAAGTTGGTGGCGTTGACAAGTGTGTATGGCCCTCACTGGGACGATGCAGGATTTGTGAGGAAGGTACTTGGGGGCCATTGCAAACTTGGATTTGCACGAGTTAACAGTGGAAGGGGATTGGAATCTGGTACAAGAGCCAAGGATGGATAGGTCACAGTCACACTCGCTTGCCCAGTCTGGGGGGGGGGGGGGGGGGGGGGGGGGGGGAGGGGGGGGGTAGTTTTTCTCCTCAGTTCACAAGGTTTATTTAAGGATAGACTTTTTTGTAGTAGGGAAGACATTACTGGTGGGGCTTGATCAGAGTATTCGGCGATAGCGATCTCGGTTCATGCGCCACATTGGGTGGACATGGTCCTGGAGAAGGGAATAGCACAGAGACCAGGGTGGAAAATGTGCGTGGGGTTGCTGGGGGACCAAAGTTTCTGTGAAAAGATCAGGAAGGTGATTGAGGAGTACATGGGCTTTAATTGTACAGGGGAAGTATCACAGGCGGTGGTAAGGAAGGCCCTGAAGGCGACAGTGAGGGGAGAGGTGATATTGTTTAAGGACAAGGGGCGGAATTCGCCGCAAGGCCCAACGCCGTCGTGAAACCCGGAGAGGTTCATGACGGCGTCGGAAGCCTCTCCCGGCCCCCCTATTCTCCCCTCCCCGGGGGGATAGGAGGGCCGCACTGGGAAACTCGGCCGCTGGGCCTTGTCCCTGGCTTCAAGGCCCGGTGTGCCAAGAATTACGTGGCGGCGGCACCCACTGACGTCAGCCGCGCATGCACGGGTTGGGCAGCTCAAACCCAAGCATGCGCGGTTGCCGTCTTTCCCCTCAGCCGCCACGCAAGACGTGGTGGCTTGATCTTGCGGGGCGGCGGAGGGGAAAGAGTGCGTCCCCTTGAGACGCGTCCCCTCCCGAGCACGGTCGTGGTGCTCGATCCCCGATCCACCCCCCACAGGCGCCACACTTACCTGGCGCACCATGTTCACGACAGCAGTGACCAGGTGTGGTTGCCGCCGCATGAACAGGTCGGGAACGGCAGGCCGCTCGGCCCATGTGGGCCGGAGAATCGCGGGCCGCCGTGAAAAACGGTGGACCGTGTTTCTCCGAGCGGCGTGTCGCAAAACCGGACACGCCATTTTGGGGTGGGTGGGAGAATAGCGGGAGGTGCGGGAGCGGACCTCCCTCTATTCTCCCACCCATCGTGGTTGCGGAGAATCGCGCCCATGGTGAATAAATAGGAAAGGGACGAGAACCAAATGCTGATAGAGGCGATGTTGGAGGTGGACAGGAGATACGCGGGGGATGCAGATCCGTCCCTGTTGGAGAGAAGGGGGGAGCTTCATGATAGCTTTGACTGGTTGTCCACGGGGAAGGAGGTACGCCAACTGAGGTGGGTGACGAGATCGGTTTACGAATATGGGGAGAAGGCGCATACTGGCAGGCCAACTTCGGAGGGAGGCGGCGGCGAGGGAAATAGCCTAGGTGCGGGATAGGACGAGAAAATTGGTGGTGGCTCCACACCCGATTAATAAGGCGTTTTTCTATTAAAAAGTCTAAAGATCGGAGCCACCAGGGGAGGATCAGGGAATGAGGGAGTTCCTGGACGGATTGGAGTATCCGAGGATGGAGACAAAGATAGGGCCACACTGGAGAGGTCGGTGGGGGAACAGGAGGTAAAGGAGGCAATTGGGAGGACGCAATCAGAGAAGGTGGCAGGGCCAGAGGGGTTCCCAGTGGAGTATTACAAGAAATTTAAGAATAAATTGGTGCCGCCGATGGTGGGGATGTTTGAGTAGGCAATAGGGAATGGGATGCTACCACAAATATTGGAGTAGGCCTCAATCTCCTTGCTGTTAAAGAAAGATATGGACCCGACGGAGTGTTGGTCATATATGCCCGGATCGCTACTGAATGTTGACGGAAAGATACTGGTAAAGGTACTGGCGGCTAGGTTGGGGAGCTGCCTCCTGAAGGTGATAGGAGACCAGACAGGGTTCGTGAAAGGAAGGCAGCTATTTTCGATGGCCCCAGACAAGTATTCTGGGAGTTTAGTGCTGGTGGCAACACCGAAGATTTGGAGACAGTTGAGGCTGCACTTTAAGCTGGGGGCTGGATCAAGGGAGATGCCGATTAGGGAGAACCATAGGTTTGAGCCAGGGAAGCTGGACGGGAGGTTTCGGAGATGGGAGGATAGGAGGATCAGGGATTTAAAAGACAAGTCCCTGGGGGGGACGTTTTACGAGGTTAGAAGAGTTGGGGGGAGAAATATGACTGGGGCAAGGGGAAGGGTTTAGGTACCTGCAGCTCCGGAACTTTGCTAGGCAAGAGGTTCCCAGAGCTTCCCGATAGCGTTGGCCGCCTCGTTGTTGGAAGAGGTATTGGCGGCAGTGGGAACAGGGAAGGGGGTGGTGTTGCCGATCTACGGCAAGATTTTGGAGGAGTACTGGGTGTCCGCGGAGAGGATTAAAACCAAGTGGGAAGAAGAGTTGGGAGGAGGTTATGGAAGAAGGTCTGTGGTGTGAGGTGCTTGGAGGGTGAACGTCTCATCCTCATGCGCGAGGCTGGGGCTGATATAGCTGAAGGTCATGTACAGGGTGCACCTCACAATGGCGAAGAGGAGCCGACTCTTTGAAGAAGTGCAGGATGGATGTGAGTGGTTTGGGAGGAGCCCTGCAAAGCATGTCCATATGTTTTGGTCCTGTCCGAAGCTGGGGTAGTATTGGAGGTACTGTTAGGTAATTTGGACATTCTGAATTCTCCCTCCATGTACCCGAACAGGCACTGTAGCGTGGCGAATCAAGGATTTTCACAGTAACCTCATTGCTGTATTAGTGTATGCCTACTTGTGAAAATAAAGATTATTATTATAAGAAGCCATTTTTGGGGTGGGGTTGGACCGGCCCGAGCTGCAGACGGGTGTGGCGGCAGCAGGTGTTTTAGTCTTCGCCTCGCGGAGGCGGGTGGGGTGGAGGTCAACTTTTCCGCTCTGTGCCTCGGCTTGGAGGGGGAATCTACTGGGATTTCTGACTCTTGAGAAGGTGAAATTTGAGCCGAGGGGGATGAAGGAGGGGATCTACAATTCACGGGGACTGGTTCATAGGTGGATTAGCCATGCTAAAGTGCACTTAGTTTCCAAAAGAGGTTTGGTGGAGTTACGGGGATAGGGTGGAGGTATGGGCTTTAGTAGAGTGCTTTTTCCAAGGGCTGGTGCAGACTCGATGGGCCGAATGGCCTCCTCCTGAACTGTAAATTCTATGATTCTATGCACCGCAGACCCTGCCTGCTGCACCTCAGGCTCTGCTTGCTGTAATTCTGCAGGAGGCCCCACTCTGCCTCTAACCTTTTTTAAAAATAAATTTAGAGTACCCAATTCAATTTTTCCAATTCAGGGGCAATTTAGCGTCACCAATTCATCGACCCTGCACATCTTTGAGTTGTGGGGGTGAAACCCACGCAAACACGGGGAGTATGTGCAAACTCCACACGGACAGTGACCCAGAGCCGGGATCGGACCTGGGACCTCGGCACTGTGAGGCAGCAGTGCTAACCACTGTGCCATACTCTGCCTCTAACTTAATGGCTCACACGGTGCTGTCAATAGTCACTCCAATACTGAAACACTCTTATTTATTGCTCAGTCTCAGCCACCGGGTATTGTTCACATATTTATTCCATCACCATTCAGGGCAATTTTACAATGATAATTTTCAATCTTGAATTGTGACAAAATAATCAGACTCTAATTTTCTGTTGCCGTACTAGTTACTTGCCCAGACATTTTTATTTTTCACTCCCAAAGAAAATTTTGCAAAGATGAAATATATATTGAAATATCTGCAGCATCTTTACCAATATTTCTTTCCCTAGTTCATCCACTTACCTTTAAGCGACCACATTGCTTTAAATTTATCCCTCATCCATTGTGTAAGCGGCTTTAAAATGTAATTACTTGCCCTTTCCTGATACCCCCATAGTACACTCCCAGGGCAGGGAGTCACACAGACTACATAAATGAAGTTGGCCATGAAAGCTGGAAGGGTCAGTGCAGAACTGTAGGTGCATGAATGCTGTGCTCGACCAATGCTTGCTCAGATTGTCTAGCGGAAAATATGCACACAGAACCTTCCAAATCCAACCACAAAAAAAGTGCTAACTTGTGAGCCCTGAAGTCCACGATTGCACTGCCATAATTCAGCATTAATAAATGAGATGTCCATGTTTGAGAAACAGTTGTCGCTGGGGGGTGGGTAAGGTGGGGGAGTGGGGGTGCAGGTATGAAAAAGAGGACTAATTGAAAAAACATTATATACCATGCTTATTTTTGCACTATGTTGTTCTGCTAGTGTGTTTGGAATAAAATATATTGAAAAAAATAAAGGAATGGAACCAACACACCACCTTTAAAAAACTTATTCACCACAGATCCCACATTCACCCACCTGACTTCAACCTGCCACGTCAACATTAGGCAATCCTCAGCCGTTTCCCCACTGGCCAAGGGCCTTTGTGCAGCAAATCAGCACAAGTGGGGGGTGTGGGGCTTTGCAGGGAACCCAGACCACAGCTGGGGTGCACCCCAATCAATCACTCGCATCATTGAAGACTGACCCCTGACAAAATTCAGCGGATGGCTCAGAGAGATCCACTTAGCCACTGCGGAAGCTATTGCCTGGCTTGCTGATTACTGGACACGCCTGATTTACCAAGCCCGTAGGGGGAAAGAGAAGGAATTATACTTTCTTCTACAAAAAAATGTCAAAAAGAAAATGTCAAACTTTCTCCTCAGTGCCCCAGTCTCAAGTTCATACCGTGACATTGCTGGTGCCTGGGTTGGTGTCGGATCCTGTGCCACAGTTGGTACAGATGCTGGTTTAAAATCCGCCGCTGTTGTATTCGACCGATGAACACTGGTGATCTTGGCGCCTGCCCTGCAACAACAAGGGAAAAAGCACAGGGCTAAATCGCTGGCTTTGAAAGCAGACCAAGGCAGGCCAGCAGCACGGTTCAATTCCCGTACCAGCCTCCCCGAACAGGCGCCAGAATGTGGCAAATAGGGGCTTTTCACAGGAACTTAATTTGAAGCCTACTTGTGACAATAAGCGTTTTTCATTTAATTTCATTTTCAAATAGAAGAGGTTACAATTCACAAACATCACTGGACTGAAGGCTGCATTCTTCTCTCTTTATTTGAGAATTCCGAACAATTTACTGCTTATTTACAGCAGAGCACTTAGCAAATCTCAATGGAATCAGACAGAGTCAACATGGTTTTGTGAAGGAGAAATTGTGATTGACTAATGGATTCATTTTTTGAGCAGTTAAATATTCTGATCAGGTCATTAAGATGGTGTATAGGGGAGGTCAATAGGTGTAATCTTTATGGACTTTCAGAAGATATTTGATCAGTGATGCGGAGGGGGGGGGTGGGTGATGCCCCAGCCATCTGTCGTGCTCCCATTGTGTTTATGCTTTAACTGATGGAGATATAAACTGTGCTCCAAACCCTTGTACAGGGTGAGAAGTCCTCGGGAAGACAGTAGAAGGCTGATCTCCCAACACATGTTGAAGAAAGACCTTTAGTCACTGGAACCCTCACACTAGAGTGGTTTCATCATTTAACCACAACAATCAGTTTGAAAAAAGATTGGGTACGTCTCAGTGGATTTGAGCTAAAGTTCCCGGAATGGCACATTCAGCAGGGTGTTTCTCAGCAATGAAAGACCCCGCTACTCAACCGCACTTTGCCAGTTTCTTTTGACCTCGGTGAGGAACGTCACCCCCCCCCCCCCCCCCCCCTCCCCACCACCTCCCACACACCCGTCCCCACCTCACCCACCTTACCTCTTACGAGTCCTTGAGCCATCCCTCACCTCTTGTGGGAAAGGTCGTCCCCGGGCCCGACCCCTGGCATGGGCAATCTTGAAACTGGGCACCTTAGCACTGCTAGCCTGGCACTGCCACTTGGGCACCCTGCCACTGGGCTAGGTGGCAGTGCCAGGCAGGCTGGCAGTGCTGAGGTACCCAGATGCAAGGGGGAGTGCCATGGTGCCACCCTCCCTGTCTCCAACCACCCGGTGTTCTTCAATGGCCTGTGAGGCCCTCCACAGTCCCGTTACAACTGGTCTTATGCAGGATAGGACATTTGTGTGGGCCAGTACTAAGCGGTGCCCTGGCGAGGCCTCCCAGGTGTGGACGGTGAATCCTGGGCCTCGGGCAAACTGGTGCATGCATATTTAAATTAGCTTAATGGATAATTTAAATATGCAGATCCTGACACTAAGCCAGACGAGGAAAGGCCACTAAATCACGCACAATATTAGCAAACATGAAAGCGCAAGGAATTGCCTGTAACCTTCTGGTATGGTTTGGAAATTGGTTGCAGGATAGGACACAGGGAGTAGGGATAAAGAATATTGTCTGGGTGTAAGAAGCAAAGTTTACCAGAAATGTTTTCTTCGCCTTCAACCGTTCACCATATTTATCAATGGTTTGAGTGAAGGAGAGGTGTAGATCCAAGTTGGGCAGATGAAGAAACAGGAAGTTGCACAGACACACTGATAAGTGGGTCAACAAAACCATGCCAAATGGTATTCCATGAGGGTAAATGTAATATCATATAAATTAAGTCCAAGAATGACAAATTAGAATATTTTGTTAATAGTGAGAAATGACAAACAATGAAACAGCAAAAGGATGTTCACATACACACACCGCTAACTACTAGAGAAAGTTAAAAGAAAGGTTAATGAAATTTTGTCCTCTAGCTCGAGGGCAATGCAATACTCAGGAAGTGGTCTTTCACTTGTATGGAGTCTTGGTCAGACCCCATTGGCACTGCTGAAGATCATGGGCTGGATTCTCTGGTCCCCCAGCCGCGAGGTTCCCGGTGACGCGCTGTTTGCTGGTGGCGGAATTCTCTACTCTCACCATTTGTCCTCAGCGCCTTGAGGCAGCAGTGCTAAACACTGCACCACCTTGCCACCTGGCTTTCTAAGACTTTCAAGCCATAGTGGACAGAGGTACTGGGAACTGTATAGAACCCTCTCGGGCTGTGAGACTCGCATTGAATGTTTCTGGTGAATATTAGATGTATCACAATTGTATTGAAGCACCTCAGAATGCAACTTGATCTCTGTAGATCTTTACACCATTTGTGATGACCAATTTGAAATGTCTATAATGTTTCTTTGACTGTATTGAAGCACCTCAGAATTCAACATGATGTATGTGAGAACATGAATATTATTGCACTTTGTGTGATGGGCATTTTGAAACGCTTGTAATGTTCTTCCAGATATTTCACGAATAAAACATATTTTTACAAATAAAAACCAAACTGAGGGGATGGAAACTGTGCCGAACCCCTCGGGCTCTATGACTCGCATTGAATGTCTACAGTAAGTATTACATGTATCACAGCTGTATTGAAGCACCACAGAGCGCAATATGATCCATGTAGAAAATTTGAATATGATTGCATTCTCTATTATACATAGAAAATAGAAGCATGAGGAGGCCATTCAGCCCTGCTCTGCCATTCATTATGATCATAGCGTTATGACCCCCTGGGGAGTAAGGGAAGATGCCCCAACTAATTTCCATCAACTCATAATAAGCATGAACTCCCCTGGTAATTGGGGGCGGAGCTTCCCCCTTAACAAGGAAGACTCCACAGTATAAAAACCCGGGCCTGGGTGACGTTCACGGAGGGTGTCCCTTCGGGGCATGGGAGTTGGGTAGTGTATTTTAACAAATCTCTTTCTTTGTATCCTACCGTGCATCATATGAGTGTTTCTCGCCTGTCGGATTCTACACTGTCGACGAGGCTGAAGTGGAGCCGCCGCCAACACCGCATGTTCCAGACCCGGACCATTTCGTCTAGGCCGCAAGAAGGGCGAAACGGTGACACAGTGGTTAGCATTGCATTCTCTTAGCGCCAAGGATCTGGATTCGATTGCAGCCTCGGGTGACACTCTTGTGTGGAGTTTGCATATTCTTCCTGTGTCTGTGTGGATTTTCTCCAGGTGCTCCGGTTTCCTCCCACAGTCCAAAGATGTGCAGATTTGTTAGATTGGCCATACTAAATTGCCCCTTAGTGTCCAAAAGATTACGTGGGATTACGGGAATAGGTGTGTCAGTACAGGCTGGATGAGCTGAATGGCCTCCTTCTGCATTGTAGGGATTCTATAATTCTATGATTACCTCAACCAACCTAGATACCTCATTTATAAAGCTGGAGGCCTTTGATGTGAGTAACGATGGTTGGGCTCAATATGTAAAGGGGATGGAATATTTTTTCCAGAACAATGCCATAATTGGAGATAAACGGCAGACTGTAACCCTACTGACAGTGGTTGGCGGGCCAATATATGCACTTAGTAAAAGCTTTGCACACCCGGACGTGTCTGACTCCTGGTCTTTTGCAGCTTTGGTAGAAGCCACTTAAAATCCAAAACCAGCACTGATTGCCGCTTCCATGCAGACCCTCAAGCCCAAGGTGAACCAAACAGCGAGTGTTTGGCGCATTTAAGGAAGCTGGCAGAGACTTGCGAGTTTGGGCCGACCCTGAGCGAATTCTGTCACAACCGTTTTTTCTGCGGGATCCGGGAGGCCAGATAAAGTTTTTGACCAAAGCCCATCTGAAATTGCAGCGGGCAATTGAGATTGCCATCTCCCGTGAGACCGCAGAGTTGGGAGTCCAGGAACTTCAAAGGATGGCAGTATGGAATCTGGGACACTCTGGAAGATGCCGCCAAGAACCATCCTGACCCGAGGACCGCGAGACCTGGCAGTGGGGCACCTGCCCAAAAGATGGCAGTGGCCACCGCAGAGCAACAGGGGAATGCAGGTACAAATCTGCAGAGCAGGGGTACCCAGACAGATGTCCAGGCCCAAGAGCCGGGCGACGATCAGCCCGCCGCACTTGAAGACGGTTCCACCCCCCTCATGACAGGGTGTACTATATCGATGACCATGAGGATGACCCCCTACCTACAACTCTACTGTGTTAACAGCACCCCAATTTGCCGTTTTGGTAAATGGGTACACAATAGGCACCCTATGGACATGGAGCTGGATACTGGAGCAGCTGTGTCTGTGATCAGCCCATACATTTGAGGGCACCCGCACCGGCCTCCACATATTGACTCTCCGTGACACCGAGACCAGGCTGGCCACCTACATCGGAGAGCCATTGGCTAGTGAGGGCATCGCCAAATGCTAGTGACTTCTGGGCACCAATCCGCTAAACTGCCATTGGTGGTAGTCTGTGGTGAAGACCATGTTTGCTGGCTGGGGACTGGCTGTGCCATTGGAAACACAACTGGCAGAGGGTACGCTGCATGGATCCGCACGGTTGCAAGGAGATCCTGGCGAGATTCCCCGAGGTCTTCACACACGGACTGGGGACTATTAAAGGGGCTGCGGCCCTAAGCAGTGTAGTCCCACAGGCACAGCCTCATTATTTCCTCACCCACCCAGTCCTCTACACATTGTGGCCAGCAGTTGATGCCGAATTGGACCGGCTGGAACATTTAGGGATGATCTGCCCCATACAATTCGGCAATTGGGCACCTCGGTCGTGCCAATACTCAAACCAGATGGTTCCATGCGTCTCTGTGGGGACTATAGGATGATAGTAAACCGTATTTCCCGTTTGACCAATACCCAGTCCGCCACATCAAGGACCTCTCTGCAAATCTGAACGGAGTACGAATATGAGTCATGCATATCTACAGTTTTAAAAAAGATTTAGAGTGCCCAATTCATTTTTTTCCAATTAAGGGGCAATTTAGCGTGGCCAATCCACCTACCCTGCACATCTTTGGGTTGTGGGGGCAAAACCCACGCAAACACAGGGAGAACATGCAAACTGCACACGGACAGTAACCAAGAGCCGGGATCAAACCTGGGACCTGTTGCTGTGAGGCAACAGGGCTAACTCACTGCACCGCCGTGCTGGCCTTTGCATATCGACAGTTAATACTAGACCTGGATCGAGACTTCGTGTGGCGGCCATGGAGTGAGCTGTCGCACATTTGTTGGCTCCCACTCGAAGCGGATTTTTTTTTACCCCACCCGAATGGCGAATTATTTGAGAGCAAGAGGTGCGGCTGGTGGATGGATCCATGGACTAGGGAGTGGTGAAGAAGGAAAGAACTGGTGGAGCAGGAGAGTCTTCGTGGTGCACCACAGGATAAGATGTTGGAGGGCAAGGGAGCTGCACTGCCTGCCCAGTGGTCGAAAGAACAGTCCTCAATGGAAAGTTTCAGCAGCAGAGGAAAGAGGCCTGGGAAGACCTGGTCACGGTGGTGGAACCGATTAAGTCACGGATCGAGTGAGTGGAGCAGAGGCCGGAGTCCTAAGGCCTGGCCATCCAGAATGTGGAGGAGGCAGTGGGGGAGCATGAGGGGCAATTGGCCTCGTTGATGACTGAGATGGGAGAGGTGCGGGAGACCCAAAGGAGGCTGAGGGAGAAGGTGGAGGATCTGGAGAATCACTCCAGAAAGCAAAATTTGGGGATGTCTGAAGGCATTGAAGGTGCAGGGTGTACGTGGCTGTGGTGATGAGTGGGAGCACTGACATTGGTGCAGAGCATTGGTTCCCCATTGGCTCTGGCTGGTCATGTGCCTCTCGTCTGATTGGCTGGGACTAGTCATGTGACGGCTCACCAATTGGTCGAGAGGCAAGTAGACCCCGGCTCCGAGGCGGGGTATAAGTGCTCAGGTTTCCCGGTGGTCGGCCTCTCTCTGTAATCGACCACCGGGCTAACAACTAGCTGATTAAAGCCACAGTTTGGATCTTCATCGTGTCTCGCGTCCAATTGATGGTACATCAATTTAATCAGCTAGAATTTTGGAATAGAGCTACGCATCAAGCCTGACTGCCTCCGCACCAGCCCACATGCCTCAAATGTGCCTGCAATCTTTAAACATTGGCAGGCGTGCTTCAACAGTTACCTGACAACTGCAGCCAGCAAACCCTCCAAGGAGCAGAAACTCCACATCCTCCACTCGTGCGTGGGCACGGTGGTATATTCAATGATTGAGGACGCAAGCGATTATGATGCGGCCATGGGTATCCTGAAAGGACACTTTCTCCAGTCGATCAATGAAGTATACGCACGGCATCTCCTGACGACTAGACAGCAGTTCCCTGGTGAGTCACTCGACGAATTCTACCAGGCCCTCACAGCTCGAGGGAGAATGTGCACCTGTCCCCAAGTTTCGGCGAACGAGCACATGGAACTTTCAATTAGAGACGCTTATGTTGCCGGCATGCAATCCTCCTCTATCCGCCAACGATTGCTGGAGAAGAACGCCCTCAGCCTAGCTGAGGCACGGGCCCTTGCAACCTCCCTGGAGGTCGCTGACCTGAACGCCCGCACATACGCCCCCGGCCGTGCAGCAACCCCCTGGACATAGTGGCACGCGCCACCCCCGTCCTCCGCTGACCCCTCCCCTCCCCCCCCAGGCCTGCGCTGCGGGACGCTCTGACAAGCTATCGGGGCCCCACTGCTATTTTTGTGGCCTCTCCAAGCACCCCTGCCCTCGCTGCCCGGCCCGCTCTGCTCTGTGTAAGAGCTGCAGGAAGAAGGGCCACTACACGGTGGTCTGCCAGACCAAGTCGGTCGCTGCTGTTCCGCGCAGCCACCGCGGATCGCCCTCCCCCAGGGCCCCACGCCACGCACCGACCTCTCCGGCCCGCCTCCCGGCCCCCGCAACAGGCCCACGGTCCTCCCGATCCCTGCTCCCAGCTGCCCCGACCGGCCCGCAGACGCCACTAACACTGCCCCCAGCTGCCACGAGGTCCCCACGGGCGCCGCCATTTTGGGCCCCGGACGCCACGTGCGGTTCCTGGGCGCCGCCATCTTGGGACCCCGATTCCACATGCGGGTCCTGGGCGCCGCCATCTTGGGCCAACACGGAAGGCCCTGCCAGCGATTATTCTGCCACCGAGGATGACCTGGAACTCTCGCCACGACTTGCTCCCATCACCCTTGACCAGTCGCGACCACGCACGCTCGCCAAGACTACGACAACGATCCAGCTCAACGGACACAAGACAAAATGCCTACTGGACTCCGGGAGCACGGAAAGTTTCTTCCACCCCGACAAGGTAAGACGCTGCGCGCTCCCCATCCACCCAGTTAAGCATAAAATCGAATTGGCCTCGGGTTCGCACTCCGTCCAAATCACCGGGTGCTGCATAGCGGACCTCACGGTCCAGGGGAGGGTTTTCAAAAACTTCAAACTCCTTATTCTCCCCCGTCTATGCACTCCAGCACTCTTGGGCCTGGATTTCCAGCGCAACCTGCAGAGCTTAACCTTCCAATTCGGCGGTCCTATTCCCCCCCTTACTGTCTGCAGCCTCGCGTCCCTCAAAGTGGACCCTCCTTCCTTGTTTGCTAATCTCACCCCAGATTGTAAACCTGTCGCCACTCAGAGCAGACGATACAGTGCCCAGGACCGGACCTTCATCGGGTCAGAGGTCCAGAGGCTCCTTAGGAAGGAGTTATCGAGGCCAGCAACAGTCCCTGGCGAGCCCAAATGCTGGTAGTTCGGACTGGGGAGAAAAACCAGATGGTCATTGATTACAGTCAGACCATCAACAGGTTTACACAGCTGGACGCGTACCATCTCCCCCGTATTTCCGACCTGGTTAACAGGATCGCGAAATACAAAGTTTTTTCCATGGTGGACCTTAAGTCCGCCTACCACCAGCTCCCCATCATCGCGAGTGACCGCAAGTACAGCGTGTTTGAGGCAGATGGGCGCCTCTACCACTTCCTCAGGTTTCTATTCGGTGTCACAAATGGGGTCTCGGTCTTCCAACAGGAGATGGACCGAAGGGTCGACAAGCATGGGTTACGAAGTACCTTCCCGTATCTCGATAACGTCACCATCTGCGGCCACGATCAGCAGGACCATGACATCAACCTTCAAAAATTCCTCCGAATCGTGAAACTCCTTAATTTAACCTACAATAAGGATAAGTGCGTGTTTAGCACCGACCGTCTAGCCATCCTCGGCTACGTAGTGCGTAACGGAGTGATAGGCCCTGATCCTGAACGCATGCGCCCCCTGATGGAACTCCCTCTCCCTAACTCCCTCAAATCCCTCAAACGCTGCCTGGGCTTCTTCTCCTATTACGCCCAGTGGGTCCCCAATTACGCCGACAAAGCCCGCCCCCTCATCCAGTCCACCTCCTTTCCCCTGTCGATGGAGGCCCGCCATGCCTTTAGCCGCATCAAAGCGGATATTGCAAAGGCCACGATGCATGCTATCAACGAGTCCCTCCCATTCCAGGTCGAGAGCGACGCGTCTGACGTAGCTCTGGCGGCCACCCTGAACCAAGCGGGCAGACCCGTGGCCTTCTTCTCACGAACCCTCCACACTTCCAAAATCCGCCACTCCTCGGTGGAAAAGGAGGCACAGGCCATAGTCGAAGCTGTGCGATATTGGAGGCACTGTCTGGCTGGCAGGAGGTTCACCCTCCTCACAGACCGACGGTCAGTAGCTTTCATGTTCGATAATGCACAGAGGGGCAAGATCAAGAACGACAAGATCTTGCGGTGGCGGATTGAGTTGTCCACGTACAACTGCGACATCTTGTATCGTCCTGGGAAGCTCAACGAGCCTCCCGATGCCCTATCCCGCGGTACCTGCGCCAGCGCGCAGATTGACCCCCTCCGCTCCCTCCACACGGACCTCTGCCATCCAGGGGTCACTCGTTTTTACCATTTTATGAAGACCCGCAACCTGCCCTACTCCGTTGAGGAAGTCAGGACCGTCACCAGGGACTGCCACGTCTGCGCCGAGTGCAAACCGCACTTCTACCGCCCTGAATGAGCGCATCCCACCCCTTTGAATGTCTCAGTATAGACTTCAAGGGTCCCCTCCCCTCCAACAACCGTAACACATATTTCCTGAGTGTTATAGACGAGTACTCCCACTTCCCTTTCGCCATTCCCTGTCCCGACTTGACCACAACAACCATCATAAAGGCCCTCCTATCCATCTTCTCCCTGTTCGGTTACCCCGCGTACATCCACACCGACCGGAGGTCCTCCTTTATGAGTGACGAACTGCGTCAATTCCTGCTCAGCAGAGGCATAGCCTCTAGCACAGGGGTGGGCAAACTTTTCCGTGCAAGGGCCACATTCAGAAATTCACAATTCACAAAGGGCCGCATAGTATATTAAGTAAAATAATTACTTCACCCGGTTATGATTCTGGGCGCCTCATATGGAACATAGAACAGTACAACACAGAACAGGCCCTTCGGCCCTCGACGTTGTGCCGAGCAATGATCACCCTACTCAAGTCAACGTATCCACCCTATACCAGTAAGTAACCCAACAGCCCTCCCCCCCCATTAACCTTAAAAAAAAAAATTTTTTTTTAAAGAAATCTTTTTTTTAATGACTTGGTGGGCCGCAGAAATACCTTTGGCGGGCCGCATGCGGCCCGCGGGCCATAGTTTGCCCACCCCTGCTCTAGCAGGACGACCAGTTATAACCCCCGGGGTAACGGTCAGGTCAAGTGGGAGAATGGCGCCATTTGGAAGACCATCCTGCTGGCCCTACGGTCCAGAGATTTCCCTATTCCCTGTTGGCAAGAGGTTATCCCCGACGCCCTTCACTCAATCCGGTCTCTCCTCTTTACTATCACTAATCAAACACCGCATTAACGTCTTCTTGTTTTCCCTAGGAAGTCGTCCTCAGGATCCCCTCTCCCGACCTGGCTGGCCACTCCTGGGCCCATCTTGCTCTGGAAGCATGTGCGGGTGCACACGTCCGACCCGTTGGTTGAGCGAGTCCAGTTACTCCACGCCAACCTGCAGTATGCGTACGTGGGTTATCCCGACGGTCGGCAGGATACGGTCTCGCTCCGGGACCTGGCACCTGCCGGCGTGCGGCCCTCTCCTGTTCCATCAACACCTCCCCCCCAACCCCAATTCCCCCCAGCGCCCCCCGCACCCCCCCATCCCAGATTACAGCGTCTCCACCACCGGCCCGGGGTACGGAGACATATCTATGACCGACGCTCCCGGAGGCAAGGACGACCATCGGCCCGACGTCACCGGCTCCACTGCGACGGTCCACCAGAACATCACGGGCACCCGACAGGCTGATCGTGACCATCTGATGCAACGGCCATGGGACTTTATTGGACTCTATTGTAATTCTTTTTGTAATATGTAGTATTGCTTATTTTGCCACGAGCCAGTGGGCAGCCCATATCTTTGATTATCTCTACTCATATCACCAGTCCTCGGACCCCCCCCCCCTCTTCCCCTCACACACACACACACACCCCCCCCGCCTTCTTTCTCCACAAGGGATGAATGTGGTGATATGAGTGGGAGCACAGCTATTGGTGCAGAGCATTGGTTCCCCATTGGCTCTGGCTGGTCATGTGCCTCTCGTCTGATTGGCTGGGACTAGTCATGTGACTGCTCGTCAATTGGTCGAGAGGCTTGGTCCGAGGCGGGGTATAAGTACCCAGGTTTCCCGGCAGTCGGCCTTTCTCTGTAGTTGACCACCGGGCTAACAACTACCTGATTAAAGCCACAGTTTGGATCTTCATCGTGTCTCGCGTCCAATTGATGGTACATCAGTGGCAAAGATGCTAGAGAAGCTGATGGGCCTTTGACCAGTCCCTGGAGGTCGACCAAGCGCACAGGGTGCTGATGAAGAATCCGCAGGTAGGCGAGCCACTGAAGGCGATGGTGATTTGCGCTGGATAAGACATTGCTGGCGGGGTGGTCGACTTGGAGTCGACTCAGAGTATTCGGTAATTGTGGTTTTGGACCACATGCCGCACTGGGTGGAACCTGGATGTGGGGTTGTGGGCAGATGAGGTGGTGTGTGAGTAGGTGAAGGCAGCCATTTGGGCCTCATTGGAGCTAAGGTAGCACGGTAGCCTTGTGGATAGCACAATTGCTTCACAGCTCCAGGTTCGATTCCGGCTTGGGTCACTGTCTGTGTCGAGTCTGCACATCCTTCCCGTGTGTGCGTGGGTTTCCTCCAGGTGCTCCGGTTTCCTCCCACAGTCCAAAGATGTGCAGGTTAGGTGGATTGGCCATGATAAATTGCCCTTAGTGTTGGGTGGGGTTACTGGATTATGGGGATAGGGTGGAGGTGTTGACCTTGGGTAGGGGGCTCTTTCCAAGAGCTGGTGCAGACTCGATGGGCCAAATGGCCTCCTTCTGCACTGTAAATTCTATGATACAATATGATAAACGATCAGGAAATGGCATGGCCGTCACTCTCTGGGAAGCTCAAGGTGGTGGGTTGGGGTTGGAGGGGGAGGAGGAAAGAGTTCATTTCAATTTGGGCGCACAGGGAGAGAGCAGAGCGGACGGATATGGCAAGACGGATGGATGGGAAATTTGAGGGTGGATAGGAGATATGGGGAGGTGCCGACGGCAGGGTTGTTAAAGGAGAGGCAGAGGAGTTGGGCCTAGTAAGGCAGTAGGGCAATTATGGAGAGCCAGAGAGGCAGTATAGGAGTATGGGGAGAAGGCAAACAGGATGTTGGCCCATCAGTTGAGGAAGCAAGAGGCGGCGAGGAAGATTGGCAGAGTGAGGGATGATAAGGGCAAGATGGTGATGGGCCCAGAGTGGGTGAATGACGTGTTTGAGGAATTCTACAGAAGACTGTACAAGCCGGAGCCCCTGACCTGGAGTGGGGGAGCGGAGAAGTGGGATGTGTTGGTTTTTGGACGGGCTGGAGTTTCCCCACAGTAGAGGAGGACCTGGTTCAGGGACTGGGGGACCCAACTGGGTTGAGGGAGATGACGGAGAGTATGGGGGCAATGCAGACAGGGAAGGCCCCGGGGCCGGATGGGTTCCAAACAAAGGTTTGGGGCAGACCTGAGGCAACTGCTGGTGAGGGCATATAATGAAGGGAGGGAGGGGGGAGGGGAGAGAGGGGGGGCGGGACTCTCGCCCCCTACATTGTCGCAGGCTTCCATCTCCCTGATATTAAAGAAGGAAATGGATCCGGAGCAGTGTGGGCTGAACTGCCTGATATCATAGAATTTACAGTGCAGAAGGAGGCCATTCGGCCCATCGAGTCTGCACCGGCTCCTGGAAAGAGCACCCTACCCAAGGTTAACACCTCCACCCTATCCCCAGAACCCAGTAACCCCACCCAACACTAAGGGCAAATTTGGACACTAAGGGCAACTTAGCATGACCAATCCAGCTAACCTGCACATCTTTGGACTGTGGGAGGGGAAACTGGAGCACCCGGAGGAAACACACGCACACATGGGGAGAACATGCAGACTCCGCACAGACAGTGACCCAAGCTGGGAAGTGAACCTGGGACCCTGGACTGTGAAGCAATTGTGCTAACCACTATGCTACCGTGCTGACTTGGCGATAGAGTCGCTAACATTTAGGATGTCGGGGGACTTGAGAGGAATTGAGCGGGGGGTGGGGGGGAGGCTGTCGAACACATAGTCTCATTGTTTACGGATGTTCTGTTGCTGTATATTTCAGATCCGTTGGGCAGCATCGGGGGCATCATGGGAGTTTTAGAGGAACTTGGCTCGGTTTTTGGGATGCAAACTGAATATGGGAATGAGCGAGGTGTTCCCGATTGAGACTAGAGAGCAGGAGAGGAGGTTAGGGGAATTGCCATTTAAGGTGGTGGGGGCGAGTTTTAGATACATGGCAACCAGGTGACACGGGGCTGGGAGCAGCTGCACAAGTTGAACCTGGCTTGGTCGATGGAGGAGATGAAAGTGGATTTCAAGAGGTGGATGTGCTGCTGTTGTCACTGGCGGGGTGGGTGCAGACAGTAAAAATGATGGTGCTGCCAAGGTTTCTGTTTGTGTTCCAGGAACTCCCAATCTTCGTCCCCAAGTTGGTTTTCAAGAAAGTCAATGCGCTGATCTCTGGGGGGGGGGGGGGGTTACCGAATATGATGTATTACAACTGGGCATTGAATATTGCTATGGTTAGGAAATGGGTCATGGAGTAGGGGTCACTGTGGGGTCGGATGGAGGCAGCATCGTATAGGGGAACATATTTGAGGGCTTTGTTGTCAGCACCAGGTACTCCGTGAGCCCAGTGGTTGTGTCGGCCCTAAGGGTGTGGGGGCAGTGGAGGCAGTATTTGGGACTGGAGGCTGCCTTGGTGTGGGCACCGATCTGCGATAACCATCGATTTACACTGGCGGAACTGGATGCAAAATTTGGGGTGTGGAGGCAGACATGGATTGAGCGATTTGGCGATCTGTTCATTGGGGGCAAATTTGTAACGGTGTAGGAATTGGAGCAAGAGTACAAGTTGCCCTGGGGAACAGTTTTAGGTACCTGCAGGTCTGGGACTTTGTAAGGAGAGAAGTGCCATCCTTTCCTGGGCTGCCGCCCCTGGGGTTGCAGGACAAGGTGCTGTCGATGGGCGAGATAGGGGAGGGGAGGTGTCAGATGTTTATAAGGAGTTGATGTATTGGGAGGGGGTCCTGGGCGGGGACATAAAGTGCAAGTGGGAGGAGGAGGTGGGGGTCGAGACGTGAGCAAAGGCCTTGCGGAGGGTGAATGCATCCTTGTTGGTAGGGCACATATGACGGTAGCGAGGATGAGTAGGTTCTTTGAGGGGTCGGTGAAGGGGTTCACCCGGAGGTGGAAGCTGTTTATTGACATCTTTAAGGAGTCTTTGAGAGGTTAGGAGGGGGGGAGGAGGGAGATGGGGGGTTAAATTGGGGAAGGTGGGATAGGAGGGGGTAGTCGGGTGGGGGGTGAATGGGTGTGGATTCTTTATCCTGCTGTTTGGTTGTTCTTCTGATTTTGCTTGTTTATATGAAAATGCCTTGAATAAAATATTTTTTAAAATACTGGACCTGGACTTCTGCAAGTTCGTCACCGTGAACACCCACAGGGGTTTATAGAAAAATACGTGGTAGCTGTTTAGGGTCTCGTCTGCATACGTTATTTTCCAGCGTGTGATAGAGAACATCCTGGGGGGGGGTTACCCAGGGACACCGTCTACTTGGACGATTTCCTCATCACCGGGGCATCTGACCAGGAACATCTGACAAACCTGGCTGACATCCTCTAGTGTTTTGAGTAGGCGGGCATCCGTCTCCGGTGGGAAAAATGTGTCTTTCATGCCCCTGAGGTTACTTACTGGGGTACCATGTGGACCAGAATGGGTTGCACCCTGTAGAGGACAAGGTGCGGGTGATAAAACAGGCCCTGTTCCCCGGAGTTATTTTCAGTGAAGTTGCTTTTATGGTGAGCAATGAATGATTGACTGCATCACAGACAGAGCGGATTGAATGGACTTGGGCTTCAGAGCCAGAAGTGAGAAAATATTCTGCAAGTTTACCCGATTTTTAAAAATGGATTAATAGACCATTAGAAACAAATTGGCAAAGAGAACCCAGTACTGGGCTTGCTGATGCTAATGATGTTCATTGACCAGCACCAGGAAGTATTTGATAGCAGTCGGGGTGAGGAGACCCTAGTTGTTTTGTTCTCTTCATTATGAGAACATAATGAAGCGTGTGCCCTCCCAGTGGTGCCAGAGGTTGCAATGTTTCCCTCTTCATTTCCTCCAGCCCTTCTCCCTGTGCCAGCCGTCTGTCCTGGGATGGAGAGGTAGCTTTACCCCAGCACTCCCCAGCCTCAAGCCAATCCCGTTTCCACTGGAGCACCTCACCATTACCTCTTTCATATCTCCCACTTCTCACAGTTCTTCGCAAGTATATCTGGCTGGGAGCTCATTCCATACATTTTCCAATGTGACTGTGGGAATGTACGTACTGATGGGGATGAAAAGAAAGGGCAGGGCCGAGTCCAACTCGCAGTCCATCTGTGCAACAACAACTTGCATTTATATGGTTCCTGTGAGGTCGTATAATCATCTCGAGGAGCTCCTCAGGAGTGTCACACAAGGCGACCTCAGGTCAGCTGACCTAACAGCTTGTTCAAAGAAGAAGATTTTAAGAAAGATCTTAAAGGAGGAACGAAAGTTGGAATTGCAGAGATGTTTAGGAAGCAGCTGAAGGCATAGACGCCAATGGTGGAATAATAAACCGGGGACATACAAGGGGCCAGAACGGAAAAGCGCAGAGACCTCAGAGGGTTGTGAGCCTGGGAGGAGATTACAGACATTTAGGTGAGAAGTCAGGGAGGGATTTGAAAATAAGGATGACAAGTTTAAAACTGAGGCCCTGTTGAATCGGGAGTCAGGTTAGTTTTTTTAAAATCATAGAATTTACAGTGCAGAAGGAGGCCATTCGGCCCATCGAGTCTGAACCGGCTCTTGGAAAGAGCACCCTACCCAAGGTCAACACCTCCACCCTATCCCCATAACCCAGTAACCCCACCCAACACTAAGGGCAATTTTGGACACTAAGGGCAATTTATCATGGCCAATCCACCTAACCTGCACATCTTTGTGACTGTGGGAGGAAATCGGAGCACCCGGAGGAAACCCACGCACACACGGGGAGGATGTGCAGACTCCGCACAGACAGTGACCCAAGCCGGAATCGAACCTGGGACCCTGGAGCTGTGAAGCGATTGTGCTATCCACAATGCTACCGTGCTGCCGTGTTGGGCGAGGGCAGGGGTGCAAACACACAAATGTCATTGGGATTCAGAACCTGAGCAACGTACGGTGCCGATCACAATCAGTGAAATATTTGGGGTGATATTTAAGATTGGCAAGACTGGAGGGGTCTGGTGCGGGGTGGGGAGGAGCACCGGGTATCGCTGTATGCGGACGACCTGCTGTTATATGTGGCGGACCCAGAGGGGGGAATGCCGAGGGTGATGGAGCTGTTAGCGGAATTTGGGGGCTTCTCGGGCTATAAGCTAAACTTAGGAAAGAGCGAGTTATTTGTAGTGCACCTGGGAGATCAGGAGGAGGGAATTGGGAGGCTCCCCTTCAGGAGGGCAGTGAAGAGTTTCAGGTACCTGGGGGTGCAGGTGGCCAGGAGTTGGGGGGCTCTTCATAAGCTTAACTTCACCAGACTAGTGGAACAGATGGAGGGGGAATTTAAAAGGCGGGACATGGTGCCGCTATCGCTGGCGGGCAGAGTGCAATCCGTCAAAATGACGGTTCTTCCGAGGTTCTTGTTCCTCTTCCAGTGCTTGCCCATCTTTATCCCTAGGGCCTTTTTTAAAAGGGTGACCAGCAGCATCATGGGATTTGTTTGGGCGAGTGGCACCCCGAGGGTGAAGAGGGTCTTCTTGGAGCGGAGTAGAGATGGGGGGGGGCTGGCATTGCCCAACCTCTCGGGGTACTACTGGGCGGCCAACGTGTCGATGGTGCGTAGGTGGGTGATGGAGGGGGAGGGGGCAGCATGGAAACGGATGGAGAGAGCGTCCTGTGGGGATACAAGCCTGGGGGCCCTGGTAACGGCGCCGTGGCCGCTCCCTGCCACGAGGTATACCACGAGTCCGGTGGTGGCGGCTACCCTCAAGATTTGGGGGCAGTGGAGGCGACATAGGGGAGAAGTGGGGGGCTCGATGGAGGCTCCGTTAAGGGGGAACCATAGGTTCGTCCCGGGGAACATGGATGTGGGATTTCAGGGATGGTACAGAGCGGGCATTAGACAGCTGAGGGACCTGTTTATCGACGGAAGGTTTGCGAGCCTGGGGGAGTTGGAGGAGAAATTTGGACTCCCGCCGGGAAACATGTTTAGATATCTGCAGGTAAAGGCATTTGCTAGACGGCCGGTGGAGGGATTCCCTGCGCTCCCCGCGAGGGGGGTGAGTGACAGGGTGCTCTCGGGGGTCTGGGTCGGGGAGGGGAAGATATCCGATATCTACAAGCTTATGCAGGAGGTGGAAGAGGCATCAGTAGAGGAGCTGAAAACGAAGTGGGAGGGGGAACTGGGGGAACAGATCGAAGACGGGACATGGGCTGATGCCCTGGAGAGGGTAAATTCTTCCTCGTGTGCGCGGCTTAGCCTCATTCAATTCAAGGTGCTGCATAGGGCCCACATGACTGGGACGAGGTTGAGTAGGTTCTTTGGGGGTGAAGATAGGTGTGTCAGGTGCTCGGGGAGTCCAGCGAACCATGCCCATATGTTCTGGGCATGCCCGGCATTGGAGGAGTTCTGGAAGGGGGTGGCGAGGACGGTGTCAAGGGTGGTGGGATCCAGGGTCAAGCCAGGATGGGGACTCGCGATCTTTGGGGTTGGGGTAGAGCCGGGAGCGCAGGAGGCGAAAGAGGCCGGTGTGCTGGCCTTTGCGTCCCTAGTAGCCCGGCGAAGGATTTTGCTACAGTGGAAGGACGCGAGGCTCCCAAGCGTGGAGTCCTGGATCAATGACATGGCGGGCTTCATTAAGCTTGAGAAAGTTAAATTCGCCCTGAGAGGATCGGTGCAAGGGTTCTTTAAACGGTGGCAACCTTTCCTCGACTTTCTGGCTCAACGATAGGGTACTCAGGGGCCTCACGGTAGCATGGTGGTTAGCATCAATGCTTCACAGCTCCAGGGTCCCAGGTTCGATTCCCGGCTGGGTCACTGTCTGTGTGGAGTCTGCACGTCCTCCCCGTTTGTGCGTGGGTTTCCTCCGGGTGCTCCGGTTTCCTCCCACAGTCCAAAGATGTGCGGGTTAGGTGGATTGGCCATGCTAAATTGCCCGTAGTGTAAGGTTAATGGGGGGGGATTGTTGGGTTACGGGTATACGGGTTACGTGGGTTTAAGTAGGGTGATCATTGCTCGGCACAACATCAAGGGCCGAAGGGCCTGTTCTGTGCTGTACTGTTCTATGTACTGGGACAGTAGCAGCAGCAACCCGGGGGGGGGGAACGTTGATTATGTTGGCTTATTTTATTTAAATTTGATTTATTTAATTTTAATTTATGGTTAAGTTCTCTTGTTTGGGGGGGGGGGGGGGGTGGGGGGAGTGTGATGCATGTGATGTTATGGTATGGGGGGAATTGTGGGTGTTATGGGGCTGTTAGTTGCATATTACTGCTTTTTGCTATACTTGTTGTTATATTTTTATATTTTCTGTAAAAAATTCCAATAAAAATTATTTTAAATAAAAAGAAGCTGGTAGTGAGCTGCCTTCCTGCAGTCACAGCGCTGTTAGGAAGGGAGCAGCATTGGCAGCAAACTGAGGGAAGTTGACCCACTTTACTTTAAATAAAGTATTTTTTCTTTACTGAGATGTGGGTGTCTCGGGCAAAGCCTACATTTGTTGCACATCCTGAATTGCCCTTGAGCTGAGTGACTTTTGAGTAACTGTGTGATGTTACGGTATGGGGGGAATTGTGGGTGTTATGGGGCTGTTAGTTGCATATTACTGCTTGTTGCTATACTTGTTGTTATATTTTTATATTTTCTGTAAAAAATTCCAATAAGAATTATTTTTTTAAAAAAAGATTGGCAAGACTGCAAACCCGTTCAAACACACCGAACCGGAATTACTTTTCACTCTAATCTGTATGAAAAAAGGCGATTATTTCAAGGAGTGAGTGCACAAATGCCGTTCACAACAAGCGGTGTGAGGCCGGTCCAATAAGATATTGGACGGAGGAGCCAGTTTCCGAGGAAGTGCACTGCAGTTCTTTTTTGTTTTACTTAGAGCATTGGTATTGGCCACAGTTGGCTTTAGAGGAGATGCAGAGGGGATCGTGTTGGTTCTCCCCGCTTCCAACCTCACCTCCCCCCTCCCTCGCCGCCCCCAAGCAATCGGGTTCAATTACAGAGGAATGCATCAAAACCCTTGAATCTGACATTTCTCCACCATTAATGTTCTACACAGGTCACTTCTATTTGAATTTGAACAATGCCCACAAACCAGTTGGAACAGTGGATTTGCTTGTTTTCAAGAAATGGGGGGTGAAGTACAGACGACTAAGAGGCACTTAAAGCAGGATGGCTGCGGAGATGGATGGGAATCATGCGGTTCCTAAAGAACAGGGAGTCTGGCCACCTTCCGTCCCATTTTGAAACAGTGCATTGTGGAGTGTTTCTATCGAGCTCAGCTCCGCGCACTCTCCCTGCGGTTTCCCCCTCTTTTCAGGCACTGGCATTTTGTTTAGGTTTTGTGTTCGTTGCCTTTTGAAGCTTTTTCTCACCTGCTGAGTACAGGCTTTGAGACTCTGAGCGACTCACTGTGGGCGAGCGCCTCAGCAACTGAACTGTCGCTAGAAATACGCTTCCTCTGGGAGGCTTTCTGTAAGTCCAAAATCCTGCAATAGGAAGGAAAAAATAAATACATTAGCTATGAACTCAAACTAGAGCATGTCAGAGAGAGAGAGAGAGAGAGAGAGAGAGAGTGAGAGAAACAGACAGATAGGGAGAGAGAGAGGACATTAGAGAGAGAGAGAGAGAGAATGTGAGAAAGAAATTTGAGAGAGATGGGGAAGGAGCACGAATGAGACTGGGAGAGAGTTAGCTCAAACGAGAGAAACAGACGGAGAGAAACAACGAGAGCGAGACTGAAAAAGTGACGACAATTAAGAACTCGATTCAGTGTCTTGTGACTGGGTTCTGACCACAAGCTGCTTTAAGAGATTTTTTAACTTCCAGATTGCGAATAGGTTTGAGAATATTATTTCAAAATCTCCTCACTGACCTTGCCTCGACCCTCTCATTTGCTAAATGCCAGTTTTCCAAAATAGGCGAAATCTCTCCCAGACAGTAATTGCCAGGTGTGTCTGCCCTGCTTCTTGTAAGGAGGTTTTCCTCTCTGTCTTTCTATTACAGTGCCAAGGAATGCAGCATTAGGTTACATCGTGTTCTCTCGCCAATCTCCCTGCACAACAGTCTGATAACGGACATGGGGAAACTCTGTGCTCTCCTTCACAGAATGGAATTAATCCACAGGTGGACACTAGGTCAGAACAGGATGGGACATTGCTATGATGCCCACCACAGTCAAATGGGATGTTGACATAATTTTCAAGCTTGCACAGCAGCACTGGAAACTTGGGCAAAGAAGCGGAAAGCTGCCTGCACCCGTGGGGCTGCATTGGGTCCGTGCGGGGTGGGGTGGTGGAATTAGCCTCCTGGAATGTGCTGCAGGCATCTCACTCAACCACCAGAATGTTCTGTTTAACAAGAACAAGGCATCCAACCTTTAGAGATCCTGTAGAAATGAGCTGCAAGCCCAAAGTGTTTTGGCATTGTCAAGACCCTACACAAACATCCACCGTTCAGAGCATCCCTGAAGTGCAGACTTTGGCATGTAAGCAAATGCAGGGAGCACTGAGGAGGGGAAAAAATAACCCATTGTGGCTCGGTTGGTAACACTTCTGTCTCAGAATCAGGAGATTGTGTTCAAGGCCCTGTCCAGGCACTTCAGCACCTAACTCAGGCTGACACTGCAATGCAGTGCTAAGGGAGTACAACACTGCCACAAAGTGCTGTCTTTCAGATGCGAGGTTAAACCAAGGCCTCATCTGCCCTCTCAGGTGAACATAAAAGATCCCATGGTACTATCCAAAAACAAAACTGGGAAATTCGCTCCCGGGTTCTTAACAATGTTTGTCATTTAACAAACATCACTGAAAGCAGATCACCCCTTTGCTGTTCCTGGGACCATGATGTGTGCAATTGGTTCCTACAGTGACTAAACTTCAAAGGTATTTGATTGTAAAGAACTCAGATTATAAAAGGCACTGTAAAAATTAATTAATATGAAGGCAACAATAGGAAGCACTGACACCACAAATCTGAAATGGAAGCAGGGTGCATGTGCCCAGAGTTGATTTTCCATAGTTTGGAAGCCAGCTATCCTACTTCTGCTACACTGTGTGAGGAAGGTAATCTATTTATCCAGCAAGTCACCAAGGCTTCTTTGACAGCACCTCCTAAGCCACTACCTCCCCTACACCTTTGGATAAATATAGCAGGTTCATGAGAACACCAACACTTTAAAAGTCACACACTATCCCGACCCAACACATATTTCGCTGTTCCTTCATTTTTGGGTTAAAAACCTAGACTTCCCTACCAAGCAGCACTGTGGAAGCTCCTTCACCACACAGATTCAAAAAGACTGCAGAAAAAGCCTTTTCTAGATCGACGAGGGATCAGCAACACCCTGAGAATGAAGCTTTAAACTTCCTAAAGCTCCTCATGCCTACGAAGACTGGAGCTCACAAAATATCATCAATAGTGCCTTTCACTCTTACATACATCTGTACTTGGCATAAAGAATGCCTGAACTGAGTGGAAAGTCAGAAGCACAGACAGAAGAATGACAGTACCTCTTCTTCACAGGAAAAGGGAAGCCAGAGTGTGAGGAGAAGAGAGACTTCTTGTGACGTCTGGTAAGGGCTTCGCTGTCAGAGTGAGGGCTGGTAGGACTGAGGTGGGAGGGGGAGCAAGGAAAGGATGCCAGAAAGAGGGGAGAACACAGGAGAAAAACAAGAACATTTTAATTGGAAGCTGAAAGGTGTGACAGATAATCAGGTAAAAGACAGGAAAAAACGATAAGGCTCAATGTCATTCGCAAACTTGGCAAAGGCACAGTTCAACATTCTCTGAATTCCGCCCCCTCCTCCAGCCTTATTCAAACTCACATATTCCGGATTTATTTATGCAACAGACATTTGATCTAAACGCAAGCAGAGAGTTTGTGGCTGATTGAACCAAATGAACGGTGTACAAACTGATCAGCAGGAAAAGACCAGCTCGTCCATTCAGCCCATCCACACTCCTGAATATGGCAGCATCATGATGTAATACCTCCGAACCCCTTCTCCCACAGCAATGTAACATCTTGGGGAAAACAAATCAGTTAACTGACCGTTCCAATTTGGAAACCAGAAGTACAATTTTGGATGAGGAGACCCAGTAAATCAGTGCTTGGAAATTATGTGGCTGGGCCCACATTTCACAGGAAGTTGTGCAATAAAGTGAAAGAGCATCACACATTGGTCTTTTGCCATGCTGCATGAACACCACCCAATGTGACATGGATTCCCTCCCCTCCCATTTATCTTTTAAAACTCCTCAAGAATTTTGATTTCCTAGCACTGAGGTCAGCACTGTTGCTTCACAACACCATGGACCCGGATTCGATTCCCAGCTTGGGTCACTGTCTGTGCGGAGTCTGTAGGTTCTCCCCGTGTCTGCGTGGGTTTCCTCCGGGTGCTCCGGTTTCCTCCCACAAGTCCCGAAAGATGTGCTTGTTAGGTGAATTGGACATTCTGAATTCTCCCTCCGGGTACCTGAATAGGCGCCGCAATGTGGCGATTCGGGGATTTTTATAGTAACTTCATTGCAGTGTTAATGTAAGCCTACTTCTGACACTAATTATTACTATTATTATTAATAAACATTTATTTTCACACTCGGTTAACATCCCGTGGTGAAGCTGTCCTTGACTTAGAGATATTTTTTATAATATTAGAACCATTGTCAATGGCCTGGGTTATTGTGGTTTCTTGGAGCTGCCCGCTACACTTAATTGATTTTACCCAGGCCTGTCTTAAGTTTGATCTTGGACGTATTTTTAAAAATTTAGCCGTGCTACTTCAATCGCCAGACATAACATGACAGCCGCTTTATTTTCCCTTATTCTCTCTCCCCTCCTCCTCTACCCCCTTCTCTCCTGAAGATGTCAAGTGGAAGGTATCAAATCAGAGCCCGCAGTGCTTCTTGTGGTAAATTCCAGACAAGTTTATGGGAAGAGAAGCCTAAGGCCTAGCTGATTGCCCCGCAGCCGGGGGGGGAATTAAAATAGCGGCCTCCAGTGCACCGCATAGTGACCAGAAGCTCTGCAGAAGCCTGACAGCAGAACACTAATTAGAAAGTTTTACACACCACAATACCTTGATCAGAGTCGGTGTCTTCAGGGGAGGAGGGGGTGGAGAATAAGGGAAAATAAAATGGCCATCATGCCTGGCGGTGCAGGTGGAAACCCTAAATTAAAAAAAAATCCAAGATAAGACAGGCCTGGGTGAAACCAGTTAAGATTGGCCAATGACAATGGTTCTAATGTTATAAAACATAGCTTAAAAGTCAGGGTTAGCTTCAACCACAGAATGTTAACCTTGAGTAAAAAGAACTGTTTAGGAAATCAAAATTCTGAGGGGCTTTGTCAGGTAAATGGGAGGGCGGGGATGGGAAGAGAAATCTTGTCCCCATTGATTTCCCAGTTAGTAGACATCAATTTACAGCCAGAAAAGCAATAGGCGAGGAAAGGAAAAGTGGAAGTGGAGGGTTGCCCAGGCATGAAACACTCTACTAGAAATTAGGGTGATAGCTTTCAAAAGATAAGGGGCAAAATATTTGACAAACTAGCATATGGAAGGCTGCGGGCCAAAAGCACAGGAATGGGATTAGTTAGAGGGTTTTTTTTCTCAGAGATAGCAGAGGTAAAATGGGCTAAATATGGAAAGGTTGGATGATTGAGTTTAATTATTTGAAATAAACTCATTTCTCTTCCTTTTAAAGGATGGAAACAGAGGACTCTTTGCAGCTAATCCTTGCAGCATTTCCGCTGCTGAAACGGTGTTCTTGAACAATGGCAGAGACCAGTCTAAAAGCTTATAAGTAGCGTGAAGTTGCCACCCACTGTAGTACCCAATGCAACTTTGTCCCAACCCTGCACAGATAAACACAAAACTCTCCTTTCGTGGTTGAGATGTGACAGAGCTCTGCTATACCATCCCCAGGCCTGTCACTCTCTATCATTAGCTTATCAAGCACACACACTCATTAAACTTTCCTGATGGAAAGCATTGACTTCTCTAATATATTTTGTTAAAAAGGAAATAATTATCTAGAATTCATGCTGCCTCACTTGTCACCAGCTCACGTTACATGCCAAGTACCTGCTTTATCCTCGCAATCATCGAATAGTTTCTTTTTGAAAAAACTCCAATTAAGGGGCAATTTAGCGTGGCCAATCCACCTACCCTGCACAGCATTTTGGGTTGTGGGGGTGAGACCCACGCAGACATGGGGAGAACGTGCAAACTCCACAAGGTCAATGACCCAGGGCTGGAAATCGAACCAGGGTCCGAGGCCCCCATCCAACAGTTTCAAGAGGGGGCACTACAGGTGTTTGTTTCTGAATGGCTCTCTCTCTTTTAAGTTACAGAGGTGAGGGGGAAGAAAAAAGCTCCTTCAACACTGAAAATGGAAGCTGGACCGCTGCTTGTGACAAGGCTGACAGGCTACAACATCTTGGACATTGAGCTCATGATTGCTGTGTGTTCTGTTTGAAATAGCTGTCACCGTGCTGCTGGCCTGCCTTGGTCTGCTTTAAAAGCCAGCGATTTAACCCAGTGTGCTAAACCAGCCCCATAGCATAGTTGGGCAGCACGGTGGCACAGTGGTTAGCATTGCTGCCTCACGGCGCCAAGGTCCCAGGTTCTGGGTCACTGTCTGTGTGGAGTTTGCACATTCTCCCCATGTTTGCGTGGGTTTCACCCCCACAATCCAAAGATGCGCAGGGTAGGTGGATTGGCCACGCTAAATTGCCCCTTAATTGGAAAAAATGAATTGGATACTCTAAATTTATTTTTTTTAAATGAACAGCCTAGTACTTTTATTGACATAGTTCTGAGTTCCTCGAGTAATCCATGTCGCGTATGGAAGTGCATTTTGCCCACTTGAGGCTACCATACCTAGATAGCAGCAACAGGAGACTCGAGGGAAAAGAAAGGAATCCATGTTTTAACAGCACAGCAGTTCTAATCCTAAATGCTTCTTACTGAATCTTACTGCTTCTACCTGTGAGCTTCACAAAGGCGATGAAGAGGTTGAAAAATAGAAAATATTGCTTTCGGGTCAGAAACGTTTGGAAAGTGTCTTGTCCACTTTCTAGAGTCAGCAGTTTAACTTGGAGATTTAGGGAACACATAAAGACTGCAGCATTTTGTTAGACAGACATTGAGGCATGCACACACACACCGATTTCACAAAAATAACTTTACAATCAAACAACTCATGCGTGATGACAGAGAAAATTCTATGCTCTGAGATCTACAATCACACATTATCACTGTTGATGATCAAGATGGTATCGTCTAGGAGACTTCCGGTGGCGGCAATGAAGGAGTAAGTCGCACATTTGGTGGCTCCCGCTCGGGTCAGACTTGTGGACCTTTTCCCCCGATTTTCTACCGGACTTGAATTGAAAAATTGATGACAGAGGCAATTGTGTACTGAATTCCCACATCGGTGCATGGAAAGGAGCACTAGAAGTGCTCGTAAAGGCAGAAACAGAAATACAGCGAAGGCTTGGGTTGAAGCTGCAGGGGGAGAAAGCATGGCGGAGGACCAGACCTCTGGCTCGACAACCAGCAGCCAATGGAGCAGCTGATGCAAGTTATCCAGGAGGGCTTTGCCAAGCAAATTACCAAAAGGATGTGGATACTTTGGAGAAGGTGCAGAGGTTAACCAGGATGTTGCCTGGTATGGAGGGCGCTTGCTATGAAGAGAGGTTGAGTAGATTAGGATTATTTTCATTAGAAAGACGGAGGTTGAGGGGGGACCTCATTGAGGTCTACAAAATCATGAGAGGTATAGACAGTGTGGATAGCAAGAAGCTTTTTCCCTAGAGCGGGGGACTCAATTACTAGGGGTCACGAGTTCAAGGTGGGAAGGAAAAAGTTTAAGGGAGATATGCGTGGAAAGTTCTTTATGCAGAGGGTGGTGGGTGCCTGGAATGCATTGCTGACGGAGGATGTAGAGGCGGGCATGAGAGCGTCATTTAAGATTTATCTAGACAGATACATGAATGGGCAGGGAGCAGAGGGATACAGATCCTTAGAAAATAGGCGACAGTTTTAGATAGAGGATCTGGATCGGCGCAGCCTTGGAGGGCCGAAGGGCCTGTTCCTGTGCTGTAATTTTTCTTTGTTCTTTGTTCAGAAGCAGGACTGCTTGGACCCGTTTAAAGAGTCAATTAAGCGGATGGAGCTTAATTTGGATGCCTAAGATCGGGTGATTCAGAAAGTAGAGAAGGCGCTGGCTGACCAGGAGGAACATCAAACAGCGGTGGAGTTGGAGGTGGGGATGCTGAGAGACCAGCAGGAAAAGCTCCTGGAGAGGGTGGAGGACCTAGAGAATAGATCCCGCCGGCAGAACTTGAGAATCGTTGGGCTCCCGGAAGGTTCCGAAGGAGCGGACGCTGGGGCATACATAGCGGGAAGCTGCTGGGGGATGGGGCATTCCCCTGACCCTTGGAGGTGGACAGAGCTCACAGAGCACACGCGAGGAAGCCGCAAATGGGAGACCGACCCCCCCCCCGAGGGCAACAGTGGTGAGATTCCACAGGTACTTGGATAAGGAGCACATTTTACAGTGGGCCAAACAGACACGGAGCTGTAAGTGGTACAACAGTATTCTGCGGATCTATCAAGACCCGAGTGCGGAGGTGGCCAGGAGAAGAGCGGGCTTTAACCAGATCAGGTCGACCCTTTTTAAGAAAAAGTTGAAGTTCGGACAGTTGTATCCGGCCCGTCTCTCAGTCATGTACGAGGAACAGCACTTTTATTTTGAGTTACCCGAGGCCGCGCTGGACTTCGCGAAAAGGAAAGGACTGGTAGTGGACTGAGAACTTTTGAGCTTTGCTGCAACATTCGTGTTTTTTTTAAAAAAAAGTTTCTCGTTTTTGGATTTGTGGAAGCTGTCTGTAATGCCTTCTGTACTGATTTGGGGCCAGTTGCAGAACTGAGTGAGTTAAGGTTTACATTTGCACTGCTGGGGGATGGAGGTGTGCTTGTTTAGATTTTGGATCTCTTACTTGATCTTTGTTAGCGTTTTTTTTTCTTCCTGTTTTGTCTGTTGGGCAATTGTGTTGGGATTGTTTTTCATTTGAATATGTATGTATGAGCGGGGGGGTGGGGAGGGGGAACAATAGTTGGGAGACTTTTCGGCACCAAGGGTGGGGACCACCAAGCTAGCTGGGCGTGCTAGCTCACAGAAGCATCGTGGGGGGTGTGCATATGTTAGGTTTATTACAGGGGTTGAGTTATATTGTGTTGTTACTGGGGGGGGGGGGGGGGGGGGGGGGGAATGCTCTGCTGACGGCGGAGGGACAGAGAGGAGGTTGGAGGTGGCGGCTGCCTGGGGGCGGGGCGGTGGAGGCACAGAGCATGGGCTGGCCCAAAAAAGGGGATGGCTGATCGGCGAAGGGGGGGTGCAATGAGCCCCCCAACTAGGCTAATCACCTGGAATGTACGAGGGCTAAATGGGCCGGTCAAGAGGGCAGGCGTGTTCGCACATCTGAGGGGACTGAAGGCGGATGTGGTAATGTTGCAGGAGACACACCTTAGAGTAGCTGTCCAGATAAGATTGAGGAAAGGCTGGGTCAGTCAGGTTGTTCACTCGGGACTACATGGATCGCGATCCTGATCAATAAGCGGGTAATATTTGAGGCGGGTAGAATAGTTTTGGATGTAGGAGGTCGGTATATTATGGTCAGTGGGGGTGCAGGTGGTAGTAGTAAATGTGTCTGCGCCAAATTGGGTTGATGTGGAGTTCATAAACAGGATGCTGGGGAAGATACCGGATCTGGACCAGCACAAGTTGGTCATGGGAGGGGACTTTAACACAGTTATTGACCCTGGCCTAGACCGGTCAAGCTCAAAAATGGGCAGTGTGCCAGCAATGGAAAAGGCTTAAAGGATGGACCCATGGAGATTTGGGCAGCTGAGGAGGAAGGAGTTCTCCTTCTACTCATACATGCACAAGTGTACTCCCGGGTCGATTTCTTTATTCTGAGCAGGGCTTTACTGACGGGGGTGGTGGACACGGGGTACTCAGCGATCACAATCTCAGACCATGCTCCACACTGGGTTGGCCTGCAAGTTAGTAAAGACAGTAACCAGTGCCTGCACTGGAGGTTAGATGTGGGATTTTTAGCTGACGAAGGGGTGTGAAGTGGCTGAGGAAATGTATTCAGAACTACCTGCAGGTCAACGACACGAGGGAAATTTCAGCAGCGGTGGTCTGGGAAGCACCGAAGGCGGTGGTTATAGGGGAGCTGATCTCGATTAGGGCCCACAGGGAGAAGGTAGACAGGGCAGAGACGGACCGACTGGGAAAAGTGATACGACAGATCGATAGGAGGTATGCGGAGACCCCAGAGGCAAGGCTTTTAAGGGAACGGTGGAGGCTACAGGCGGAGTTCGGTTTGTTAACCACAGCGAGGACGGTGGAGCAGCTGAGAAAGGCAAGGGGGGTGATCTATGAGCATGGAGAGAAGGCCAGCAGAATGCTTGCACAGCAGTTTAGAAAGAGGGAGGCAGCCAGGGAAATAGGGAAAGTAAATGATGGAGATGGGAACCTGATTGGAGATTCAGCAGGGGTGAATAAGGCGTTTAGGGATTTTTACAGTAGGCTGTATGGGTCGGAATCCCCAACGGGGCTTGAGGGGATGAGGAACTTCTTAGGGGGGCAGAATTTCCCAAAGGTGGACAGGGAGCTGGTAGAAGGGCTGGGGGCCCTGATCGGGTTGGAAGAGATAGCGAAGGGTCTGAAGGCCATGCAGTCAGGTAAAGTCCCGGGGCCAGACGGGTACCCAGTGGAGATCTATAAAACGTTCTCTGGGATATTGGGACCGCTGTTGATGGGGACGTCCAATGAGACAAAGGAGAGGGGTGCTGCGCCCCAAGAATATCACAGGCCACGATTTCGCTGATCCTTAAGCGGGACAAGAACCCGGAGCTGTGTGGGTCCTCCAGGCCGATATCCTTGTTGAATGTGGATGCCAAACTGCTGGCCACAATTTTGTCCTCCAGGATTGAGGATTGTGTTCCGGACGTTATTGGGGAGGACCAGACGAGGTTTGTTTAGGGTAGCTAGTTGGTGGCCAATATAAGGCTATTAACATGATTATGATGCCCCCGGAAGGTAGGGAGGTGGAGGTCGCAATGGACGCAGAAAAGGCCTTTGATCGAGTAGAATGGGAATATCAGTGGGAGGTACTGGGACAGTTCGGATTTGGCCGGGGCTTTATTGACTGGGTCAGGTTGCTGTATCAGGCTCCTGTGGCAAGTGTACGGATGAATAGGACAACATCGGACTACTTTAGACTGCACCGGGGGACAAGACAGGAATGCCCCCTCTCCCCACTGTTGTTCGTGCTAGCTATAGAGCCGCTGGCAATTGCTCTGAGAGCTTCAAGGGGCTGGAAGGGGCTGGGGCGGGGGTGGATGGAGCACAGAGTCTCGCTTTATGCAGACGACCTGCTTCTGTATGTATCGGACCCAAAAGAGGGGATGGAAGAAATCATGAGGATTCTAGCGGAATTTGGTTGGTTTTCGGGGTATAAGCTAAATATGGGGAAAAGTGAGATGTTTGCCGTCCAGGCGAGAGGACAGGAGAGGTGATTGGGGGAGCAGCCATTTAGATTAGAAGCTTTAGGTATCTAGGTGGTGTGGGAATGGGACCGGCTGCATAAATTAAATCTGGCCCGACTAGTAGACCAAAAGAAGGACGATTTTTGGAGATGGGACGCGCTTCTGTTGTCACTAGCTGGGAGAGTGCAGACGGTGAAGATGACAGTCCTCCCGAGATTCCTGTTTGTATTTCAGCGTCTCCCCATCTTTATTCCTTTTTAAAACGGGTCAACAAAGTGATCTCTGGCTTTGTTTGGGCGGGCAAGACCCTGCGGATAAGGAAGGTAATGCTTGAGCAGAGTCAGGGAGAGGGCGGGCTGGCGCTGCCAAATTTTAGTAACTATTACTGGGCGGCGAATATAGCCATGATTAGGAAGTGGGTGGTGAGGGGTGGGTCGGCATGGTAGCGTGTGAAGGGAGCAGCATGCAAAGGCACCAGTTTGGGGGCGTTGGTAACTGTGCCACTACTGTTCCCGCCAGCACGGTACTCCACCAGCCCCGTGGTGGCGGTGGCGGCCCTGAGAGTCTGGGGGCAATGGAGAAGGCATGTGGGAGCAGGTGGAGCATCAGTTTGGTCTCTAATCTGTAATAATCACCTGTTTGCTCCGGGAAGTATGGATGGGGAGTTCCGGAGATGGCGGAGAGCAGGGATTGAGAGGATGGGGGATAAGTTTACAGAGGGGAGCTTTCCGAGTTTGAGGGCGCTGGAGGAGAAGTTTGGATTGGCGAGTTGAAATGAATTCAGGTACCTGCAGGTACAGGACTTCCTACGTAGACAGGTTTCAACCTTCCCGCTCCTACCACCAAGGGGGATTCAGGACAGTGTAGTTCGTAGAGGTTGGGTAGGAGAAGGGAGCGTCTCTGATATTTACAAGGAAATTATGGGGTCAGAGGAAACACAGACTGAGGAACTGAAGCGCAAGTGGGAGGAGGAGCTGGGAGGAGAGATAGAGGATGGTCTATGGGCGGACGCGTTAAGTAGAGACAGCGCGTCCACAACATGTGCCAGGCTCAGCCTGGTACAATTCAAGGTCGTTCATCGGGCTCACATGACAGTGGCCCGGATGAGCAGATTCTTTGGGGTGGAAGACAGGTGTGCAAAATGTGTAGGAGGACCAGCGAACCATGTCCACATGTTCTGGACATGTCCGAAGCTTAGGGGATTTTGGCAGGGGTTTGCGGATGTCATGTCCAAGGTGTTAAAAGCAAGGGTGGCACCGAGTCCAGAAGTGGCGATTTTCGGGGTGTCTGAAGATCCGGGAATCCAGGAGGAGAAAGAGGCAGACGTTCTGACCTTTGCTTCCCTGGTAGCCCGGAGACGGATACTATTAGCTTGGAGGGACTCAAAGCCCCCGAAGTCAGAGACCTGGTTATCTGACATGGCTAGCTTTCTCTGTCTGGAGAAAATTAAGTTTGCCATGAGAGGGTCAATGTTAGGGGTCACCCGGAGGTGGCAACCATTCGTCGACTTTTTTGTGGAAAATTAATTGTCAGCAGAAGGGGAGGGGGGGGGGTTTAGTTTAGCTTAGAGTAGGGGGTTAATAAAGGTGGGACCTGTAAGGGAGGGAGACGGCTTTTGCGCTATGTTTATAGATTCATGTACATTGTTTATTTTGTTGCTGTTGTAAAACCACAAATACCTCAATAAAATGTTTACTAAAAAAAATGGTTTCGTCTATACCCAATGCATTCGTGGGCATCAACCTATTTAACACCCATGAACAACCTATTTAGCAACGAATAAAACAAGAAGCAAGCAAGATGACTGATCAATATTGCATGTGATTGATGCAACCGGCAACCAAATGGCAGTTTGGTGAGGTTGAACACGTCGAAGTGGGAAATCACAACAAATAATCGAGAGTTGTCTCTCTAGTTGGGCTGGAGGAAGGTTTGTAGTGGAGTTCTCGGGGGTCAGTATTGGGGACCCTTGATGGTCCTGATATATACTAATGAGGCACAGTAGCACAGTGGTTAGCACTGTTGCTTCACAACGCCAGGGTCCCAGGTTCGATTCCCACTTGGGTCACTGTCTGTGCGGAGTTTGCACTTTCTCCCTCTGTCTGCGTGGGTTTCCTCCTGGTGCTCCGGTTTCCTCCCATAAGTCCGCAAGACGAGCTGGTGAGGTGAATTGAACATTCTGAATTCTCCCTTTGTGGACTCGAACAGGCGCCCAAGTGTGGTGACTAGGGGTGTTCACAGTAACTTCATTGCAGTGCTAATGTAAGCCTACTTGTGACACTAATAAAAATGCTGATCCACAACCTGGGTGAACAAGGGCACAATTTCAAAATCTGTGGGCGATAAAATACTTGGAAGCATTGTAAACTTTGAGTATAGTGTGGAACATCAAAGGAGTTGGGCAAGTTGGTGGCAGTTGAAGCTCAGTGCATAAAAACATGAGGTGATTCTTTTGTATTTTATCTCCTACCAAAATGTAAGGGTACATATCTCAAGGGGCAGCAGGACATGGGTGTATATGTGCATACACACTGCAGGTGGCAGAACAGGTTGAACGAACAGTCAATAAAGTATGCAGGTTAACAGCATCCACAGTAATTTGCTTTTCTCAAAGTAGACAGCATCCTGGGCTTTATTAAAAGGGGCATAGAGTACAAGAGCAAGGTGGTTACGCTGAACTTGAATAAGACACTAAATTGGCCTCACCTGGAGTTTATGATGCTCTGGGGACCGCACTTTAGGAAAGATGTGAATGCATTGGAGAGAGTGCAGAAAAGATTTACAAGTATGGTTCCAGGAATCAGAAACTACAGTTATTAAGATAGACTGAAAAGTTTCGAACTGCTTTCCTTGGGAGAAAAGCAGGCGAACAGGAGATTTGATAGAAGTATTCAAATCATGAGGGGTCTGGGCAGAGTAAATAGAGAGAAACTGTTCCCACTCATGAAGACATCGAGAATCGAGAGCACAGGTTTAAAGTAATTGGTAAAAGAAGCAAAATCAATATGAGGAAAAACTTTTTCACACGGTGAATGGTTAGGGTCTGGAATACACTGCCTGAGAGTGTGGTGGAGGCAGCTTCAGCCAAGGCATTCAAAAGGGAATTTGTTACCTGTCATTCAATAAGGAAGATCATGCAGGGATACTGGGAGAAGACAGGAGAATTGCATTAATATATCCCGTAGAAATAGTTCTGGACACGATGGGCTGAATGGTCTTCTGCGCAGTAACAATTCTGTAACTCTGATTCTATGATAGTCAGCTGCGCCAAAAAAAAGACAAGGTAGACAGAAGGCAGTCAGAGCTGCTGGAGTTAGCAAGATCACTCTCGCTTTGAAAGTCCAGAGCTACTGAAGTTGAGGTTGCCAACACTAACAACCAAATTCAACTTCAACTCCTGTGAAGATTATTCATGGCTCACGTACCAGGAAACCACCTGTAAAGCAACAGCAGCAGTCTCAGAGTTGAGACTTGTCCAAACAATACTTCCACTGTAGTGGTGCTTACCCACACTGGACTGCTGCTGGTAAACCATATGAAGCCTGCGGAAAACTCAACCACTTTGTCCACGTTTGGTGCTTATCATCGAACTCGATGACGAAGACGAATACCAACAGAAGGGTGCCACGTACCATAACAAAAGGGCATGAGGACGTAGCCAAGGTAGAGGCGGATGACCCTGAATATACCTTTGTGCTTTCTTTCAGACACAGCAAAAAGTCATTTGTAACAATCCCCCTTGGCTGCTCGGAGGTCAATGTTCTCAAAGATACACGAGCATCTGTCAATGTCATAGGAGGCAAAACATTGAATAAACTTCAGGACTTCCCCATTCTCTGCAAACAGGGAATATAAATGTTTTCCCTCACCACAACGACAAATCACTGAATGTTCTTGGAATCTTTAATAAGAATAATAATCGCTTTTGTCACATGTAGGCATCAATGAAGTTACTGTGAAAAGCCCCTAGTCGCCACATTCCAGCACCTGTTCAGGGAGGCCGGAATGGGAACTGAACCCGCGCTGCTGCCTTGTTCTGCATTACAAGCCAGTTGTTTAGCCCACTGTGCTAAACCAGCCCCTAATAAGCCCCTTTGAAACACCAGTCTCATTCGTACAGACTAGAATGAATGTTTATTCTGCCATATTTGGAGGATGTGACACGCTTATTAGTTTTCACAGAGTACTAGATCTGTACATGACCACAGTTACATACACAGTTCTTATGCATACCGGAAACATCCTCGAGTCATATGATGATTGCTTTACTGATATCGGCAAACTGAAAAGGGCATAAGCTTCTTTTATGGAAACACATGGTCTATGGAGCTCTCAGGGACAGATCACATGATCCAGCTCTTGGATGTGAAGAGACACTTGATTTAGACTTGTCAGAGAGAGATTGCCACAGGCACAACAGCCTTCCCCACCTCTCTTTCTTTTGAAACCACTCTCATCAAAACTGAGTGGTTTGTAATTTGAAAAAGCTACCAGAAAATGTCACTGCTGCAAACTGAGAGTTCTTAAAGCAGACTTTTGAATCAACCTGCCAGGTTGACTGCAGAAATAAACCATAAGATCTTCAGAGTGGCGCAGTGGAAGCCTGCTGGGCCCATAACCCAGAGGTCAATGGATCAAAAGCACTCTCTGTTAGTTATTTTTTCGGGTGGCACGGTAGCACAGTGGCTAGCACTGTTGCTGCACAGCGCCAGGGTCCCAGGTTCGATTTCCGCTTGGGTTACTGTCTGTGCAGAGTCTGCACATTCTCCGTGTGTCTGCGTGGGCTTCCTCAGAGTGCTCCGGTTTCCTCCCACAAGTCCTAAAAGATGTGCTTGTTCGGTGAATTGGGCATTATGAATTCTCCCTCAGTGTACCCAACAGGCGCCGGTGTGTGGTGACTAGGGGCTTTTCACAATAACTTTATTGCAGTGTTAATGCAAGCCTACTTGTGACAATAATAAAGATTATTATTATTCACAATGTTCAAAGTGAGCTTTTCTTTACAACCACACCCGATCTGGTATTACACAGCGACTGTCTTGTCATTCTGCAGTCATTGAGGGAACGTATTATGCAAATGGCACATAAACATCACCAGGAAACTACAACCAAACAACTCCTTGGAAAAAGATATGGTTCACAGGAATTGATTGGATGGTAGAATATCACATCAATCAGTGTTTGCCATGTCAAGCAACAGCACGGTCAAATCTTTGTGATCCACTCGAGTTGTTTGAACGACCTCCAGGGTCATGGATTGAAGACTTTCCTCTTCATGAACACCTGCTTATTGTCACTGGTGACAGCAACAGATTCCCAGCTACGGAGAAAGTTACATCTGCCTCACCACAAGCAGACATTCCTCACTTGATTACTGGAAAACCTCCAGCTACACTTGTCCTTGCACATCCTTTGTGCACACGTTCTTCCAGAGCTACCCATGGAGCAAGTGGTCAACACATACGTGAACAAGAACAGAAGGATTGTATGAAAGTAAATGTAGAGCAAAACATGAAATTTAGAACCAAACCACTAAAGCCAGGAGATAAAGTGCTTTTGAAACATGATTGTCATGTTAGAAAGCAAACAGCGCCCTGTGACATTGAGCCATTTGTTGTGACCAACATAAAAGCATCAATGATCACTGCTGAGCATGGTTCGCAAATCATCACACGAAACATGTCACTATTTAAAGTACTGAAAACACCATTCACGAGCACAATGCAATTTAGATATCATCTCGGATGAAGAACTGGAGTTCAATGACAATATCCTACTCATAAAAGACGTCCACCCAACTTCCGGTGGCGACCATGGAGTAAGTGACCGCACATTTGCCAGCTCCCGCTCAAGACGTTTTTTTCAATCCCCCCCCCCCCCCCCCCCCCCCCCGCCCGCATTTGCTGGGGAAATAAAATCTGTGTTCACGGCCACAGTTATCTCCCCTTTGGAGCCCTGTTATGGGGTCGCTGAGGTATCAGAGTCGGCTGGTGAGAACTGTATACTTCGAAAAATTGGTCGCCTGGATCAAATATGATCAAGGTGCTTTGCAGCGTGAGTTTGAATCCCATCTTCATCACCAGCTTTATAAGTCCAGTTTTATAAGTTCACACCGAGTAGTTCAAAGAAACTTAGTTTCTTTACAATAACTACAGCACATGGTATATCCCAATCCCGGTGCCTAAGAGAGAGGAATTTAGTATTTTGGAAGTTAGATTATGCAATTTGTCCACCATATCTTATACCAGTTTGGGAGGCAAGAAGGAGAATAAAGGAATTTATGTTTTCACAGCATGCAGAGTTCTGATTCTGAACGTTTCTCACTATATCCAATGTTCCCAATCTAGTCACCCGGTCTTTCTCCCCAATACAAGCATTGCCCTTATTCAGATGTATGCAGTATACAAGCAGACACAGCATCCCTGGGGGAAAATAAACTAATTAATGGCATCTACAAGGAATTAAGGTCTTATACATTCAGCAGGGAACTGTTCAGTTCTCTTACCTTGGAACAGGAGACAATGGCGGTGAAGAGGAGCAGGATGGAAAGGTAAAGGAACAAGGTGAGTCAACCAAATCAGGCATTCCTGGGGATGTCCCCACGGTCTCTGTGATCACAAGTTCTGGGTCCAGGATGAAGAGTTCATCTTGGGAAATGTCAGTCACGTAATGCAAGTGCTCCTGAAAGGAAATGCGGAGGAAATAATCATTCAAGCTCATAAGTGTGCCTAAAAGGAAAGAATTACAGACATTGAGATAGTGCCCTTCACAACCGCAGGTCATTCCAAAGTGCTTAATAGCCAATGAAGGACTTTTGAAGTACAGTGATTGTTGTAATCTCAGCAAGTGCAGCAGCAATTTGCTCTCACAAACAGCAATGAAATACACGAGCTGACAATCTGCTTTTCTAAAAATTGAAAACTGTCCTGTTCTTCTTCGGATAGTGCCATGACACACCTTGTATGTGCATTCGCGGGAGCACACAGTCTTGGTAAAATGTCTCGACCGAAAGTCATACTGCAGCACTCCCTCGATACTGCACTGAAATGGCAGCCTTGACTTTTGTCCTCAAGACTCTGGAGTGAAACTTGAACCCACAGCCTTCTGGCTGAGAAGCGAGAATGTTACCCACCGAACCACGTCGGACAGCTGAACACTAGTCCAGATAAACTGAATTCTGCCCTAACGAGTCATTGCAACTGCTAATCATTCATAGAATTATAGAATGATATAGCACAGAGGAAGGCCATTCTTGAAGATCCTTTCCAGGACCTTGCTAAGATGGGATTCCCAGAATTGAACACAATATTGAAGATTCACAATAATTTCTTTGCTATTATACTCTATTCCGATTTTCTACACCATTAATAAAGGAAATGATCTGATATAGATCTGTCTTAATCGACCTTTACTTTTATTGCATCATTGTTCTATTTCCCAGGAACTGCTATCACTTACCCCTTCAGTGTCCAGACTGCCAGTCCCTTGCATGATTTACAATGTACTTTTCACCATAGCTGTAGTCGCACTTTGCTGGGTTTGGTCCTGCTAGTTTCTCCTGCTCTCTCTAAGTCTCCCTCAGCATTACATTGCTTCACAGTCCTCAGCCCAATTAAGGTGGCAAGTTGTTGACTTGCTCTCAGATTTCAGATAATGTTGGAAAGGACGTCAATGCCATTATATCCCTCGTTCTTGTGCTTTGCGATATTGCCCCCCATTTCCTGTGGCTCAGGTACCCTGGCTCCACTCTATTGACCTGTAAGACAACTGAGGTCAAGTGTGCTGTACAGAAATTGGAGAAAATTGAGTTTGAATCCATAAACTGGAACCCTACATGAGGGAGAGCCCTGCACCTGATGACCAGACTGTCAAACATACAGCTATAATATGTATTACTATGAGAAGTAATCTCAGCCAGTCTTACTGAGTCGTTTACTGATGGACGTCAGAATGGGCCCTAACATCTGTCCTGGTGTCTGCCCAATCGAAAATGTCTAATTCGCAGCGATTGTGCACTTTAAACAGGAGAGTAAAATGAAATTCTCTAATGTCAATTGAATCAATTGATTGAGGTTAAGCATAAACAGCTGGAAGACATTGACTGGATGGTTAGTTGAACAGATTAAAGGAACCCTAACTGACATGGAGCCAGTCAAGTTTGGAAGTAACGTTTCACTCAGTGAATAAAACAATTCCTCAGATTGGTTCTGGTATCTTCCTTTTCTAATTGGCTGTCAGTCTTAAAACACGTAAACATCTCCACCTCTTTGTCCTCCATTAAGATGCTCCTGAGAGTCTACCCCGTTAAAAGGTTTTTGGGCACCTGTCCTAATATCTCCTGCTTTGGCTCAGTGTCAATGTTTGGCTTGAATCATACTCTAGTGAAGCACTTTGAGAATTATTTAAAAAAATACCTTGATTGAGGTATTCAAAAGGGTTGCTATCTGAAGTAAAAGAATGTACAGGGATAAGGCAGGAGAGTGGGACTTTGAGAGGGCCAGTGCAGACCCTATGGGTAGTATGGCCTTCTTCCACACTGTGGTGATTGTATTAAAAGTGCTAGAGAAATCCAAGATTGTTGCCACCAAGAACCAGAGTGAAAAAACTTCTATTAACATAATAACTGGGAGGAATCTTGTGAAGGGTCCAGTTTGAGGGCTATGGTGACTGCAGGTTGCCAATGGCTCCGAGTAGGTATTCAGGGAGCCCAGTGGTGCAGTCCACAGTGAAGATATAGAATCAGCTGAGGAGGCATTTCAGATTGGAAGAGATGTCGGTGCTAATGCCACTGTGCGAGAATCATGGATTTTTGGGGGGGGGGGGGGATTTGAGCCGGGGGGAGGGGGGGGGGAGGATTTGAGCCGGGGGGAGGGGGGGAGGAGGAAGGAGAGGAGAGATGGATAGTGTATACAGGGGGTGGAGGGAAGTGGGACTGGTCAAGGCGAGAGATCTGTATTTGGAGGAAGGGTTTGTCAGTCTGGAGGAGCTAAGGGGGAGGGGTACAGCTGCCGAGTTCAGGTATCTACAGGTTAGGGACTTTGCGCGAAAGGTCTGGAGGGGGTTCCCTAGGTTGCCAGGATACACATGCTGGAGAGACTGCTGCTTCGGGATGTGGCAGGGGAGGGAAAAACTGGGGATATATACAAGTGACTGGGGGAGCAGGGAGGTGAGCAGGTGATGAAAATCAAGGAGAAATGGGAAGCGGAGTGGGAGGGGAGATCAATTGGAGAGTATGGAGTGAGGCACTACGAAGGATAAATGGGACCTCCTCTTGTGCAAGGATGAGCCTGATATAGTTTAAGGTGCTGCATATGACTCGGGCGAGAATGAGTGGGTTCTTTCAGGGGTAGCAGATGAGGGTGAGGCGTTGCGAAAAATTGGGAAGATTCTGGGCGGGAGTGTTCGTGGTCTTAGCCAGGGTCGTGGAGGTGGCGGTGGACCCAGACTCTTTGGTGGCGATATTTGGGGTTTCAGAGAAGCCTGAGTTCATGGAGAAGAGGAAGGCCGATGTCATGGCCTTCGCCTCTCTGATTGTACGGCAGCGAATTTTGCTGGAGTGGCGGTCAGCATCGCACTGGGGGTAGTGGCTTGGTTGGGTGACCTGTACGACTTTCTGCGGTTGGAGAAGAAGGGGCTCAGCAGGGGGGTTTGAGAAAGGGTGGGTGTGTTTGTGACCGTGTTTGAGGAGCTGCTCGTCGCAGGGGGTTGAAAAAGAGGAAAATTTGTACAGACTGTATAATTGATTTTTGGAAAGTATGTTTCCCGGGGTGTTTATTTGCTGTATCCTGCTTTGATACATGTTTGTAATAAAATACATTTTTAAAAAACTATAATGACTGGACTCTTCCAGCCATTCCCACTGGCAGAATATTCCGGTCTCACGGAAATTCCAGCTCATGTCAGATCACATTGTTAACATGCACCGAAACTCTTCGGATCCAATGAAATACTTTCAGCTACGAGCAAATTAGTAGAAATTGATATACTTGGGCGAATTCTACTTATGGATTAGATGTGGGGGTCAGAGTTGCAGGTTCTAGACCACAGAACCCAGGAAGAGGAGTTTTGCCTTTTCAGATGATACTCATCTCACAGCAGGAGAGGCTTTCAGAAAATTGAGACATCACAATAAATGATAGGGGGTCTCCAGATTGCTGTTACCATCTGTCTCCAAGACATTCTCTCATACCCTATTGACCTTGGTATCGCTGACCCAACGCTCCACTGAGGATTGACTCAATAAATAAGACTAGCTGCTGCTGTCTCTGTCTGAAGGTGCAGTCTCCAGAGAGAGTACTGCCCTTGAGAGCTATAAAAACACTTAAGGGGCACAGGCAGCCATATTCTCTGGTGTGGAAAAGAGGATCAAGGACATTTTTAGTGGTTGCTGCTCTGCACAGATTTCATAGAAGCGCAGAAGACATAATTTCAGCCAGCTCTTTTGAAAGATCGATCCAATTATCTTATTTTTACTGTTGCCTGGCGAATTTTGTCAAAGCCAGTTTCGTCTTTAAAGTTATTGTTGAAACTGCTTCTCAGGTAGCACATCTCAGCCACTGGAAGAAATGAGTGGAAGAAGAACATGTGCTGGTGTTTCTCTGCTGTGGGAAAAGAACTGCTTCTCAAAATCAAACTGAGGTGACTAACAACACCAGCAGCCTGCAGAGCAACCCTCTTGAAAAGACATTGCTGGAAGGAGTCACAAATTCAGAATGTTCAGCTCTGCAATCGAAACCTGAAAACAAAAATATCAGCTAACCAGAGCCACCCTGGAGGAGAACGTGCTACCTGAACTGATTATTTGCCCACACATTACTCTATCCATCCCTGCCAATCCGCTGTGTCACAAAGACACTTGGGGATAAGCACAAAAATAACAATCAGATCTACAAGCAATTAGATTTGAATTATTTGTACAAAATGAGCATCACTATTTAATCATCAACTATTCAGCTTTTAAGTACATTGTAAACTGACAACAACTTGCAGAAAAACTGAAAAGCATTATTTTGGGTGCGGCAAAACACATCTTAAACATTACTGGCTCTATTTGAAATTCCGGAGTCAAAACACCTAGAAGGTAAGTGAATCTACTAGCATCATTGTCACACAGTAATTTCATTATAGACTGAGAAAATCCAACAGCAAGTTTAACAGCTATGAGAAACATGGTCAGCCAGTAGGTGCTAGTCTTGATGGGTGACTGGTATTATTTACGCTCCAAGATGCCAGTGCTGTGCAGTGCCACGTGACCATTGTCTAATTTAAGACCTGGTCAATCAGGAGTCAGTTGACATTCCCCAGGGTTGTCCTGAGGTCTCCAGCAATTAAAGCTTAATCTCCCACTGGGAGAGAGAAAAGACAAGGATGTTTAACTGGATGAGGTGTTTAGAGATGGAAGGTTGTTGAGAAAGCCTCCAGGGACATGTCCAACCAGAGTTGGCAACCCAAGTCGAAGATCATCAGGAAAGGCGGTACAGTAATTGGAATGCAGGCTGTGTTCAAATGCTTGCCACATTCTCAACCAGGCTAAGTGTATAGTGTGTTTTTTAAGCTCAGGGATAAGAATAGGTCAGATACCGAGTGACAAACCCAAACAATCCACGGTCAACTGTAACTTTGGATATAATGCAATGTAAGCTTCCCCTGTACAAAATCAGAAGGGAATTCCCTCCAGGTTGGGTATGAAATGGGTTGAATGCAGAGTAAAGTTCTTTGCACTCTGACCAAGGAACATACTTTAAAGATAATCGGAGAACAACAGCAACTTGAATTTGGAGCTCTGTAGGCATAGAGTGAGGCAAGGTTGTGTAGAGTTTTTTTAAACATGGAGAGACTTTAATCTGAGGTGTTGAGTCACCAGGCCATATGTAACTCAGCAAGATTGATGATGAGCTGATGGGTGAGTGGAACCTTGCATGGAACTGCGGGGGGGGGGGGGGGCAACAGAATTTCAAATGAAGTGACATTTATGTCGGGTTTGGTAAGCCAGTCAGAACAGCACTAAAATCATCACATGTCAAAGTAGCAAAAGCAGTGGCAGATGGAAGGTAGGGGCAGCCTCAGGCGATGTTAATAGAAGTAAAATAGGCATAGAAATAGGAAAAAGAACACCCTCCGTGTAGACTCAAACCCAGGAGCATTCTGATGAAAAGGCAGCATGTGAAACAGTGTGGATTTCTCTACCTGGTATTTCACTCCAGGCAGACCTATACAATTAGCCAAAGGTAGACAAACCTGGAAATTTACTGAGGACCAGTATGCTACTGAGTTAGTGTCATTCTGCATAACTCCCCCTTGTCTTTAGTTCAGCAGGGGGCAGGTGAGAAAAATACTTGGGTAGTCACAATCAGGGAAGCTGTTAAATCAACAGAAACTAGCATGTTAGTCGTCACTTGGGAGTCTGTTCTTACCTGCGCTCGATCTATTCTGTAAAACCGGTCAGCAGTAGTGGCTGAAAAGAAAACAAGGAGAAATTAAAATGAAGGATTAGTCTCCAAACAGGCTACATCTTCCCATAGTGTTGCAAGAGAGAGAGAACCGAACACTGCTCTTTTGCAGAAGAATATCTTTCCTGATCATATATTCTATGTATGACCCCATTGGCTAGTGCGTGTTGGAAATCAGGAGATTGCTCAACCAAAGCTCTGATATTTTACACCTGCTTTGTTTCAATCATTATGACAGTGACTGACATTGGGAGAACATGTTGATGGGATATCCATATTCAAAATGGGTGACAACGACATATACAGGAAACTACAGACCCAATTTATGTCACTGCAAATCTGGCTAAATAATTTGACCATTTGACAGGGATTGCTTTCCTTCCAGTCAACAGGTTTAAGGGATTGAGCAGAGGTGTTCAGAATTATGAAGGGTTTTGATAGTGTCGATGGGAAGAAATGGCTTCCACTGGCAGGAGGGTCGACACCGAGGACATGCAGATTTTGATACAATTGGTAAAAGAAACGGGGGAGATCAGGACATTTTTTTTGACACTAAGTTTATATGATCTAGAATACAATATGTGCAAGGGAGGTGTAAGCAGATTTAACAATACATTTCCAAAAGGAATTGCATGAATATTTAAAGAGGAAACATTTGCAGAGCTAGTTGAAAAGAGTAGAATGGCCTCCTGCTGTACTGTTACCATTCTCCGATTTTATTCTGGCTAGGACGGGGACTAATTGGGCAACTCTTTCAAAGGGATGGCACAGGTATAATGCCGTGAATGGCTTCTTTCTGTGCTGCACTAATCTAGATTTACTTACGAGTATCCACAGAACAGCCACCAAGGACTAAGAGAGTCTTCCGTGAATGTCTGATAACTCAGCACCGTGTGGCATTTATCTGTCTGTACTATTTGTCAGCTTGACTAGTTTTGATGTGCAATAGAAATTGCAATGGCCGCCTATCAGATCTAATGATATTTTCTGTCTGGACATGGGAATGTGATGTTATTTTCCATACTTGACATGTTTCAATTATACTTAGAATTTTTGTTTCCCAACTTTTTTCACATCATTACGATTCTGCTTGATTGCACCACCTAACCTAGTACAAGGACAATTGGTCACCAAATGTTTGTAAGGATGTTAAGGTACAGTAAGATTCGTCTTATCTCTTGTTCATAGATAAGTTAGTCCAGTTGAATGAATGCAAGATCCTTTTATTTCTTAGAAACACATTTTGGGGGGCAGCAAGATGGTGGTGCAGTGGTTACTACTGCTGCCTCACAGAGCCGAGGTGCCAGGTTCGATCCCGGCTCTGGGTCACTGTCCGTGTGGAGTTTGCATATTAAGAACATAAGAACTAGGAGCAGGAGTAGGCCACCTGGCCTCTCGGGCCTGCTCCGCCATTCAATGAGATCATGGCTGATCTTTTGTGGACTCATCTCCACTTTCCGGCCCGAACACAATAACCCTTAATCCCTTTATTCTTCAAAAAACGATCTATCCTTATCTTTAAAACTTTAATGAAGGAGCCTCAACTACTTCACCGGGCAAGAAATTCCATAGATTCACAATCCTTTGGGTGAAGAAGTTCCTCCTCAACTCAGTCCTAAATCTACTTCCCCTTATTTTGAGGCTATTCCCCCTATTCTCCCCATGTTTGCGTGGGTTTCACCCCCACAAACTAAAGGTGTGCAGGGTCGGTGGATTGGCCACGCTAAATTGCCTCTTAATTGGAAAAATTTATTGGCTACTCTAACTTATTAAAAAACACACATTTTGGTACATTCACACGAAATTAACTGGAAAATGCTTTCTGTGTCTCTTGAAATGTCCTTGAACAAGTAGAAGCAAAAACTTCAAGATAAAAGTGACTTCAGATTTCAAAATTAAAAGTCATTTCAACAAAGGCCTTTGTTAAAATGTTTATTCTCCGACGGCTATAATTTTTTTCTAATCAGTTAGACAGATCACATTCTTAAGGGGACCCTTATCTAGGTTTAGCCCCTTACTTAGTTTCATTGGTTCTAATTCTCGCTGAGGCACCCTTGATCGTTCAGGAAAGTGTTAGTCACTTAACAGGTGATTGGTTAATGAGACATTAATCAATTATCCCAAATTTATTAAGTGTCCCATGACTTATGTCCCGTGTTCAAACTCCCTATGTCACGTCTCTTAGGGGGCAGCACAGTAGCATTGTGGATAGCACAATTGCTTCACAGCTCCAGGGTCCCAGGTTCGATTCCGGCTTGGGTCACTGTCTGTGCGAAGTCTGCACATCCTCCCCATGTGTGCGTGGGTTTCCTCCGGTTGCTCCGGTTTCCTCCCACAGTCCAAAGATGTGCCGGTTAGGTGGATTGGCCATGATAAATTGCCCTTAGTGTCCAAAATTGACCTTAGTGTTGGATGGGGTTACTGGGATATGGGGAGAGGGTGGAGGTGTTGACCTTGGGTAGGGTGCTCTTTCCAAGAGCTGGTGCAGACTTGATGGGCTGAATGGCCTCCTTCTGCACTGTAAATTCTATGATTGTCTGGTCTCAGCTATGATACTGTTTCAATCTTGTCGACTGTACCTTTCATATCAGATCATGTCAGAACTTGTGGTACATTATTTTTAACATTTGAGACAGCTATGGACAGTATTCAAACAATTATAACTTCCTCATATTTCTACAAATTCAGTCATTTTCAAGAATCATTTAAGCTAATATTTTAAAGCCCCCCCCCCCCTCTACAATTGCTGCATCCAACAGGCACTATGCAGTATGATTTTCACTTCGCCACACCTGGTGTAGAATTGGTCCTGCTGATTGGTTGTCCTGTTGTTACTGCTGATTGGCTGTCTGTTTATCGACATAGGAACATAAATATCTCAGAACATAGGAGCAGAAGGTGGGCAATTCAGCCCTTCGAGCCTGCTCCACCATTCATTTAGATCATCGCTGATCTCTTCCTGGTCTCAAAGTCACCTCCCCACCTGTTCCCTATATCCCTTTAACCCTTTTTTAAAAATCAGAAATATATCTATCTCCTTCTTGAAACCATTTAATGAGTCAGATTCCACCGCCCTAGTTCTACCAATTCACCACCCTCTGCAAGTAGTTCCTCCTCATCTCAGTTCTAAATCTATTGCCTCTCAACCTATATCTGTGACCACTCATTCTAGATTGCATTACCAGGGGGAATATTTGGTCTACTTTTACTTTATCAATCCCTTTTAGTATTTTACATACCTTAATCATATCCTCTCTCATCCTTGTAAACTCCAGTGAGTATAAGCCCAAACTGCTTAATAGGTCAACTCTTTCGTCCCCGGAATCAATCTGGTGAACCTCCTCCAAACTGCCTCCAATGCCACCACATCCTTCCTCAAATAAGGAGACCAAAACTGGACCCAATACTCCAGATGTGGTCTCACCAACACCCTATACAATTGCAACAATACTTTGCTACTTTTATACTCCAGTCCTTTTGCAATAAACTATGTTCCTACGTCATTACTGCTGTTTGGCTGTCTGTTTATGAACAATGGGTGATTTTATGTTTATTAAACAGAAATACAGCAAATTACAAGGGTTTTATAATTTGTATATAATGTCTGCAACATGTATGTCTATCTATAGTGTAAGAAAGAGTATGTGTCTATATACAGTATACAAACTGTCCATGTACATCCAATGCAAATAAGTGGGAAACCATATGTTGAGGATGAATTAAGTCACTTGATACTCTTGACAAGAAGCTACATTTGAGGGGAGAGTGGGTGAGGGAATGGATTCTTGAATGCTACTTTCAGATACCTCCAGTCTCTGCATCCTTGAACTTTAGCTTTTTGTTGGAGATACAAGATTGGGGAATTTACCTTCAATTTGAATCAAACTTTTAGTTATCTCTTCTCATGTCTCCTTTCTTATTGAATCGCATTCCTGTGAAGCACCTTGGGATGTTTGCCTTCTTTAACAGTTACATAAACGCAAATTTTAATTGCTCTATATATTGTAAAGGTTGCGCATGTATATATAATGTATGTACGATGCTCTGCTCCTCTGGAACATGCAGTGACACATAACCCAGTGTTGAGTGCAGCTGAAGTCACATGGAACAGTACACTCCAGTTTCAGTCACTGAACACAATCACATTTGCCTTATTGTCTATTCTTGTTCACTTCATTTCTGTCCCAAACCCAAGCATATTATTGCAGACCTTTCTGCACATTACTCTGCAGGTTTTACTCTGCGCTCCAATCTGTGCGCTACACTGTAAACAATGACTCGAGCTTCTATATTGCTCTATATGTAACAAATTCCAGTCATATGCTATTCTGTCTGTAACATCTTCCAGCCTGTATCCTGAGTGCACTGTATCATTTTAGGACATTCATCTTTATGGAGGGAATACTTTTCGTTTTTTTTAAATTTAGAGTACCCAATTACTTTTTCCCCAATTAAGGGCCAATTTAGCATGGCCAATCCACCTAACCTGCACATCTTTGGATTGTGGGGGTGAAATCCATGCAGACATCGGGAGAATGTGCAAACTCCAGATGGACAGTGACCCAGGGCCGGGATTTGAACCCTTGTCCTCAGTGCCTCAGTCCCAGTGCTAACCACTGCATCACATGCCGCCCTGGGGGTTCTTATGTTAATCGGCATTGTGGTATTGCTGCAAAATTAGATACAGCTGACAAAGGGTTAATTCCTAGAGATCCACAAGAAATCAACCAGTTTAGATAGATAGATAGAACAGTACAGCACAGAACAGGCCCTTCGGCCCCGATGTTGTGCCGAGCAATTATCACCCTACTCAAACCCACGTATCCACCCTATACCCGTAACAAAAGGCAATAAGTTTTGGATGAGCTTAAGTTTACACAGGGTGGAAGAAGGGATGCCCGTCAGGCGGTCATTGGAATAGTCAATTTTAGTGGTGACAAAGGCATGGATGAAGCTTTCAGCAGCAGATAGAGTTCAGACAGGGACAGATTTGGGCAACGTTGTGGAGGAGGACGTAGGTGGCCTTTGTGAGGCAGTGGTTGTGTGGTCAGAAGCTCATTCTGGAGTCATAGGGGCATCAAGGTTGTGTACAGTCTGATTCAGTCACAGACAGTTACCAGGGAGAGAAATGGAGTCGCTGGATAGGGAGAGATGATTGTGGCAGATGTTAGTTGTATATTAATTGTGCTTCCCCGTATGCAGAACAAGTAAAGAGACATTACTAAAACTGTAGTGTGGTTTTGTGTGGTGATGTATGCTTATAGCATAAGACTGAGTAAAGTTTGGCTCCAGTAACATCCTTCAACAACAGCCGGGAGCGAAGACAATGGCTTCAGTCGCCTATGGCCATACTAGTCTGAAAACGCCAGATCCCGTCTGATCTCGGAAGCTAAGCAGACTCAGGCCAGGTTTGTACTTGGATGGGAGACAATGGCTTCAGTCATTGCAATAGTTAGTTCACTGACACTTCTGTTCATCTGCGCTGGAAGTCATAAAGCAGAGTGACAAAGCATAGACATTGAAGGGGTCGAGGAGAGCTGGTGGTAAGGTTGAGCTGAGTGTCATCAGGGTGCATGTGGAACCCTTGTGCATTTTTGGATAGTGTTGCTGAGGGGCAACATGTAGATAAGAAAATAATAATAATAATCACTTATTGTCACACGCAGGCTTTAATTAAGTTACTGTGAAAAGCCCCTAGTCGCCACATTCTGGCGCCTGTTCGGGGAGGCTGGAACGGGAATAGAACCCGCGCTGCTGTCTTGTTCTGCATTACAGGCCAGCTGTCTTAGCCAGAAAGGGATAATGAGTAGATCATTGAGCGACAGGAGAGGGAAGAGCACAGGAAGGAAAAAGAAAGCCATTACAGGTGATTATTTGGCTCTGATTAGAGAGACAAGAATTTTTTAAAATGATAAATTTAGAGTGCCCAATTCTTTTTTCCCCTCAATTAAGGGGCAATTTATCAAGGCCAATTCACCTACTATGCACATCTTTTTGGGTTGTGGAGGTGAGGCCCATGCAGACATGGGGAGAATGTGCAAACTCCATACAGACAGCGACTCGGGGCCGGGATCGAACCCGGGTCCTCGGCGCCGTGAGGCAGCAGTGCTAACCACTGCATCACCGTGCTGCCCAGAGACAAGAATGGAACCAGGTAAGAACCATCCCATCAGCTGGATGACAGTAGCGAGGTGTTGGAGGAGGATGTGAGGTCAACAATGTCAGTTGATGCAGCTGATAGATTGAGGAGGAGGATTTACCTTTGTCACAGTCACATAGGATGTGACCTGTGACTTTGATAAAGGCTGTTTCAGTGCTCTGGCAAGGGCAGAATCCTGATTGGAGGGACTCCAAAATAGAACTTTGGGTACAGTTGGGTACAGATTGGGGAGGTGATGACGCGTTCAAGGAATTTGGAATGAAGGGTAGAAAACATGGTGGTGATTTGTGAGGACAATGGGTCGTGTCTCATGGGCAAGCTGAGTTCAGAAGTAGCATGATAGGAGAGAAACAAGGGGAAGATGCAAGTTCTGAGCAAGAGCAGGGAAAACATCAGGAGATGTTTGGCCCAGTGGCTGAGGGGGAAGGTTAGACGTGTCATCTGAGAGTGCCTTTAAGAATTGGATGTTTAAGAAATGTGCCTTTAAGAAATGAAGCTGATCATATTACTGAAGTGATGTCACAGGGGGGAGCTGAGCTCACTTCTGCTTTTTGGGAGTTTTAGTTTCAGTTTTGAAGAAAACTTGGGTGCGGCTGTGAGCTGCATTGCTGGTGATCTCTGCCATGAAGGACTATCTCTCAATCCTTTAGTGAAATTGGAATTGTAAAAAGGTCTCAGTATTGAATATAAATCTAATGTGCTTCTGTTTGAAGGATTTGTTAAGTCTTTTGGATGTGTAAAGGAACAGTTTGCAAGATTGGGTCGTGTTGTATTATTTTTGGGGTTATCTTTGAAGTAAGGGGTGTTAAGAGATCCAATGTTTATTTAAAAGGTTAATTTAAGTTCATGGAATAAACATTGTTTTATTTTAAAAACCACGTGTCCATAATTGTAATACTACACCTGGGGAACAAGCAGAGTGCTTCAAAAGCAACAATCCATTAAAGGTGGGGGTTGGTTGAACTCCATGATACATTTTGGGGTTCTGAAAACACCTCTTCCATAACAGAAGGAACTACAGCTTACATTTGTATAGTGTCTAAAATATCTCACGGTGCTTCACAGGAGCATTATAAAACAAAGTATGACACCGGGCTAAGTTAGGAGATATTAGGTTAGATGACCATGAGTTGGTCAAAGAGATATGCTTTAAGGAGTGTCTTAAAGGAGAAAAATGAGGTGGATAAACCATAGAATCCCTTTAGTGTAGGAGACCATTCAGCCCATCTAGTCTGCACTGACCCTCCTAAAAAGCACTTTATCTGGGCCTACTCCTCCACCCTATCACCATACATTGATCATGGCCAATCCACCTAACCTGCAACTCTTTAGACTGTGGGAGGAAACCGAAGCCCCCGGAGAAAACCCAAGCAGACATGGGAAGAACATGCAAACTCCACACAGTCACCCAAGGCTGGACGCGAACTTGGATCCCTGGTGCTGTGAGGCAGCCATGCTAATCACTGTGCGACCGTGCTAGAGATAGCGGAGAGATTGGGAATTCTATTCCAGAGCCTGCAACCTACTCCCAGCAAGCAAAGGTAGAGCAATTAAAATTGGGGGTATGCAAGAGGCCAGAATGAAAGGAGTGCAGATGGGGATAGATTAGATTAGAGATAAGGAGAGGCAAGTCCATGGAGGGATTTGAAAACAAGGATCGAGAACGTTAAAATCAAGATGGTGCTCTGATCGGAAGTCAATGCATGTCAGGTCGATGGGGAATTACATTTTCAGCAACTTAAGACAAAGGCAGGAGAGTATTGGATGATCTCAAGTTTATGTAGGGTACAATTTGGGAGAACAGCCAAAAGTGCAATTGAATACTTGAGTCTGGAGATAAAAAAGGCACAAATGAGGGTTTCAGCAGCAGGCAATGTGAGATGGAGATAAAGTCAGACAATGTTGCAGAAATGGAAATAGGTAGGCTTAGTGGGGGCACAAATATAAGGTTGGAAGCTCATTTCGGGACCAAATGTGACACCAAGTTTGTGAACGGACTGGAAATGAAGAGAGGCAGCAGAAACAATGGTCTCAATCTTTGTGACAAAGAGGTTCAAGAGCTCCTTGCACCCATTGTCAGAGATAAAGTTAGAGGAGGCTAAGGAGAAGGGTTTAAGAGGATATTATGAGGTGAAGAAAGCCTGAGTTTGAATGCCAGAACAAACAGCAAACAGGTTTGGCGGAAGAGAGAAGAACCTAATAGTCCTTAAAGCTTTCCAGTCAAGCAGCAAATCAGTCCTCTGCTACACACATGCAAGTCTGTGCCACTAAGACCTGAGGGTAGCGATGAATATGGTACCGAGGGGAATGAGTAAGGCTGTTATAGATAATCAGGGATAAACAAGGTGGGGCCATGAAAAGAAAGGTCTCTCTCTGCTCATGTTTTGAACCCTTTATATATTGGTTAGAAAAATGTTGAAGATGGAATCAAGATTCTTTACTGGACGAGACAGTTAGAGACAGAGATCTCATAAAGAAAGCTCCTGGAACAGGTCCAGGGTTGGTATTCATACTACAGATCAATACTATCTTTTATCTTCCTGTGAATCACCACGATGATGATACCACAGTCGATCTTCACAGTTTGAGATGAATATATAGCCTCAGTGTTATTGGTACTGTAATTATCACTGGCACTGACTTATCACACTGCTAATATATTATGATTTCCTGTGATCTCTGGAGAGTAAGCAAAAACTGTAATTTAATATTCAGAATGAGATGATGTCTACAAACCACTCAAACTTAGAATCATAGAATCCCTACAGTGCAGGAGGAGATTAGACCCATTGGGTCCGCACCAACCCTCTGAAAGAGCACTCCACCCAAGCTCACTACCCGCCCGATCCCAATAACTGCTTAACCTAACCTACACATCTTTTTTGAACACCAAGGGGCAATTTAGCATGGCCAATCCACCTAACCTGCACATCTTTGGACTGTGGGAGGAAACCAGAGCACCCGGAGGAAACCAACGCAGACACACGGAGAACGTGCAAACTCCACACAGGCACTGCGCAAGGCCAGAATTGAACCCGGGTCCTGGTGTTGTGAGGCAGCAGTGCTACCACCGTGCCACCCTTGGCCTACTTGAGTTCATTGATTAAACTGTTAATGCTATTATTCTCTCTCAACCATCTGGAATCATGTAAGCTTGGTGTTGCTGTTGTGTGCAGAAGTTATTTTCAACATTAATCTTATAATAGATCCTTCCCTGGGTTTCTTTGAACCATTCAAGGCCTAATAAGAAAATAAGAACTAGGAGCAGGAGTAGGCCATCTGGCCCCTCGAGCCTGCTCCGCCATTCAATGAGATCATGGCTGATCTTTTGTGGACTCAGCTCAACCTTCCCGAACACCATGACCCTTAATTCTTCAAAAAACTATTTATCTTTACCTTAAAAACATTTAATGAAGGAGCCTCAACTGCTTCACTGGCCAAGGAATTCCATAGATTCACAACCCTTTGGGTGAAGAAGTTCCTCCTAAACTCAGTCCTAAATCTACTTCCCCTTATTTTGAGGCTATGCCCCCTAGTTCTGCTGTCACCTGCCAGTGGAAACAACCTGCCCGCATCTATCCTATCTATTCCCTTCATAATTTTAAATGTTTCTATAAGATCCCCCCTCATCCTTCTAAATTCCAATGAGTACAGTCCCAGTCTACTCAACCTCTCCTCGTAATCCAACCCCTTCAGGTCTGGGATTAACCTAGTGAATCTCCTCTGCACACCCTCCAGTGCCAGTCCTTTCTCAAGTAAGGAGACCAAAACTGAACACAATACTCCAGGTGTGGCCTCACTAACACCGTATACAATTGCAACATAACCTCCCTAGTCTTAAACTCCATCCCTCTAGCAATGAAGGACAAAATTCCATTTGCCTTCTTAATCACCTGTTGCACCTGTAAACCAACTTTCCGTGACTCATGCACTAGCACACCCAGGTCTCTCTGCACAGCAGCATGCTTTAATATTTTATCGCTTAAATAATAATCTCGTTTGCTGTTATTCCTACCAAAATGGATAACCTCACATTTGTCAACATTGTATTCCATCTGCCAGACCCTAGCCCATTCACTTAACCTATCTAAATCCCTCTGCAGACTTCCAGTATTCTCTGCACTTTTCGCTTTACCACTCATCTTAGTGTCATCTGCAAACTTGGACATTGCCTTTGGTCCCCAACTCCAAATCATCTATGCAAATTGTGAACAATTGTGGGCCCAACACGGATCCCTGAGGGACACCACTAGCTGCTGATTGCCAACCAGAGAAACACCCACTAATCCCCACTGTTCGCTTTCTATTAATTAACGAATCCTCTATCCATGCTACTACTTTACCCTTAATGCCATGCATCTTTATCTTATGCAGCAACCTTTTTGCGTGGCACCTTGTCAAAGGCTTTCTGGAAATCCAGATGTACCACATCCATTGGCTCCCCGTTATCTACCGCACTGATAATATCCTCAAAAAATTCCACTAAATTAGTTAGGCACGACCTGCCCTTTATGAACCCATGCTGCGTCTGCCCAATGGGACAATAATGATACTGTACATAAAACAGACGCACTTTTTCAGTCTATTAAACCAAGGTGTTCCATGGATGTGGGTGGGGTACGAGAGCTGCTATCCAATAGAGTACTGTAAAAGGCTTCACAGGCAGAGGCTGGTGATGAGGTTTAGCCTGAGACGACGGTTGCCATGGCAAACAATGTAAAGGAAGTGTACACTTTGAAAGAATAATTAGTGGGAAATGAAATAGTGTTCTGGATAGCCCCACAGAATGCTGCTCCTCCTTCCCTCAGTTGCTGTTATGAATTCATCATTAGGCAGGCAGCCTAATACCCAGCTCACTCACCATCCAGCAACTTTATTCCTAGGCAGATTTTCAGTTCCGCACTAACCGGAGAGACATGCTTTATCCAGAAGCTATTTTTATAACACCGTGCGCCTTGTTGGAGATGCGATCTTTGAGACGAGACATGAAGCCGCAGTCCCACCTGTGGCAGTAAAGATTCGATGGGTCTAATCAAAGAAGAGCAGGCCCGTTCTCCCCAGTGTTCAGGCCAACATTAATAAAAACAAATTTGTGCTCTTACTGCTGTTTTGGGGACTTCCTGTGAGCAGATTGGCTGCCATGTTCCCATGCAGTACAACAGCGGGTGCACTTCAAAAGTACTTCATTGGTGAGAAGGTGGTTTGGGTGTCCTGAAGATATTTACGCCATTATATAGTTCTAAGTTCATTCACTCGACCCCACATGGATCCTTTCCCTTGTGCTTCACTTGTATTCGCTCCCTCTTTCCCTCATCACTCCTTTGCACGCCCTTCCCAATATCTCCCCGACTTGCCCTCCCTTTGATTTCTCTTCCCCCCTTTGCTCCTTCTTTGCATTCTCCTTTCCCTCTCACTCCTTTTGTACTTTCTTTTTCCTTGCCTGTGAATTACAGGCGGAACTATTTCTCATGAACAACACAGAACAAAGACTGGTGTCAAAGACTGCCTCTTCACACTATATAGTGTACTTCCACAGGTGCACGTGAACCAATACAGAAGCTGATGTCGATGAATTGTATCTTTACATTTTGCAGTGATTACAAAACTCTCCTTTAATCTCAGAGCTGTCAGGATACCAGAAACTAGTCTAACCTTGCTCACATTTACTCTTGTATCTGGACATGAGGAGTTATGTTTAACTTAAGCTAGTTTGTGTAAATGGCACTGCGATACCTTGATTGGTTTAACTCACTTGGCTAGACAATTGGTTCCTGATGCAGAGCAAGGCAAGCAGCGAGCTCTGAATTCCCGTACCAGCTGAGGTTATTCATGAAGGCCCTGCCTTCTCAAACTTGTCCCTTGCCTGAGGTGTGGTGATCCTCAGGTTAAATCACCACCAGTCAGTTCTCCCCTCACAGGGGAAAGCAGCCTATGGTCATCTGGGATTATGGTGACTTTCTTTACCTTCCCTTACCTTGATTGGTACATATTAACTGGCATGTCAACAGCTCTGATCGGTGGATCATCAGCGCAATCAATGATTAGTACAGTACAAAGAGCTAACATATATCCTGGGTAACGAGAATTAAACTCTCGAGCCTGGTTCTACTGTATGACTACTGCGTCTCAGATAATCATGCCGTTCACATCAAAATGTAAAGATACAATTCATCGACATCAGCTTTTGTATTGGTTCACGTGCACCTGTGGAAGTACACTATAAGCTCGGTATACCAGCATAGTATCATTATATATTGAAGATGGTCTTATAAGGCATGATCTGATATTTGAGACTATCACAGTCCCTCTTTTAGTCACTTGTTCTATATTGCGGATCTATCATTTATGTCATTGATCAGTTTATGGATTATCCGCTCCCATCTTTTAGACCAGGTTACTCAACCACCATCCAGCACTTGGTATTGACCAACCAGCGGAAGCACCATCGGCTGTCATTCCAGTAACAGATTTTAACTCCTAATCTGACACAAGTAACCCAGCACAGCAGAGGTACTATAAACGGTACATGTTTTAGAATCTCTCTGCAGAGTACAACTTACTGGACAGCAGGGTCTCACCATGTGCTGGAGCTCGGAACCTTTCTCTGATTGCTGATGCAAATGTTCAGCATGTCATGAAAACCCAAAGAATATTGAAGGGAAGGGTGGTTGACCTCACTCGGCTCTTGTCTCCTTGGTGCACACTGAGATTGGCAGGGGATCGCATATTGCATATCTTCCTCCCCCTCCAGCCAACAATAGACGTGGCCCAAGATATCCGAGAGAATAATCTTATTTTAATATAAATTTAGAGTATCCAATTCTTTTTTTTTCCAATTAAGAGGCAATTTAGCCTGGCCAATCCACCTACCCTGCACATCATTTGGGTCGTGGGGGTGAAACCCACGCAAACACGGGAAGAACGTGCAAGCTCCACACGGACAGTAACCCGAGGCCGGGATCGAATCTGGCTCCTCAGCGCCGTGAGGCAGCAGTGCTAACCATTGCGCCACCGTACTGCCGTGTCCAAGAGAATAACCTGATCGAGTGTGTAGAATCAAAACAGAAGAATGGTCATTTGGTACCAATAATAGATCCCAAACGTTGGCTGGGACCTGTTGAACTGCACCTCAGACTGGAACACTCCCTTTCGGTGAAAGTAGGAAATTGGGAAGAAAAGCAAATTGGAGATGGAATGACCCAACATGTTGGTTTGTGACTTGGAAGCTAATGGGAATAAAAGGGGAATGTAAATTCTAAGTTAGGAAGATATTTTATAGGCCTTTAAAGCAAAATTCCTCTTAACCATGCTGACATTAGTAGCCAGATGGTATGGTAGTGTGCAGTATTGTTTTCCTTTGGGTACAACAGGGACAGGGATGCTTTCAGAACTGAAGCCATGCAAACATGGGGAAAAATGGCTGTATGGAGAGAAAGCGTTTTAAATTGCTTGTACATTCTCAATTAAAAGAAATCTTATTTTTATTCGACATAAATTGTTAATGCTCTTGAGGAATTTTAGTGTGATTTTTGTGATTAAGGTAAGTGCCCACTGGGCATTCTTCCCAGCTACATAAATCTTTGGTGAGAAAAATTAATTATAGACTGTATTCACAGCAAACCTACACAATCTGATTGTAAGATTGACAAATCCCAGTCTCAGAAAGCATTAGCATTGCTTTCAAATACACACATGGCTGCTTTAAGCTATTCCTGCTGGGTCCTTTTATCTGCCTTCGGGATCATTCGCTTCTGATAGCACCACAACTCAAGGGCTGTTTTTACTGTTGCTAGGGATGTGGGTAGCTATTTGTTGGAGTGCATCGATGTCTGTTGAGGGCACTGGTTTCCTGTCTACTTGAGCTGCTGAATATTCGCAGGCTTCAGGAAGATGCCTCTGAAGGATCAGATTTTAAACTTGCCAAGATAACTGCATGGTAATGGCCTCAGAATCATGTTGGTAACCTTCCTGCCCTGTTAACCCTGACAATCAGTCCACTGTGATTCTCACAAAGGCCTCCCACAACACCTAATCTAGGTTGGCACTCCAGTGTAGTACTGACAGGATGCCGCACTGTCAGGCATGCTGTCTTTGAGCTGAGATGTCAGACTGAGATCCTGACATTTTGGTATTCATTGCTAATGGAACAAAGTGTAAAAGTAGGGAGACCACACCTGGAGTACTGCGCACAGTTTTGATCCCCTTACTTGAGGAAGGACGTAAATGCATTGGAGGCAGTTCAGAGAAGGTTCACTAGATTGATTCCAGGGAGTTAAAAACTTGTTTTATGATGAGAGACAGCAGTTTAGGCTGAGACCCTCGGGAGTTTACAAGAATGAGGGGAAATCTAATTGAGATATACAAGATGCTGAAGGGGATTGACAGGGTAGACGTAGAGCGGATGTTTCGCCTTGTTGGACATTCTACAAGAGAAGCCATAGTTTTAGGGTAAGGGGCGGCAGATTTAAAACAGAAATTAGGAATTACTTTACTCAATGGGTCATGAATCTGTGGAATTCTCTATCCCAGAGTGCAGTGGATACCGGAAAACTAAACAAGTTTGAGGAGGAGATAGATAGGTTTTTAACTAGTAGTGGGATGAAGGGTTATGGGGAGCAGGTAGGAAGGTGGAGATGAGGCAGAGATTAGATCAGCCATGATTATATTGAATGGCAGAGCAGGCTCGAGGGCTTGAATTGCCCACTCCTGCTCCTAGTTCTTATGTCCTGATGACTACCCCCTCAAGTGGATGTAAAAGTTCTCTCCGGAGTTCTTGCCAAGATTTACCCCTTAATCAACGTCACAGAAACAGATTTGCTTATCATTATCACACAGCTGGAGTTTGCTATGTACAAATTGGTTGCAATGTATCCTGTGTTCCAACAGTGACCTCATTTCATGAGCTGTAAAATTATACGGTTGTGAAAGCTGTTATATAAATCCCAATCTCTTTTTCCTTGTTTTAAAAAAAAAAGTCAGTGTCCAACAGCACATTTAGAACCGTGGTTGTCATTTTGGGATTGAATTGGTTGGAACATGTGCTATACACTCCCTGACTAGGCCCATTGGCGATCTACCTGAAGATGCCCAGGATGGAGAATGTTTCTATTATTTTTGCGGGATGTGGATGAGCAGCAGTGCTCTTTTTCAGCTCCACGAACCTATTATGGGCCCATCAACTAATTGGTTATGCAAGTTCTTAACGTTTTGATTTAACTGGCTTCAACTCTTCATTAGGTTCGCAGCTGGAGAAATCCAGAAAAATATATGAATGGTTCAATTGCTGATAATAGATTGAGAAATTTCAACCTGTGAATCTCTCCCATGTTGCAGCCACCATGAATGATGTCAAAACAGCGAAAATGAAAGTAGGCATACATACAATGGGCACAGATCATGTAAGGCGAAAGCTACATTTCACAACCATGGGCTCAGGTATTTGGTGTGAGCACGTGAAGCTTCTCAGCATTTCTCAATTCCTCACCTCAGACAAGAGCTCACAATTCTCTGAGGTCTTGAATGTGGGAATGCAATTTGGAGGTTGAATATGGAGCTTTGTTTCTGATGCTCTTCCTGAAGAGATGTGGGGTCAATTGAAAATTTCAAAGTGGGATAGATTTTTAGTATTTTATGTACCGATCAGATGCCCTCTCATCCTTCAATCCAGCGAGTATAAACCCAAACTGTTTAATCTCTCCTCATATGTCAACTCTTTCATCCCCGGAATCAATCTGCTGAACCTCCTCTGAACTTCCTCCAATGCCACCACATCCTTCCTCAAATAAGGAGACCAGAACTGAACTCATTACTCCAGATGTAGTCTCACCAACACCCTATGTAATTACAACAACGCTTCTCTACTTTTATACTCCAGCCCTTTTGCAATAAGTGCAAACATTCCATTTGCCTTTTTAATTACATGCTGCACCTTCATACTGACTTTCTGCGATTCATGAACAAAGACACGCAAATCCCTCTGCCCAGATGCATTTTGAATTTGCTTTTCATTTAGATAATAATTTACCTTTATTTTTTTTTCCAGCCAAAGTGGATAACCTCTCACTTATCTACATTCAACTCCATCTGTCAAATTTTGGCCCAATATCCTAGCCTATCTATATCCGTATGTAAATTTTTTTTCTCCTCTTCACTGCCTGCTTTCCCACTGTTTTAGTACCATCCGCAAATTCTGCTGTTATACTCGGTCCCTGCTTGCAGATCATTTATATAGATTATAAACAGTGGCGGTCAGAGGACTGAACCCTGCAATACCCCGCTAATTACAGTTCATCAGCCAGAAAAGGACCCATTTATCCTGACCTTCTGCTTTCTGTCAGTCAGCCAATCCTTAATCCAATCCTGTACTTTACCCCCGATCCCCTGTGATCTCACCTTCTGGATCAGTCTAGATATACCACGTCCACAGATTCCTCATTATCCACCTTGCTGGTTATGTCCTCAAAGAACTTGAGCAAGTTTGTCAAGCATGACTTACCCTTTATAAAACCTTGCTGACAATGGTGGATTGAGCTTTATCTTTCCAAATGTTCAGTTATCTCCTCCTTAATGATTAATTCCCGCAACTTCCCCACCACAGATATCAAGCTAACCTGGTGTTTACTTTCCAACTTTTTGCCTCTCTCCCTTTTTGAACAGTGTTGTCATATTAGAGTGTTTCCAATCCACCAGGACCCTTCCAGAATCCAGGGAATTATTAAATATCATAACCAATGCAGCCACTATCTCTGCTGTCACCTCCCCTAATACACTAGGGTGAAGGCCATCAGGTCGCGAAAACTTATCTGTCTTTAGTCCCATTAGTTTATTAAATACCATCTCCCTAGTGATGGTTATTGCACCAAGTTCTTCTGCATTAACTGTAGTTTTTGGAAAACTCTGTTATCTTTTACCGTGAATACAGAGGCAAATTATTGGTTCAGTGCCTCTGTGTTCCCCACTATTACCTCACCAGTATCATCCTTTAAAGGGCCAACATTACTTTAGTTATTCTCTTCTTCTAACCACCATGCTACCCTGCTGCCCCAATCACAGCACCATAGAATTTACAGTGCAGAAGGAGGCCATTCGGCCCATCGAGTCTGCACCGTTCCAATCCAAGGGCTGGTGCAGACTCGATGGGCCGAATGGCCTCCTTCTGCACTGTAAATTCTATGGTGCTGTGATTGGGGCAGCAGGGTAGCACGGTGGTTAGCATAAATGCTTCACAGCTCCAGGGTCCCAGGTTCGATTCCCGGCTGGGTCACTGTCTGTGTGGAGTCTGCACGTCCTCCCCCTGTGTGCGTGGGTTTCCTCCGGGTGCTCCGGTTTCCTCCCACAGTCCAAAGATGTGCGGGTTAGGTGGATTGGCCATGCTAAATTGCCCGTAGTGTCCTAATAAATGTAAGGTTAAGGGGGGGGGTTGTTGGGTTAGGGGTATAGGGTGGATATGTGGGTTTGAGTAGGGTGATCATGGCTCGGCACAACATTGAGGGCCGAAGGGCCTGTTCTGTGCTGTACTGTTCTATGTTCTATGTTCTATATTTATAGAAGCTTTTGGTACCAATGTTTTTGCTTCCTGACAGCTTCCTTTCATTGTTGACCCTAGCTCTTTTGATTTTATTGTTCGTACCTTTTGCTGAGCCTTAAAGCTCTCCCAATCCTCCAGCATATCACTAGCTTTTGCAGTATGGTATGCTCTCATTTTCTGCCTTTATGTTTTCCTCGACTTTCTTGTTTAGCCATGGAACATTTTTCTCCCTTTTACAATTCCTCTTCCTCTCAGGAATACACTTTAATTGAAAGGTATTTGACATCTCCCTGAACATCCGCTATTTGTTCCTCAACTGTCCTACCGCAATTATTTGTGCTCAGTCTACTTGGGTCAACTCTTTCCTCAGGCCTGAATAATGACAGCTACCCACCCAATGCTAAGTCTCTAGTATGGCACTGTTCAATCTGAATTTGAGATTCTAGCTTGCTGTGAGGATTCCAAGAGGATCCTTAACGACAGGACTATTTATCAACCCTCCTTCGTTACATAATACTCATCTAACATAGCCTGCTCCCTGGTTAGCTCCATAACATTTTGCTCTTAGAATCAATCCCTCATAAACTCTTTGAAATCTCCCTTGAGGCTACCCATGCCAATTTGTTTAGTCCAGTCAATATGCATGTTAAAATCACCCATGATTACCGCTGTGCCCTCCTTACAAGCCCTTATTTTTTCTTGGTTTATACTATGTCCCACTTTGGAAGTATTGTTCTGGGGCCTGAAAAGTACTCCAACCAAGGAGTGTTTTCCTTTGTTTCTTATTTCCAGCCATTTTGATTCAACATTTTGGCCCTTCGTGCCAGTATCATTTCTTAATACAGTCCTGATGTCATCTTTAACCAATAAAGGAACTCCACCTCCTGTACCATCCTGCCCATCCTTTAGGAATACCGAGTACCCTTGGACATTCAACTCCCAATCCCGGTTGTCCTGCAATCATGTTTCAGTGATCCCCACCAAATCATACCCATTTATCTCTATTTGTGCCATCAGCTCATTGACCTTATTCCGAATACTTTGTGCATTTAGGTACAGGGTTTTAAAATATATCCTACTGATTTGTCTTCCCCTGCAGGATTTTCTTGCGCACTACGCTTTTCACACATTGGTGGTCCATATAGATGTCCATGGAAGGGATAAGCTTGGTGGGCCTTAGTACTTACAGAGCAAAATTCAAAAATGGTTGATCATTTCCAGTTTTTTGTCCTAACAAATTCCTGGGCATGGAAGGATTGATACATGTTGCCACCAGGTTACCATTTGCAATAAGTATAGTTCAAAATGTTCAGGCCAGACCAGCAGGAACATAGGTGCTCGCTGTGGCTTAGTGGGGGATACTTTCAGGTGAGATGTTAAATTGAGGCCCCACTTAGATCTGTCAGGTGGATGTGGAAGATCCCAAAGCATAATTTTGAGAGCAGGAGAGTTCTCATTGCTGCCCTGGCCAGTTTTTATCCCTTAACCGACAGCACTTTAAACAGATTGTCTGATCAATATCACATCACTGTTTGTGGGATCTGGTATGGAAATGAGCTGCTCTATTTTCTGACATTACAATAGTGAATGTATTTCAGAAATAAAGTACTTAATCCTTTGGGATGTCCTGCGGTTGCCAACAACATTGTGGCCCCACAACATCCAGTCTCCTGCTTATCGGAGGATGCGCTACGAGGCCGCTTGGAAGTCGCAACACGAGATTCTGCAGGAATTGTCCAGCAACTTCCAGTGGACAATTCCCCGGACCCTCCGAAAAAATCTCCAACTCTGAGTTTAAGTCAGAACCTTCAGAAGGTGCTCATTGATAACTCTGTCAGCTATCCAGGAAATATTAGGGAGAACGTCTAATACCTGGGTAACGAGACAACTACTCCCCCCCTCACCAGTCCCCACTTATCCCCCTCTACCTACCCTTCCATCCTACCCACTCTACAACCCAGCTAGCGCCCTACCCACTTACCCTCACTCACGTTCATTCACTAATGCACTGAAAGACTACTTAGATGTCCCAAAGGAATTCAACGTATCGGTGAATGAAGACTAGGGCAGCACGGTAGCACAAGTGGATAGCACTGTGGCTTCACAGCGCCAGGGTCCCAGGTTCGATTCCCTGCTGGGTCACTGTCTGTGTGGAGTCGGCACGTTCTCCCTGTGTCTGAGTGGGTTTCCTCCGGGTGCTCCGGTTTCCTCCCACAGTCCAAAGACCTGCAGGTTAGGTGGATTGGCCATTTTTTAGAGTATCCAATTAATTTTTTCCAATTAAGAGGCAATTTAGCATGGTCAATTCAACTAGCCTGCACATCTTTGGGTTGTGGGGGCGAAACCCACGCAAACACGGGGAGAATGTACAAACTCCACACGGATAGTGACCCAGAGCCAGGATTGAACCTGGGGCCTCGTGGTCGTGAGGCTACAGGGCTAGCCCACTGAGCCACCGTGCTGCCTGGATTGGCCATGATAAATTGCCCTTAGTGACCAAAAAGGGTAGGAGGGGTTATTGGGTTATGGGGATAGGGTGGAAGTGAGGGCTTAAATGGGTCGGTGCACACTCGATGGGCCGAATGGCTTCCTTCTGGACTCTATGTTCTGACTACGACTTACCAAAATATGGCAGCTGGTAAAAAGGGGATGTTGCTTGGCTGTCCGATAATCCTGCACCACGAGGAAGGACTCAGAACAGGTACACTCATCTCATTAGTCCAAAAAATAGGAACGGAATGGTAATCTAACTACCACTCCTCATAAATTCAGCCCCATATGAATACAGGTTCTTTCTTTATTTCTGTCATTCAATCAACTCAATCCTATACGTCCTGCTAGTACAGGGGCCTGCTGCGTTGCTGCCTGTCTGGAAAATGTACAAGAACACCAGGTTTACAATCCCCAACTCCCCCCCCCCCCCCCCCCCCCCCACCTTCATAAATGGTAATCTGTAAATCATTTATACAATCAGGCTACTACCTCATTATTATTACAACCCAACCAGTGTTATTAAATTATCTAATGGTGCCTAATCTGAACCATCATTCCTTCACTCTAGTTGCAAAGATGTCTAATATGTTGGCAACACAAAACATTGCTCTGTGGAAACATAAAGTTTTCCAAACCAATTTTTCTGACTGGCAAAATAAATTAATCTGTTGAAAATCTCTCAAATTTATTTTTCTGAATCCTATCAGACCCATTTCTAACCAACTCCCAGTCACTCAGGACTCTTGAGGTGAGGGGGATTCAGGTGCTCTCGTGCACGAGTCACAACAAGTTATTCTGCTGGAGCAGCGTGCAATCAAGAAGGCTAATGAAATGTGATCCTTTGTTATGAGAGGAAATGAACATAAAAGAAAGCATGTTATGCTTCAGTTATATAGGGGATTGGTGAGACTGCATCTGGAATACTGTGTGCAGTTTTGGTCTTCTTATTTAAGGAAGGATGTGAATGTGTTGGAGGTGGTTCAGAGGAGGTTTAGCAAATTGATACTTGGAATGAGCGAATTTTCTAATGAGGAAAGTTGGAGAGGCTGGGCCTGTTTCCTTCCACTGGAGTTTGGAAGAGCGAGGGATGACTTGATTGAAGTCTATAAGATCATGAATGGTCTCAACAAGGTGGATATTGAAAGTGTTTCCTCTTGTGGGCGAGTCGGGAACTAGGGAACACTGTTTTAAAATTAAGGGCTGCCCTTTTAGGAGAGATGAGAATTTATTCTCTGAGAGGGTTGTGCGAATTTGGAACTCTCTGCCTCAGAAACAGTAGAGGCAGAGTAAGGAATATTTTTAAGGCAGAGGTAGACAGATAGGCAAGGGAATCAAAGGTTATCAGGAGTAGATGAGGAACTCAACACAAATAGGTCAGCCATGATCTTATTGAATGATGAAGCAAGCGTATGGGGCCAAATGGCCTATTTCTACTCCAAGTTTGTATGCCAACCCAATCTGTTTTCTAAAGGTCCTACCACATGAGCAACTTTTCATGAATAAGTCTGGTGATTATTTGGTTAACTAGAAGACCAGGAAGGCTGGCACATTGCAAACTGGGCACGCTTAAACATGGAGTGGGGTTCACGCATGTGTGTCAGACAACTGATTACCCTGTAAAAAGCACAATGTATAGATCGGAAACGTGATTCCCAGTCAGAGAACTGGTATGTGCCACAGTCATTTGCAACTGGTAATGAAAGTTGGGTGGCCACTTTGATATCAGGCTGACAAATTTAAAATCTAACCACATAATTGAATGATCAATCAATATAAGGGAAGTTTGGAGAGAGTGGGAGACAAAAGGTACGGTAGGTAGTTTGAAAGGGCTCTACTGAAAACTGACCAGGGGGGTGGGGGAAGAGAGAAAGAGAGCAGGGGGAGATGGTGGACAGAGAAGGTGGGGGAGAGGAGTGCAAAGTTAGAAAAGTGGATAAACAGAGAGTGGCCAAGGAGCTGAAAGGGAGGGAAGGGGATGGACAGAAAGAGTAGGGAAGAGGTGTGGAGAGTGAGAATGGGATGGGCAGACAGAGTGCAGAAAAGAAGGAAGACAGAGTGGTGAGGGTGAGCAGGGATGGATAAAGATAGTGAAGATGAGGAGTGGGAATGGAGAGAAGGGAATTAACAGAGTGTGGGGAAGAGGAGTGGACAGAGAGAATGGGGAAGAGGAGTGGAGAGTGAAATGGGCAAAGAGAATGGAGGAGAAAGAGAGAGAGAGATGGTCAGAGATGGGGGGGGGGGGGGGGGGGGGGGGGGGTAGAAGGGAACATTTAAAATTGTTGAATCTTTTCCGAGAAAATGACTTTGCAGCCAATCAAATGATATATTGTCGATAAGAAACAAATTACTGAGAATTTACGGGCAGCACGGTCACACAGTGGGTAGCACAGTTGCTTCACAGCTCCAGGGTCTTGGGTTCGATTCCCGGCTTGGGTCACTGTCTGTGTGGAGTTTGCACGTTCCCGTCATCTGTGTGTGTTTTTTCTCCGGGTGCTCCGGTTACCTCCCACAGTCCAAAGATGTGCGGGTTAGGTGGAATGGCCAAGCTAAATTGCCCTTAGTGTCCAAAAAAGGTGGGGTTACTGGGTTACAGGGATAGGGTGGATGTGTGGGCTTGGGTGGGGTGCTTTTTCCAAGGGCTGGTGCAGACTCAATGGGGCCAATGGCCTCCATCTGCACTGTAAGTTCTATGAATGTATTCCGGGTGTCTCCTACTATGCCACCATATCTTCAGTGGAAGTTAGCCAGGTGCCCTGTTTCCATGGTAAAGAGTTATGGTGGCAGGGTTGGGGGGAGGGTTGCCTCATGGAACCACAACCCCCTTTCAGAGTGTTACACTTACATCAACTTTGCATTCTTTAATTGCAATATTCTCTGTTTAAGTGTTAACCTGAGCACAGTGGTAGCGCTCTCACCTTGAAATTGGAAGGCCACGTGACCAAATCCATCTTTCAATAAAACATTAAACTGAAGCCCGAGCACTATTTGAAGTCCTAATCAATGGTTATCCCTCAATGAACAATACTAAGATAAATGAGCTGATCACTTATTTCATTGCTGTTTGTGGTATCTTGCTGTGCACAAGTTGCCTGAGGCTTTACCTACTCTACAACAATGACCACACTTTAAAAGCACTTTTAAGTGTTTTGGGACATTGAGATTGTATGAGGCACTTCTATAAATGTAAGGTCTTTCTTTGATTCTTTCTCCCCCGCCCCTCACAGCACCACGCTGAACTGTGCATTTTCTCTAAACGGTAAAGGCAGGCGCGCTGTAGGAATGAGCAAGAGGAACATATTGGATTGGTGCCCCGGGCTCTTATAGCAGCTCACTGTCATCCCCGAGCAAACGTCCACTTCGGACGCGCATGATAAAACTTTCCTGGCAGACGGCCGACTTGTCAATGATTGAAGATGGTCCAACTAAACCACATCCCTTCTGTCCTGCTCCATTAATTTTCTGAGGCAAAAATCAATCAGTCCACACAAGGAGAAACAAAACCGCAGAAAGCCAGGTGTGTCAATTACACCTCTATGCAGACTTTTCTGAGGGGATATTACACTAATTTGTTCTGTGAAATGGATGCCATGATTTTGGAGCATTATTTTTTTTAAATCTGTTTGTGTGCGTGTGTGAGAGGGATGGAAGCAGAGAGTCAGTGCACTGGAATGTTTGGTGGAATTATACTGTACACAGTTGATTTCTGAAGACGAGGACAAATCAGGGTTGAAAAGTAAGAAGGAAAGCTCTGTCATCATTTATGTTCTGATGGAAGGTCACTATTGGAAACATCGGGTGGGATTTTCCAGCCCCGCTTGTGACTGGACCCGTCTCATGCCGAGCTGAACGGAAAATTCAGAGAGGCAGTCAAATGTCTTTGGGTGGGAATTCTGTGGTGGGACTGGAAAATCCCGGCCATTAACTCTGTTTCTCTCTCCACGAATGCCCCAAGACTAGCTGAGTATTTCCTGCTTCTAATATAATTTACTAAGGGGAGTTTTAGTCTCCTTACACAGGGAGGATTATGTTTGCCGAGGAGGAGGTGCAATAAAGGCTCACTAGATTAATTTCTGGCCTGAGGAGGCTGTCCTATGAGGCAAAGTTGGGTACAATGGGCCTGTGCTCTCTGAAATCTAGAAGAATAAGAGGAGATCTAATTACAAAGATGAAATTATTAAAGGGCTTTCCGTATAGATAAACAGCGAGCAACTGTTCCCTTTGACTGGGCCAGTCTCAGAATAAGGGGCTAGCTGTGAAGCAGCAGTGCTACCCACTGTGCTATCGTGCTGCCCTGTCTTTACAGACGCTACTGACCAGTTGTGCATGGCCAACATTTGAAGAAGTTCTCGAGTCACTTGACCACCTATTGTTGGTGGAGCTTCAAATCTGGATGTTGCATAGAATTTACAGTGCAGAAGGAGGCAATTTGGCCCATCGAACCTGCGCCGGCCCTTGGAAAGAGCACCCCATTTAAGCCCAGAACTCCGCCCAATACACGTTACCCAGCAACCCCACCCAACCCTTTGGACACGAAGGGCAATTTATCATGGCCAATCCACCTAACCTGCACATCTTTGGACTATGATCTTTGGACTATGTTGTGCTATGATTCAGCCAGCAAAGTCAAATCCATTAATGGTTTCAAGTGTGAGTTCAGAGACTTGTGTCATTTTCCATTTCTGAGGTTTAACCAATCAAAGGACATATAAAATAGACAATAAAATAGTTTTGCTGGAAAATATAATTGTGCTGCTTCTCTGTCTTCAATTGTTGAGTGTGCACTTGTAATTCTGAGACCAGTTAACCAATTTGATCGAGGGAGGGAGCCCAGTGGTCAGGTTCATTCCAATGAGTTAAATGTCAGTTTGACACGGAGAGGGAGCTCATTCAGCAAACGGAGGATGCGGATTTACGAGGCAATGCGTTTGGCTGCAGCTGAGCCACAGCATTTGTCATCTGCTCCTTCCTCTGTAATGGCACCATTAATAAGACGACTTGGTGTAGTGACTGGGGTATCATGCTGATAAGTTGCAGCATTCCATGTGGGCAGTCAATGCTCTTTTGTTCAATGCATGAGGCGCAAAAAAACCAATTGGCAACTTTTCACTCTGAGGTAATGAAGCAGCATTCAGGTTTGCTATCGTGTGTTATCTTTGCTTTTCTCAAACTCACTCAAAGCACATCGCATCCAATGGATTACGGTGACTGTTGTGCTACAGGATAATGGTGAGACCATCCTCCTCCCTGCTCACTCTGCATGTGCCTGATATTTAAGTAAACCAAGTAAGTACGGAACAGTGTACGCTCACTACACAATAGGCGGCACCATGGTTAGCACTGCTGCCTCAAAGCTCCGGGGACTCGGGTTCAATTCCGGGCTTGGGTGACTATGTAGAATTTACGTGTCCTCCCCGTGTCTGGGTGGGTTTCCTTCGGGTGCTCCAGTTTCCTCCCACAGTCCAAAGATGTGTAGATTAGATGTATTGGCCTTGCTAAATTGCCCCTTCGTGCCCAAAGCTTAGGTAGGGTTACTGGGCTTAACTAGGGTGTAGACTCGATGGGCCAAATGGCCTTCTTCTGCACAGTAAATTCTATGATGCTATGAAAAAAAGAGGGATGACACAGCACACTACTCCAAAGCACAATAAATTACAAACAAAGCATAGGCCCATCTGTACCCACTGTTGTATCCAACTCGAGAGTTTTCAATGTTATCTCTGCCCCTGCCACTGTATAGATTTCAGTAATGATGGGTGGGATTCCCCGACCCCCCGCTGCCGTATTCTCCGGCGACATTTTTCGGGTGGGGGCAGGATTCCCGCCACTCCGGTTGGGGGACGTTGACAGCACACACCCCACCCGGCGATTCTCTGGGCCCCGATAGGCTGAGCGGCCGTCCACGTTCAGCCAGTCCCGCCGGCGTGTTCACTCACCTCATGGCGGGACCTGGCAGGTGAGTATGCGTGGGCGGTCCTCGGGGGGGGGGGGGGGATCCGACCCAAGAGGGGACCCCCACGGTGGCCTGGCCCGTGTTGGGGCCTAACGATCTGTGGGCAGGCTTGTTCCGTGGGGGCACTTCTTTCTTCCACGCCGGCCCCTGTAGGGCTCCGCCATGGCCAGCGCGGAGAAGAGAACTCCCCCGCACATGCGGCAAAATACGGCGGCCATTCCGTGCATGCGCAAACTCACGCCGAACCTTCGGCGCAGGCTGGAGCGGCGCCAACCACTCCGACGTCCACCTAGCCCCCAAAAGTGTAGATAATTCCGCACTTTCGAGGGCTGTTGACACGGGAGTGGTTGGCGCCAGTTTTCCCGCCGGCTTGGGGACTCAGTCCCCAGAAGGGAGAATCCCGGCCCATGTCTCAATAGAATAAGCTCAGCTGTATATATATTTCAATGGGTATCTACTAGCTTAGTACAAGTAATGCAGAGGCCTGGTCCAATGATCTAGAGACACAAGTTCAAATTCCACCACAGAAACTGGGGAATTAAAATAAACTTGCATCACCATGAAACTAACAGTCTGAGTAAAAAAAACCATAAAGTTCATTAGCGCATGTGACTCCAGATGCAAAGCATTGTGGCTGATTTATCAGTATCCTCTGAAATGGCCTAGTAAACCATGCAATACCTTCAAACCTCTTATGAAAAAGCCTCATAACAATTAAACTGGACGTACCACCCAGCATCAACCCTAGGCAGCGGACAGGACAAAGGCACATATGTCCCCCATTTGACCCTGCAAATTCCTCTTCATTATCAGGGGGCTTTAGCCACAGACTAGCCAAAACACAATCCCATTGGATCAGGGTGCCAGAACAGGGGGCACCCTATCAGCTGGCACATACACTGGTAAAATACCAGTGGCGTGGGCAAGTGATGGGCTACTGCCACATCACATCCACAGCACCTGATTTTACACCTGTCTTGCCTGCCAGCCCACTACAGGAGAATAGAATTTCATGCAGCAACTCTGAAGATTTCAATGAGCAAGTCACGCTGTAATAAACCCATCGCTACATTTTTCAGTGAACATGTTTCAATGTAACAAACAGATCAATTTTGTAAATTGGAAAATAAATCTAACTTGATTCACATCCAAAAGGCTTTCAATCACTTTCCAATAGATCAAAGCTTCATGGGCAGTCCCTCAGGATGGAGGATGACTTGCTTACGAGATGGCTGGGTTCAGAGATGGCTGATTGGTCCAATTCACTATCTGTAGACTCTGCCACATGTGGGGCAGGTGGTCTTGAAGGGATAGGTAACTGGACTGTTTTTCAATTGCCGGATGGCTTTTTCAATGCATACACATAAGAGGCACTTTACAGATTGTATGTTGCATGCAGCCATTTAGTCTAAAGTGAGTAAGCTATGTACCTACCACAGCAACACAAGTACTCTCCCTACATGCTGGCCCACCCCTGTTAACCATCACTGTTTCTCTTCCCTACCAGATGGTGACCAAGGTGCCCTGTATGCTGGCTGTCCTTTGACACTTTGCCCGAGTACCATTGATCACGTGCAAATATCTTAGACAACAAGTGTTGGTCTGCCCTTCCTTCATAATCACATTCTCATTGAGTATGGCCTTGTCCTCGCTCAGTTCTTCCAATTTCTAGTAGGACTCACAGGACAGCAATCCGAACTGGGAGCTCATTCAGACTTATCCACTTCTCTATCCCAGGAAGTCTGAAGCCAATTGCAGCAGTCTTTCAACTATCTCACCTGAGATCCAGCAGACCACATTTAGGAGAACTGATGACGGAGCGGAGGCACTGAACACTTCTAATATATCAGAATACAGCAGTGATACACTATATGTATAGGAAGCTGTGTACAAAGAGTAAGTGTGCCTTCCATGGGTAATGCTGGCTTGAAGTTAGGGCACTGTGGCGTTCTGCAAGTATCACCCATAGCCCACCAAAACAGTCACTAAAAGCTCCAAATAAAAGTCAGTGGCAATAACTGGAATTCACAATTTCATACGTGTTAGACAAACACCTGGCTTAAAAATCACAATAATCCAACAATCCTCGATTTAGTTTTTCAAATGAAACAGACACGTGGTGGGATCCTCCGTCGGCTGACGCCTGAATCGGGAAATGTGATTGGGCTGGGAATCTGTTTTGGCTCGGAAATTGTGGCAGGCGCCGATTTCACACAAAAATCGCACTTTTCAGGTGCCTCAACAGCGGTGTCAATGCATTCCACTCCGCACATATAGTAAACGCCGTTGGCATATCATGAGTGGGCTTGACACAGTATTCTCCGGGATGCTCTGCCTCCACTGGGAGGAATTTCCCGTGGCCAGGTTCGCTTGTGCTTTTAAAAATTGTGAAACAGGCGCCATGGCTGTGGAGGTAGAGTAGGTGTGGAAAGTGTCCAACATCACCATAGTTTGCTGACAGTTGTGCCGCTGGCCGGGCGGAGTAGCGGGGTGTGGCCAGGAGGTGGGCTTTGGGGTCAGGGTGGACGGGCACGGAACACCATTGCCGCAGCCTGCAAGGCAGCCATTCAGCTGCACATAATGCCGATTGCCCACTGTGAACTATGGGCCACAGGCCATATGGGTGACCCCCAAGACACCCCCCAGGTGCCCTCTGGCCCCAGCCGACAGATCAGCGGGATGGGCACACTCCAGTGCAACCACTGCCATTGTTTCCTGGGATGGTGTGTGTGGCGAGTGAAGTGTGTATGTGCGGCTACAGCTTGTCGGCCTCCTGAGTGCCAATCACAGAGGCGATGAATCCCGCACCGTTTCTCATTGGAATCGATTGTGTTCCACGTGGCGCCAGTGCTAGCCCCTCAACGGTCGCTGAATCTGTCCGAGTGCGGCGCCAGTTTTGTTGTTGTGGAAGTCCAAGAATCCTGCCCCAGTGGAACGGGGAATCCTGCTGATGGTCTTTACAGAATGTAGAGATGTAGAGAGTGAAGAACTACAAAGTGTTCATTTCTCATTGTGTTTTGTAAAGATTGAATATCAGTTTTTCTATGTACTCACCATGTAGCAATGTATATTTTAAGAAACAAGTATATAAATAAAGTATGCTATATATATTTAAAGAAATAACACTTGGTTGAGGATGGATTCATGAGGTGCATGTGCTCCTGTGTTATTTGGGAGGGGGTTGTCAAACCAAACGCTGCAATCAATCCTCAAAGTTCTGTCTGAAATTAGGTAGCAAGGCACCAAGACATCCTGATGAGATGGATCAGTGTGTGAGGACAGTGGGTTTATGGAGGTTAAAGTAAGACATGCTGATAGTTCACAGCTTGCACTAATGGAGTTATCAGACAGAGTCGGAAGAGAAGCCAATAGGAGTTAGAAAGCTCCAGCGTAAAATCCTGTCCGAGTACACATCTGGAATACTGTGCACAGTTTTTAAAAAATGAATTTAGAGTACCCAATTCATTTTTCCAATTCAGGGGCAATTTAGCGTGGCCAATCCACCTAGCCGGCACATCTTTGTGTTGTGGGGGTGAAACCCGCGCAAACACGGGGAGAATGTGCAAACTCCACACGGACAGTAATCCAGAGCCAGGATCGAACCTGGGACCTTGGCGTTGTGAGGCAGCAGTGCTAACCACTGCACCATCGTGCTTCCCCTGTGCGCAGTTTTGGTCCCCTTACTTGAGGAAGGACGTAAATGCATTAGAGACGACTCAGAGAAGGTTCACTAGCTTGATCCCAGGTATGAAGGACTAGTCTTACGAAGAACGATTGGGCAGTTTAGGCCTATACTCGCTGGAGTTCAGAAGAACGAGAGGTGATCAAATTGAATTATGCAAGATGCTAAAGGGGAGATGTAGAGTGGACATTTCTTCTTGTTGGATATTCTAGATCGAGAAGCCATAGTTTTACGCTAAGGGATGACAGATTTAAAACAGAAACAACGAGGAATTACTTCATTCGAAGGATCGTGAACCTGTGGAATTCTCTATCTCAGAGTGCAGTGAATGTCGGAACACTAACGTAACGAGGAGAAGGATAGGTTTTGAATTATTAGCAGGGTGAAGAGTTATGGGGAGTGGGCAGGAAGGTGGAAATGAGCCAAGATGAGATCAGCCATGATGGTATTGAATGGCGGAGCAGGCTCGCAGGGATGAATTGCCCCTGTTAACCACAGGTATCCCTCATGCAGCACTTTAACAGCTTACAGGACAATATATAACATCTGTGCAAAATCTTATTCAGTCAAGTGTTGTGAAATGCGGTGTCAAGTTGTAATTGTAATTTTTCAACCCTCCCTCTTGAGCAGTCTGAACATGTTGCTAGCTACCACGTTATTTCTTATTAAAAGGGTACTGTTTTGACTTGGTGGGTGGAAGTCTTGGGAGGTTTTGTTATATTTAAGCGGCTTTATAAATGCGAATTGTTGTTGTCTCCTCCAAAATGGCATTATTTAAAGTGGCTTTGGACAGCTCATGTGGATGTGTCGTTCTTGTTTTTGGTGCCTAGGTCAATGCCGGGTGGTCCACCTGGTTTCATCCCTTTTGAAACTTTTAGTGGTTTGATACAACTGAGTGGCTTGCCATTTCAGAGGACGTTTTAAGAGTAAAACTCATTGCTGTGCATCTGAAGTCACATGTAGGCCAGACCAGGTAAGGATGGCAGATTTCCTTCCCTTAAGAACATTAGTGAACCAGATGGATTGTTACAACAATCAATAATGGACTTTTAATTCCAGATTTTTTTTTGATCTTTCTGAATTCCACACCTACTGGGATGGGGTTCAAACCCATGTTCCTAGAGCATTACCCTGGGTTCCAATCAAGCAAAGATGCTACTACACTACCGCCTCCCCAATTTAGTGTGGGAAGTGGAGCACACTTACAAAGGGGTTGGTAGGGATTAGCATCAAGGTGAATTGTCAGAGAGGTCTGCGGTAAACCTGGTCCGGGAGAGCTTAATGCTGACTCTCAGTGCCCAGGAGGTGAATGTGCTACAATTCCCAGCATTAACTTCCCCCATATGATGAGCGCACACACATATAAAAATAAAACAATAATAGAAACATGATTTTTGAAGAACCTCACCAAAAATGTTAATCCTACCTTCCTCTCTCCACAGGTACCACCTGGTTTACTGAATGTTCCAGCACGTTTTGATTTTCTTACAGAAAAACACCTCCAAAATGGGAGTTGTAAGTCGGGGGGAGGGGGGGGGGGGGGGGGGGGGGGGGGGGGGGAGGAAGAGAAGGAGTTCAACTGACTCACCACCGATTAGGGTGGGATTCTACCCCCAACACACCCCCGACCCCCACTGAACGTTTGATGGGGACCGCCATTGGCCAATGGCAGGATACTCCGGTCCCGCTGCTGTCAACAGGGTTTTCCCATTGTTCACAGCCCCACCAACAAGGAACCTGCAGCAGGGGGTCACCGCCAGCAGGACTGGAAGATCCCCCCGGCGGGAACAACCAGAAAATTTCAGCCCTGTTTTTGTTGAATTGAAATTAAAACCGAGACAAACTTGATATTCTCTGTTAATCCATTAAACACAAAGTTCTTAAAGAACATATACTTTTTACCGAGTTTTGGTATGCATTACAATCTAATGAACAGCCAATGAAATGATGCTAGACACAGAATATAGGAAAGCACTCCTGCACACAGAGACACTGGGAAATGGTCAGCAACTCTTTCACTGGTACGATGTGCGTTGTGCCAACTGTTTATTCAGAGCTTTAGAAGTAGTGAATGAGTTTTCTTTCATTTCAGTTTCTGAATCTATGCGTTCAAAACTAGAAAGAGGATTCATGCGAGGATTGGGGACTGCGGGAGAAGGGTCAGTATAATGATAAATATATTTTAACTGGACGATGTGGCTTGTTAACTGAAGGGGCATTCTACCATGTTAACTCCCTTAAAAATATAGGCCTGAGCTGCCACAAGGGAGGTGTTTAAAGGGATAATTAAAAGGTAAGTGGGTCAGACAACAGGGTGGGAAGAGGGTGGGGGAAGTTCAGACCAAGGGGATGATGGTTCGGGGCGGGCCGGAATGAGCTCAGTCCTGGAGGTGGAGTACAGTCCCAGAGGAGGGGTGGTGGTGGGATGTCAGTCCAGGAGGGATATCAGTCTGATAGATTGAGGCGGGGTTCAAAATTACATGGTGGAAAATTAAAATTCACCTGGCCTATTCATTCAGAGCAGGGATTGCAAACTGGTCACCTCAATGATGACAGGGAGCAGCAACAAGGCAAATTTTGAAGCAGAAGTATTTTGAAATGATAAAGTAAAGTGTTCAGACTGCTCAAGAATGGTTTGGCAACAATGGTGCACAACCAACTGGCACTGAGAGAGTTAAAGGAAAACCACAGGCCTGGATCTTTGCCTCCCAGCAGCACAGCCACGGTCATGTGTCCCATCAAACTTTGCACATCTGTTTTCAATAACAATGAAAGCAGTGGTTGGTCAGTACAGTGGCTTTCTTTTAAACACAAGGGGAGTTCAAGCCTCTTTGTACTTCATCAGGACCAGTCAATAAAGCACCAAGGTTGACTGCTCAGCTTCAATCTGCTTCTGCTTACAATCCAACTGATATGTTTTCCTTTGTTAACCCTTATTATTGGGTTAGTTTTAGAAGCACTTCCCTCAGAACGTGAAAACAGATGTTCAAAATCCTGCATACTTCCAAAGTTAATTGCTCATCCACATGCCGCCCATTGGCGACACCATTCAAAAACAGAGCATTGGTTTGTGTGTGTACAATGACACACTGCTCTACTTCAACATCTCCAATTAACCTCAACTTTTTTTAAAAATAAGTTTTTATTAAGGAATTTAATTTCCAACAACCAAACCCAGCCAACATGACTTACATACATAATTCCCCAATCTCCCACTAACCATTTCCCACCTTATCCAACCCACAAAGCCTCCCCCTCTTTTCTTTACCCCCTTCTCCACCCCCCCCCCCCCCCCCCCCCCCCCACCTCTGACAGCTTAATTTTCCCCAACCCTAGCAGCGATCCCCTCAGGGCGAACTTGACCTTCTGATGCCTGGGAAACCCAGCCATGCCGCTAACCTATACCCCCGATTTTAGGGATTCCCATTCCCTCCACACCAATTTAGCATGGTCAATCCACCTAACCTGCATGCACATCTTTGGACTGTGGGAGGAAACTGGAGCACCTACAGACACAGGGAAGCAAGGGCCAAAACATGTGCCTCTCTCGCCCCCTGGACTCCCAGTTCTTCTGACACACCAAAAATCGCCACCTCTGGACTCGCAACCACCCGTACCTTCAATACTTTCAACACGATGCCGGCAAATCCCCGCCAAAATCTCCTAAGCCTCGGACATGTCCAAAACATATGGACATGATCCGTGGGCCCCCTCCCTCCCTGCACAGTGCCCACACCTATCCTCCACCCCTTCAGAAAACCAGCTCACCTGGGCAACAGTCAAGTGCACCCTGTGGACCACCTTAAATCGTATCAGGCTAAGCCTGGCACACAACGAGGACACATCGACTCTACTCAGGGCATCCTCCCATAACCCGACCTCCAACTCCCTGCATAGTTCTTCCTCCTACTTTTGCTTCACTTACCCTATTGGGGCTCTTTCACAATCCATGAGTTCTTGATAAATTTCTGATATCTTCCCCTCCCCCATTCCCGTTTTTAACACTACCTTGTCCTGTACCCCCTGGTGGCAGGTGCGGAAAGGTCGAAACCTGCCGCCGCACAAAGTCCCTCAACTGCAAGTAGCGGAACCCATTCCCACCAGGGAACTCAAACTCCTCCTCCGATTCCTCCAAACACGGAAAGCCCCCATCGATAAACACAGCCCCAAACCGCTCGATCCCAGCCCGCTGCCACCCCCAAAATCCCCCAGTTAGCCCCCCGGCGCAAACCCGTGGTTGCCACAAATTTGTGCCCACACCAACGCCCCCTCCACCCCCATATGTTTCCACCACTGTCCGCACGCCCTCGGTGCAGCCACTACTACCGTGAATTAACGTCTAAACCGACAGACCGTTTGGCCAACATCCAGGAATGGACGAGCAGAAATTAGGACCCAAGTCCGTTCTCCTCCATCCCCAACACAAACTCTGTTCCTTCACCACCCACTCCCATCGCTCTCCCTGGAAGTTGCCCGAGACTGAGCCAGCCTGTTCACAACCTAGATATTACATTTGCTCCAAGACTGCCCATTTTCAACTCCATGAAATCATTCTGCTGCTCGTCTTGGCATCTGCTGTTGAAACCATCATCCAGGGCTTTGCTTTCTTACCCCTAGACTTGACTATTCCAATGAACTCCTAACTGGCACCCAGTGTCTACCCTCCATAAAACTGATGTTCTCAAAGCTTTGCTGCCCGCTACTTCCTGATCTGCATTAAAAATCTGCCCATAACCGCACCCCCCCCCCCCCCCCCACCCCCACCGACAACCCTCTACCCAAATGGAAAAATCAGTAAATATGGGAATGAAGGGTTACAGTAAAACTTGCCTGAACTGATCTTGTATACCTTAAAATGGAACTCTAGCCTTACAGGTGTCAGTATCACTGATGTTTACTGGGTTCGACCCATTTTGAACTTTTTTTTCCTTCTGGGTGAGATACCTGAGGTCCAGCAACTTTGCCTTTTTGAGCATCCCCAATTTTAATCGTGCAACCATTTGCAGATTTGTTGTCAGCTGCCTCACCTTTGGAATTCCATCCCAAAATCTCTCTGCCACTCTTTCCTGCTTTAAGACGCCTCTTAAACACTGAGCGCGATCTACCTGAATGGGAACAGAATCCTGTAGTGCGTGTGATTAGCTAGGTGTTTCCCAGCATTCGGAGTGCCGAGAAACACCACACTATCGAGTTGCTATTCCCACTGAGAATCGGGGCCTCCACGGGGAACGCGCGTCTAAGGCTCCACTTAGTCCCCTTTCCTGCATTGAGGAGCTCCACTTGCTGGAACTTGAGATCGGGACGCCATTTCTCTTGACATCAAACCCCCCCCCCCTCAAACGTGACCCCCGAAGTCCGCCACAGCCCTAACTCATCTACCTTAGGGTCTCCCCCCGCAACCCCCAGACCTGATCCAAATCACGGGGGAAATGCCAGCATGGCACTGCAGCCTGGCAGTGCCACTCTGACACCTTGGCAGTGCCAGGCTGGCAGGGGTTGGGTGGCACCAGCAGTTCCAGGATGCCACCCTGCCCAGAGGATAAGCATCTGGGGGCCTCCGATCACTCGGGAGACCTCCACGAGTGCCGTTCTATCTGGTCCCGGTTTGCGGAGACCAGCAGTGAACGGTGTTAACCCCTCCGAGGCAAAGGGGATAGATCCCTATGCCTGGGTAGATCGTTGGAGCGCATATTAGAGTGAGAGCCGGGTAGATCCCGGAAGACCGATCTCCCAGCATCGACCGGCCGTGCCGCGCTGCCTATCGGATGTTCTCCATATATGGCTTGGTGTCAAGATTTTATTTGATAATATTCCTGTGTTACAGTGTGGGATGCTTTTTGATAATAATGATAATATAATTTGTTGTTGATAGTCAGAATCTAGAAGGTGGGTAAGTCCTGGAAACAAGACATCATTTTGAAATGTGAGAAAAATGGGACTGTGATAATTGGGGCCTTTTGGACTTAAAACTCAGGACGGAGATGATCAGCACTGTAAAATGGAAGCCGGAGTTACTGGTAGAGATTGCACGCTGTCCAGTTTTAACAGCTGAGATTGTACAGAACATTTGTCTTTAATTTCATCGGCATGCGCAGAAACAGAGTACAGGATTCACATTCGACCCACTGTTTCCATCAATGAGATTCCAGCAATCCTTTCAGTACCTTTCACTGCCTCACATTTCTCTCTGTACTGGTTCTGAAGGTGTTGGTTAATTGTAGTTGGTGGAGACTGTGCATGCCCTTCTTCAGCCTGGTGTATCTGCAAATGACAGCTCATGTCTCTTATTAACTATTTGTATCGGAGGAATCAAGTTTTGATATAGGGTAAACCTTGCAGTATTTGCAACGCCCGACAATTTTGGACTCATCCACTCATCGAGCAGTAAGTCTATTACATTTTTTAAAAAATGTATTATTACTTTCTCGATTTTGTGCTCTCACTGTCATAAGCTGAGTGAGCAGGAAGATGAGTTGCTTACAAGCCTTTGCCAATGTTACTCCATCACTGGTTGTTAAAAGATTCATGATTGATGATGAGGTATGACAGCATTGAGATCAGAAGATCACTATGGGAAATCATGTGTGTGAACACATCCAATTGCTGAGTGATGCAGTATATTTGCACTGCACCTTTCTACATCCGACCTGTACATATCTCAGTTCAACTTTACTGCATAAACCTTTTCATTTTTGTTTTAAATCCCTTTGTTTTAGCAGTTTTCTGCTGTTCTCCCTTGAAGACACTGACTGCTCACTGAAGTGGGTCCTATACCTTACCCAAATGGCAATTCTCCATACAATGCTACCTCACAGTGCCAGGGACCCGAGTTCGATTTGGACCTTGGGTGACTGTCTGCGTGGAGTTTGCACATTCTCCCTGTGTCTGCATTGGTTTCCTCCAGGTGCTCCAGTTTCCTCCCACAGTCCAAAGATGTGCATGCAGGTTAGGTGGATTGACCATGCTAAATTGCTCCTTTGTGCCCAAGGTCAGGTGGGGTTATGGGAATGGGACAGGCACGTGGGCTTCGGTCGGGTGCTCTTTTGGAGAATTGGTGCAGACTCGATGGGCCGAATGGCCTCCTTCTGCAATGTAGGGATTCTATGATACAGGAGCTGACCCAAGCAACAGACCAAGACCTGTCCTCTTGTCAGATAAGGTGCTAAATTGAGGCCACATGTGCCTCCAGGTGGATGTGAAAGAGACAGGCACACTCTCAAGACTGGCTGTCTAAAAGCTAGAGTTGCCCCAAAAACAGGATTTTTTAGAACGTACTATGCATCAATTTCTTTCATTTTACTTAATTAAACTGGACAATACGACTAGGTGCTGCACGGCCCTGGACTAGTTATCTTTTTGGCTGCTTGCACACTGGTCTCCACGCGACCGACCCTTGTTGCTACTCAATCTGGAGTGGCCCTAACCAGTCACTGCCAGTGAGAATTACTGGTGCCATTGAAGTCAATGGACGGTTGGCTTGCTTGCCCCATCTACCGCGGTGGGACCAGTCTGACTATCTGAATAACCTTGTACTCTCTGCCAGCACCGTTCACGTGGATATGATTGCACATTACGTGTGGAAAGACCCGGAAGATCCTGCCCTCAGTTAATTGAGGACGTGGAGGAGTTTAAGCAGCTGAATTTTGTCAACAGGAGGATGGGAAAATGACCTTGGTTCAAGAAAATGAGCTCCACCTTGGCCACCAACATTCAGCAACTCAATCTCAGCCTTTAACAAGTTATCATCTTACTGATGTTCCGCTTACACAGCATTCCATTTCCAAGAGGATAGTATGTTATATCTTTTGAACAAATTTTAATATCCAGCCCACTCCCCATGTAACTTTAATATCTGGCGTGTCAAATTTGAGTGTTGCCATGATTTTCACAGCCACATTTTACTGTGAATTGATTTCGGAAAATGAATCCGTCTTTGCTGAAGGCTATCAGGGAACAGAAGGAAAAGAGATTACTGATTCAAAGGACTGGAATCTAAGATATGTGTAAGAGCTTTGCTGTTCAGAATCCATCTCCCTCCACTTGGTGACGCCATTAATGTGGACATTTCTTCCCTTCAACTACCATAGCTTTGTTTGTTGGCACTGCATATAAACGTCAAAATGTACACAAATTTTAGGGGAAAAAAATCCTCTGCTCCAATTATCTGTCTCTATGAGGCCAAATGACTTCAGTCAAAATCGGTCCTCTTGGCACCACTGGCGTTCTTACATAATTAGGAGCACAGCTCGTTTAGTTTAATGAGATAGTCATTGGTCATTAAAGTGGCTGAGCTTTGTAGTGTTACAAAGAATGCCTATTGACAGAATTGTGAAGAACAGAGGCAGAAAAGGGTAACGTACATAATGAGAGTTACTGATGGAGTGGAAGAAGATCAACGTAGTCAAAAGAAATACAGTCGGGATAAATAACTTATAAAGCAATGACTGAACATTGCTGAGCCGTCTGTCCTGAAGTAGCAATTCAGTGGTGTCAGTAACACAGGAAGGGAGAACTCTGTATTTTGAGCAATAGGCCAAGATGATCAATAGGCAAGATGAACGGGGAATGTTTGAGAATGACAGGCTGTCTGCAACATGAACATGAGGGCTCAGCTGAAAATCAAATCGTGCCAGTCTAACAGCCATCAGGTCTCCCCCTAACCCACCTCCGTCTCCTCCCCCACATATGAGAGGAAAAAAAGAGTAACTTTAATCAGGTTGCATTTGGGCACAGCAGCGGTTACAGCATCTCATTATCACAAGTCAGCAACTATCGAAGACCCTCTGGAAAGCATTAACTGATTACCGACCGCCAGGGTGAGTTGCTGACAATGATTCACCCAAACACAGTCTCAGGACAACGGGAAGCGAGGTCGAGTGAAAGAGCAGCAATTAGTGAATCTGAAACTCCTGCCGGCTGGTCAGGACTAGACGTGTAATTAGGCACAGCTGTTACTCAAGACGAGACACATTCGAGGTCGAAAAATGTGATGAAGAGCTAACCACAGACTCAACTGGGCACATTCGCTCACTTTTAACCACTGTCTCTTCTTCATGCAGCTGAGTTTACATCTGCTACAAGTGTGCAATTTTGATTCAATGTTTCCTGGGTGTTGAATTTTTATTAAGCAAAAGGTGAGCCAAAAGGTAGGCTTCACACTTACAAAAACTATTTTGGATTAATTATTGTTCATTATTTGCAAAAATGAGCAAGATGGGAGGGGTTTCTGGGAACTCACTCTTTTCTTTCACTTCTTGAACTGAACGTAGATGGAAAGACAGGGGATACACATTACACTTCAGTGGACAAAGGCTCAGCTGGAGGGCTGCTTCCCACAGGCTCATTAAAAGGATTCTATCTGACTGACCCGTAAGGTCAAAGGTTTATGGTAATTTATGAGGGCGTCCATTTTGTCAATGCCAAAAGAGAACAATAGCCTGGAGGGTGCAAGGCCTTAGATTCCAAGTACTCATGCCAGAAAAGACAGAGGAAATAAGAGTTTAAAGAATGCCTCCTCCCCCTGGGGGGATCGTTTCTTTTTTTCTTGAGGGTCAGAGCACAGCCTCAAGTATCTGCGCAAAGGGCAAATCTGTTTCCAGCTGACTGAGTGGAGATTGGCACTTTTACAACCTGCTCCTGACTCCCAATCCCAGTTCTTCAAAGTAACTAAAAATCCCAGTGGAGCTGGCCTAGCAGCGCCTGTCTGCTTTTGGGTTGCGTTGAACTGGGATCAGCAGAGTTTCTGCTCAATTCAGCAGCTACTGCCAGATGTGCTGTGAGGAGTATTTTGCCTCACTGGAAAAAATACCTGGAAGCTTTATGTGCAAAGAGAGATTAGTGTGTGGAGCCTGCCGGCTGGTAAATAGACTCTGCTTTCAGAAACCGCAGTCCATCCAAATCTCTGCTGTCTGCATCTTAACTCTTACCAAGTTCACCCACCATCACCTAAAAGCAAAATACCGTGGATACTGGAAAACCAAAATAAAAACAGGAAATGCTGGATAAACTCAGCAGGTCTGGCAGTATCTGTGAGGAGAGAAACGGAGTTAATGTTTCGAGTCCATATAACTCGCCTTCAGAACTATTCTGAAGAAGGGTCAAATAGGCTTGGACGAGTTAACTGTTTTGCTCTCCATAGATGCTGCCAGACCAGAGGTTGCCCAGCATTTCCTGTTTTTATTTCATCCGTCATCACCCTTGTGGTCGCTGACCCAAGTCATCTCTGGGCCCAGATACAACTTTTAAATGTTATGCTGGTTTGCAATCTCCTCCACCTTTCCTCGCCTCATTTCTAACCTGAGAGGCAAAGAATGGAGAAATTATTGATCTACATCAAGGACAACAAGCACATTAACCTGCTTCTCTTCAAGTAATAAGGTGGGCAGTTGCCAACTATATTTCTTAAATAATTTCTGTGGCAAGGGTACACACTTCCAGTTCAAGCCTGCTTTCATTTGGGTGGCGCGGTGGCACAGTGGTTAGCATTGCTGCATCACAGTGCCCGAGACCTGGGTTCAATTCCAGCCTTGGATGACTGACTGTGGGACTGCATATTCCCCCCCCCCCCCCCCCCCCCCCAACCCTCGTGTCCGCGCGGGTTTCCTCCGGGTGCTCCAGTTTCCCCCCACAGTCCAAAGATGTGCAGGTTGAGTAGCTTGGCCATGATTAATGCGCCTAACCCTAAGGGTTTAGGGTTACATAATGGGCCTCGGTAGAAAGCTCTTTCGGAGGGTCGGTGCAGACTCAATGGGCCGAATGGCCTCCTTCTGCACTGTCGGGATTCTATGGATTTCAATCCTTCCATATTAGTGCAATATGGAACAACACTATAAGAGAGCATAGAACTATTTCACCCCTTGTAGAAATTGTTTTTAGAGGAAACATTTTATGTTTCTTTGTGTAATTAGCTGAGGTCACAGTGAGGAGTATCGGAGGTTAGCAGTTTGACTTCGAGAGTGTGCAGTGATTTTTCACTTCACCTGCTGAATGTCTCATCATGAGCTGAGTACAGGGTATAATAATTGGCATAATTGAAAGCAAAAAGCAGGGTCAGACTGGCTTGCATGGAAATTGGGAGATTTTAGGTCATAAGGTGTGGGAGCAGAAGTAGGCCTTTTGGCCCATTAAGTCTGCTCCGTCATTCAATGAAATCATGGCTAATCTGAAATGATAATCCTCAACTCCACAATCCCCCCTTATCTCCATAATCCTGGATTCCGTTACTGATTAAAAATCTGTCTATCTCAGCCTTGAACATATTTTATGACCCAGCCTCTACAGCTCTCTGCGGTAACGAATTCCACAGCTTCACTAACCTCCGAGAGAAGAAATTCCTCCTTATCCCTCAGTCTTAAATGGGATACCCCTTACTCTTGAGATTATGCCCTCTTGTCGTAGACTCTCCCAAAAGAGGAAACAGCCTCTCAGCATCTACCTTGTCAGGCCCCTCTGAAAATCCTGCATGTTACATTGAGGGGCAAATGATTCCTTAAGCATCTCACAATCTTTTGGAGGGAGGAAATCCACCCAAGATCGAAGCCTTAGGATCAGCCCCTGCGCAATTGCACTGGTCCCCGCTTGGAGATGTGCGAGTGCGGCACAAGTGGTTTGGCACTGCCGACTGAATTTTAAAAAACTGGGCTCTGATGGGTTACTTGGTGCATTACTGTATCAGTCTAACCATCAGAAATAAGAAAACCCTACAACATATCATGCAACCAATCATTCTAACCCTCACTATCTTCTGTCAATGAAGGCTTTACTTCCAATTGTGAGGCCAAACAACAAGCCAACGGGGTTTTCCCAATCAATCTTAACTGTCAAAAACCAATTCAAATTCAACAAGATGCTCAGCATGCTGCATTTCAATTCTTACTAAACCACTATTAATAGAGATCGTCAAAAGAAAACTAATTTAATGCAAATGCATTCTACAAACTGCCCTTGCAATAAGATGTGTTGTGTAAAGACAAAAAGGCGGACTTTATGAACACAGGCAGCACCCACTTATCCAGATGTCTCCTCCAGCACCCCCAGTCCATTAAAGGTAGTACGCCAACACTTATTCGCATAATAGGAATCTCACATATCTGAGAGGTTACAAAGAATGGTTTAATCAACAATGATTTAATCTTGTCTATTTTTTGATAGTACTTGGGAGTGGGTTACTTGAAGGGGGTGGGGGGTGAGGCTGGCGGGAAGGGAAATTTCTCTTGTGTGGTCAGAACATCTTTTCTGTCTTTTGAATATAAAAATCTCTTTTCTGTCTCTCTTAACAATGTGCGAGCTGTTCCGCTGCCAGGAGAACAGACAGTCATGATCACATAGATGTGGGGAAGTGCTGTGGTGGGATTACTTTCCACAGATCTTCCTACATGTGAAGGGGGAGCAGACCTCTAATCAGCATCCCTATTTTCCCCAGCAACGCGGAGCAGCAACCTGCAAGTTCCTGCTCGGGCCTGAGCACAAGCTGGCCCCTTTTAGCTACAACGCGCGTGTCACTCCGCAAAATAAAGCACTGAAAGAGCCTGCACACTTAATGAATACCGCATGCGCTAGTTTGAGATCTAGCTCGCCCCTAAACCTTGGAGGGAGGAATATTACTGGGGAAATAACAAAATGAATGTAATCAAAGTAGTACAGACTGAAATGATTCAATCTGTGGGGGCAGCTTGAGGATCCATTTGTTTGCCAGGCCTGTGGGCTGTCTAATACAATATGGTGTACAAATCCCACAATTAACCTCTTGGGAATCAAGCATCTATCCATATCACAGCAGCAGTTTCCTGACAAAACGTTGTGTAACACAGATCTATTGTCCAATTCATATTCTAAGCTTCAACCCCAGCTCCCCACCTATGGGCCCTTCAGCTGTTTAACAGCAGTTGGTCTCTCTGGTGATGGGGAAGACCTATTTGAGTTAGGCCTGCAGCTGTCTGGACATTGGGCTCACTTCATTTATGAGATCGTATTTTTTATTTTAATCAGCTTGATGCTACGGAGACATTCTGTTCACATGAGAGAAAACTCCTACCCGCCACCGTCAGCTTCCCTTCCTTTCAATTCCTCACTCCCACCTACTAACCCCCCCCCCCCCCCCCCCCCCCCCCCCCCCCAGGCCACTAGCCCTCCCCCCTGGTCTTCTTGGGCTGGAGATAAAGATAATAAGAAGCTGCCCGTGCCACGTGATAGTGAGATGAGGAATAGGGAGAGAGAGCAATTAAACACGTGGCTACAGGGATGGTGCAGGCGGGAGGGATTCAGATTTCTGGATAACTGGGGCTCTTTCTGGGGAAGGTGGGACCTCTATAGACAGGATGGTCTACATCTGAACCTGAGGGGCACCAATATCCTGGGGGGGGAGATTTGTTAGTGCTCTTTGGGGGGGTTTAAACTAATTCAGCAGGGGCATGGGAACCTGGATTGTAGTTTTAGGGTACGGGAGATTGAGAGTATAGAGGTCAGGAGCACAGATTTGACTTCGCAGGAGGGTGCCAGTGTTCAGGTAGGTGGTTTGAAGTGTGTCTACTTCAATGCCAGGAGTATACGAAATAAGGTAGGGGAACTGGCAGCATGGGTTGGTACCTGGGACTTCGATGTTGTGGCCATTTCAGAGACATGGATAGAGCAGGGACAGGAATGGTTGTTGCAGGTTCCGGGGTTTAGGTGTTTTAGTAAGTTCAGAGAAGGGGGCAAAAGAGGGGGAGGTGTGGCGCTGCTAGTCAAGGACAGTATTACGGTGGCGGAAAGGATGCTAGATGGGGACTCTTCTTCTGAGGTAGTATGGGCTGAGGTTAGAAACAGGAAAGGAGAGGTCACCCTGTTGGGAGTTTTCTATAGGCCACCTAATAGTTCTAGGGATGTAGAGGAAAGGATGGCGAAGATGATTCTGGAAAAGAGCGAAAGTAACAGGGTAGTTGTTATGGGAGACTTTAACTTTCCAAATATTGACTGGAAAAGATATAGTTCGAGTACATTAGATGGGTCATTCTTTGTACAATGTGTGCAGGAGGGTTTCCTGACACAATATGTTGACAGGCCAACAAGAGGCGAGGCCACATTGGATTTGGTTTTGGGTAATGAACCAGGCCAGGTGTTAGATCTGGAGGTAGGTGAGCACTTTGGAAACAGTGACCACAATTCGGTGACCTTTACGTTAGTGATGGAAAGGGATAAGTATACCCCGCAGGGCAAGAGTTATAGCTGGGGGAAGGGCAATTATGATGCCATTAGACATGACTTAGGATGTGTTGGTTGGAGAAGTAGGCTGCAAGGGTTGGGCACACTGGATATGTGGAGCTTGTTCAAGGAACAGCTATTGCATGTTCTTGATAAGTACGTACCAGTCAGGCAGGGAGGAAGGGGTCGAGCGAGGGAACCGTGGTTTTCCAAAGAAGTGGAATCTCTTGTTAAGAGGAAGAAGGAGGCCTATGTGAAGATGAGGCGTGAAGTTTCAGTTGGGGCGCTTGATATTTACAAGGAAGCGAGGAAGGATCTAAAGAGAGAGCTGAGACGAGCAAGGAGGGGACATGAGAAGTCTTTGGCAGGTAGGATCAAGGAAAACCCAAAAGCTTTCTATAGGTATGTCAGGAATAAAAGAATGACTAGGGTAAGAGTAGGGCCAGTCAAGGACAGTGGTGGGAAGTTGTGTGTGGAGGCTGAGGAGATAAGCGAGATACTAAATGAATACTTTTCGTCAGTATTCACTCAAGAAAAAGATAATATTGTGGAGGAGAATGCTGAGACCCAGGCTATTAGAATAGATGGCATTGAGGTGCGTAGGGAAGAAGTGTTGGCAATTCTGGACAAGGTGAAAATAGATAAGTCCCCGGGGCCGGATGGGATTTATCCTAGGATTCTCTGGGAAGCCAGGGAAGAGATTGCTGAGCCTTTGGCTTTGATTTTTAGGTCATCATTGGCTACAGGAATAGTGCCAGAGGACTGGAGGATAGCAAATGTGGTCCCTTTGTTCAAGAAGGGGAGTAGAGATAACCCCGGTAACTATAGGCCGGTGAGCCTAACGTCTGTGGTGGGTAAAGTCTTGGAGAGGATTATAAAAGATACGATTTATAATCATCTAGATAGGAATAATATGATTAGGGACAGTCAGCATGGTTTTGTGAAGGGTAGGTCGTGCCTCACAAACCTTATCGAGTTCTTTGAGAAGGTGACTGAACAGGTAGACGAGGGTAGAGCAGTTGATGTGGTGTATATGGATTTCAGTAAAGCGTTTGATAAGGTTCCCCACGGTCGTCTATTGCAGAAAATACGGAGGCTGGGGATTGAGGGTGATTTAGAGATGTGGATCAGAAATTGGCTAGTTGAAAGAAGACAGAGAGTGGTAGTTGATGGGAAATGTTCAGAATGGAGTTCAGTTACGAGTGGCGTACCACAAGGATCTGTTCTGGGGCCGTTGCTGTTTGTCATTTTTATAAATGACCTAGAGGAGGGCGCAGAAGGATGGGTGAGTAAATTTGCAGACGACACTAAAGTCGGTGGAGTTGTAGACAGTGCGGAAGGATGTTGCAGGTTACAGAGGGACATAGATAAGCTGCAGAGCTGGGCTGAGAGGTGGCAAATGGAGTTTAATGTGGAGAAGTGTGAGGTGATTCACTTTGGAAAGAATAACAGAAATGCGGAATATTTGGCTAATGGTAAAATTCTTGGTAGTGTGGATGAGCAGAGGGATCTCGGTGTCCATGTACATAGATCCCTGAAAGTTGCCACCCAGGTTGATAGGGTTGTGAAGAAGGCCTATGGTGTGTTGGCCTTTATTGGTAGAGGGATTGAGTTCCGGAGCCATGAGGTCATGTTGCAGTTGTACAAAACTCTAGTACGGCCGCATTTGGAGTATTGCGTACAGTTCTGGTCGCCTCATTATAGGAAGGACGTGGAAGCTTTGGAACGGGTGCAGAGGAGATTTACCAGGATGTTGCCTGGTATGGAGGGAAAATCTTATGACGAAAGGCTGATGGACTTGAGGTTGTTTTCGTTAGAGAGAAGAAGGTTAAGAGGTGACTTAATAGAGGCATACAAAATGATCAGAGGGTTAGATAGGGTGGACAGCGAGAGCCTTCTCCCGCGGATGGAGGTGGCTAGTACGAGGGGACATAGCCTTAAATTGAGGGGTAATAGATATAGGACAGAGGTCAGAGGTGGGTTTTTTACGCAAAGAGTGGTGAGGCCGTGGAATGCCCTACCTGCAACAGTAGTGAACATGCCAACATTGAGGGCATTTAAAAATTTATTGGATAAGCATATGGATGATAAGGGCATAGTGTAGGTTAGATGGCCTTTAGATTTTTTCCATGTCGGTGCAACATCGAGGGCCGAAGGGCCTGTACTGCGCTGTATCGTTCTATGTTCTATGTTCTACTCAGAACAATGGTGCGTTTCCTCAAAAAGAATGCAAACCAGCCAAAGCCACTTTGGAAAAACTCACTCTCTTGTCAAAACAAACTTTTTTATACTTAAATCTTTTCAATGTAAGGAGTCACCCAAACTGTCAGAGATTTGAGCTGATTCCCTGAGCTTTACATACATGGGTACAGAGGCTCGAGGTCATTATAGAGTCAGCACAGGAGGCCGCCATTCATCCCTTGTGCTCGCTCAGCTAATCCCACTCTCCTGCCCTTTCCAATTTACCCAGCATCCACCGGCCTCCCCAGGGAGACTGCAGCCATGAGCCGTTCAGCACTGATCCACACAAATGTGAACAAGGTGGAACGGCACGCTGGGGGTCACCCGGGCCATTGGAGACACCTGGGTGGTTGGGTTCAGTGCAGGGTGGCCCCCTGGCCCTCCCCCTGGAACGTGGGCATCTTGACACTGCCAAGCTGGCAGGAGTACTGCCTTGATGAAAGGGTGCCAGTGCAAGGGCACCCAGTGCCAGGATGGTAATGACAAGGGTCAGGGTCCGAGGGGGCCCCATGTCCATGAAAGGAAGGTGGAATGGGGGTTTGAAGGATGGGAGGTGGGGGGCGGGGGGGTGCAGGCCAAGTAAGTAGGGTCTCCAGGAGGTTGAAGGGGTGACGGGTGGGGATCTTGGAAGAGAGGGGATGCTGAAAGCAGCTTGGAGGGTCCTGAAAAGACCCAATTGCGGGGCGTCGCTCCTCAGGGGGTGTGGGGTAGTGCATGTAAGGGGTGACACTGCCCATGGGTGCAGGGTCACTTAGAGATCAGGGCACCCTTTCAAAATGGTAACGTGATCATGGAGTTCAGCTCCCCAGTGCTAGAAAAACAGCGAGAAACTCCCCAGGGCCGAAAGAAATGGCTACGTGTCACCGAATAGCGGTGGGGAACTTGCTGGAAGAGCCGGCGGGAAACTCCCTGGAAAAACCCACCACAAGTAAACTTAGAAATTGTTCTGGAGAATCACACCCTCAGTTACAGAGACAGATACATTGTGGGAGAGAGATGGTTAGAGAGACCTCCCCAGATGTAGGAGTGGGAGAGTGAAGGCTACAGAGACCTGCACAGATACAGTAGTATGAGAGGGCGGGTGAGGGAGACCTTCATGATATGGGAGGAGAGAGAAGGTTAGAGAGATCTCCCCAGATATTGAGTGGAGAGGTCAGTGTGGGGGAGAGAGGATTAGAGAGAGACTTCTTCAGATACAGGAGTGTGAGAGAGAAGATTAGAGAGACCTCCCTAGATATGGAAATGGGAGAAAGGAGTCTGGAGAGAGAAGGCTAGAGAGAACTCCTCAGAAATGGGAGTGGGAGAGGTGAAGTGGGAGAGAGGGTTAGAGAGAGACCTTCCAGATGCACAAGTAGGAGAGAGAGGGTATGAGAGACCTCCCTAGACACAGGGTTAGGAGAGAGTGGGTTAGAAAGAGACCTTCCCAGATATACAGATATAACTGTGATGGGAGATTTGAGTGTTTCATTTACTGTAACAGTGGATGTTCAGCAGACTCTCACAAAATACTTTAATAGAACATAGAACATACAGTGCAGAAGGAGGCCATTCGGCCCATCGAGTCTGCACCGACCAACATCAAGCCCTCACTTCCACCCTATCCCCGTAACCCAATAACCCCATCTAACCTTTTTGGACATTACAGGCAATTTAGCATGTCCAATCCACCTAACCTGCACGTCTTTGGACTGTGGGAGGAAACCGGAGCACCCGGAGGAAACCCATGCAGACACGGAGAGAACGTGCAAACTCCCCACAGACAGTGACCCAGCGGGGAATTGAGCCTGGGACCCTGACGCTGTGAAGCCACAGTGCTATCCACTTGTGCTACCATGCTGCCCATTGGCGCATTAACATTAGATTTTCAGGCACAGCCAGGCAAATTCTGAGTGGTTCTGAACTCAGAACACGGTGTAAAATCTCAGATATACCCCATTCAATAGGATGTAGCTATTGAAAGGGTTTGAAAGGATCAATAGTGAAAGATTATTTCCATAAATTAGTGTATCAGGGAATAAACATATGACTCATTCTAAAACCTAAGAGGGAAAATTTAGAGCAAAATAGATTATAAAATTCAATACCACTATTCTCACAGGATGTAAATCAGGAAGTAAAATTCAATGAATTTTTTAGTTTCAATTCAAATTTCAGTGTGAAAAAAATGATTGGCGCATAAACATTAGATTTTCAGGCACAGCCAGGCAAATTCTCAGTGGTTCTGAACTCAGAACACGGTGTATACCCCATTCAATAGGATGTAGCTTTTGCCAGGGTTTTCACACCAAGATTGACAGCATAGAAGAGCCACCTTCTCATCAGTTCAGTGATTTCTACTTGATTTCAGTGAGATGGACTTCAACAGCACACCCTACGGGAAAGTAGCAAATCACTGACAGTTACTTCCGATTACCGTGCTTAACTGCACATGAGCGAGTGCCAGAGATTGCTGACAGTTTTTTCCCCACTTTACTACTGTAAACTTTGGGCCACCATCTTTGTATTGCAATTCCCTTTCACGAGGCCTTAGAAGAAATCCTGGATAAATACGATATCATAGTCCTCTCCTTGTCAGGCTATGCAGCATAACCCCTCTCATCATGCTCTGGTCAATGACCACGAATACTACACAATATTCCCCTTTCTCAAGGTTGTGCACAAGGCTTTGAGAAAATACAATATTGTACTCTCGAAACAGGGTCTGCGAGACCCCGAATAAACACTACCTAAAATTCTTCTTTCATTGCGCACTTTGAGAGACCTGTACAAGTATTGCACCACATTTGCCTTTCAACAGTTCTGTGAGCGACCACAAAGGAATACTCCCTTGTACTCTCATCTCTTAGCAGGCTCTGTGCCAGACTGAATAAATACTGCCTTATATTGTAATAAATTCTACACTTTAATTTGAAAAATGTGTTCTGTACAGATGTTACACTAACCCGGCAACTGAACATTCTTCTGTTCTCATTGCAAAGTGTCACTTGCTCCTGTGATGCAGTACTGGAAGCCGGTTATCAATGGGACAAAGAAGCAGGCAGTGGAGGGTAAGCAGCTCTGTGATGTGGGTTTATATTCAGGCCACACTGCTAATTTATCCCTCAAGTTTTTTCCAGATCACTAACCGTGCTTGTGGTACCCTGGAACCCTTTGAGAAAATATAGAGCTTTAAGAATTGCCTGCACTCTTATCGCAGTGATCCCAGCATTCAGCAGCTTATTCTACTGGAATTCATCTTTAAAGTGGCCTACGCACCATACTCCATCAACGTATCCCCATGGAATTCTCCTTTAAAGGGCCTCTGAACTATCATGTCGATCCCATTGTCGAGAATAAAATACCAATGCTTCTTTAAAGCGCCTGTTAAATGTAACGGTGATCTCGCTGATCCAATTATAAAGGAATGCTTCTTCAATGATTATTATCAATTTCAAATGGATACTCACAGTCCAGAAAACACCATTTTGGGGACAGCTTCTGTGAAGACAAGGTTCGAGACTTAGTGCCGTCGTCCTCCTGGAAAGTGAGGTGAAAGGAACCCATTAGCACATTCAGGAAGTTTATTTGCGAAGACACTGCAACGGGGTACAACAGAGCAAGCCGTGGACCTAGTGGTCCTACTTCAGTCTTCGAGTCAGAGAAGGTGTATGCTTCGAGCCCCATTTCAGGCAGTCCCAGTAAATGAAACACTGCCTCTTACACTCCAGTTTGACAGCCAGTGGGCATTGCACCCAGTGTGTCCTGAGGGCCCATACGGCCCTCCCATATGTAAGGCTATCTATCCTTTAGGCTGGTTCTGATCATGGATAAAGTGTCCATGCTGTGGCCCGTCAGACTGTTACTTATCAAGTGGATTCTTCCCCTATTTCATACTGTTCTTCAAGGGAAAGGGCTCTTGGGTCCAAAAGCAACAAAGGATCCACAAAAGTTCTTGAAACCATGGCCAGTAGACAACATTAAGGTCAAGACAGCATGATTAATGTCACCAACAAAGAGGTCAGGCAGGCAGCAGTGAATACAACACAAAAACAAACAAGGCCAAATATTTTCATTAAATATACTGAAAAGGGAACTGTACATTTGAAGAATGTCCGTCTATGTAGTTGGACAATCAGATCCCAACTTCTCCATCAGATTCCCAGGACTCAAAGGGAGAGAATCTGGCTGAAGCCCGCAGTCCAGGGTGAGACTAAAACTCCCGAGATAGGCTGGCACCATTGATGTATTCCATCAGTGGTTCACGCTCTCCCTGTCCAAATACTGCGAACATATTGGAGAAAGAAGGACTGCCAATTAATTGCTTTATATTGGTTTGAACTCTTGGCTTTTATTTTTAACAGCAACGCGCTATATTCTACAATTGTAGCAGGTTGGTCAAGGGGGCTGAAAGGATTATGATGCAATGTCATTGCTGTTTTTGTACCACGGATCAGATGGTGCAGCCAGCACATGCAAACCAAGCCCCTCACAGACCACACGTTCCCGTTCCATGCATGCAACTTTATGTAACTCACGGCATGCAATCAGATGGTGTGCTTCATGCTCAAAACAAGAAATGCATTAGACAGGCGTGTAGGAGAGCCTGTGCCTGTCATCAAACAGCAACCCTGGCTCACAAACCTGCAGGACCAATCGCTGGAGTGAGGGATGAACCATGGGCAAATCCTGTGGAAGAGCAGAACATCTTGCATTGCATCAATAGTAATAATAATTGCTCATTGTCACAAGTGGGCTTCAGTGAAGTTACTGTGAAAAGCCCCTAGTCGCCACATTCCGGCGCCTGCTCGGGGAGGCCAGTCCGGGAATTGAACCCAAGCTGCTACCTTGTTCTGCATTACAAGCCTGCTGTTCAGCCCACAATGCTAAACCAGCCCCTATAACTAGGGCATGATTGCTGCACCCATCACAACATGATACTGTATTTCAAGAGGGGTCACCGGTGCAATAATTGCTTTGAAATAATACTACAGACATTTACCACGGGCAACAGGTAGAGCTTGCAGGCGTTTGTAGATAGCTCGCAGGAGCCAGCTGTGCAGCAGCATTAACAGGCTACCTGGTGGCGTACGACAAGAGATGAAGAGGTGGGAATCAATTCATTTCAGGCCGTTAAGAGAGTAACTTTGAAAGTGTCGGGACTGTATTTTACTGGCAGCATTCTGTAGTTTGGCTCTTGGCATCCATGTGATGTCAGCTGGAGCCACAGCTGGCACAGGAACACTTGCGTATCTGCCTTGGCACTTTTGGCAGCATCTTGCATGCAGACCACACACACTCTCCAACCAACTGCAACAGATGGTATGCAGAAAAAAAAATCAATGCAACAATTTTGGTGAAGCGGTTGCCAATCTGCACACCTCCAGCTGAGCATTAGAGAGGGAGAGGGCGAGACTGCCAGCATCCTTAGTTCCCTACTGCAGTTACCTCTGGCCAGCAGCAAACCTGACAATCACCCACAAAACCAAAGCTATCTTCTCAACTGATGAGCAACTCAACATGATCCAGTACGGATATGAAGCAATCGTCTGGCTAATTCTGCAATTGCAATCTTCCTCAAGCAGTCAGCATAGAACATAGAACATAGAACGATACAGCGCAGTACAGGCCCTTCGGCCCTCGATGTTGCACCGACATGGAAAAAATCTAAAGGCCATCTAACCTACACTATGCCCTTATCATCCATATGCTTATCCAATAAATTTTTAAATGCCCTCAATGTTGGCATGTTCACTACTGTTGCAGGTAGGGCATTCCACGGCCTCACCACTCTTTGCGTAAAAAAACCCACCTCTGACCTCTGTCCTATATCTATTACCCCTCAATTTAAGGCTATGTCCCCTCGTGCTAGCCACCTCCATCCGCGGGAGAAGGCTCTCGCTGTCCACCCTATCTAACCCTCTGATCATTTTGTATGCCTCTATTAAGTCACCTCTTAACCTTCTTCTCTCTAACGAAAACAACCTCAAGTCCATCAGCCTTTCCTCATAAGATTTTCCCTCCATACCAGGCAACATCCTGGTAAATCTCCTCTGCACCCGTTCCAAAGCTTCCACGTCCTTCCTATAATGAGGCGACCAGAACTGTACGCAATACTCCAAATGCGGCCGTACTAGAGTTTTGTACAACTGCAACATGACCTCATGGCTCCGGAACTCAATCCCTCTACCAATAAAGGCCAAAACACCATAGGCCTTCTTCACAACCCTATCAACCTGGGTGGCAACTTTCAGGGATCTATGTACATGGACACCGAGATCCCTCTGCTCATCCACACTACCAAGAATTTTACCATTAGCCAAATATTCCGCATTTCTGTTATTCTTTCCAAAGTGAATCACCTCACACTTCTCCACATTAAACTCCATTTGCCACCTCTCAGCCCAGCTCTGCAGCTTATCTATGTCCCTCTGTAACCTGCAACATCCTTCCGCACTGTCTACAACTCCACCGACTTTAGTGTCGTCTGCAAATTTACTCACCCATCCTTCTGCGCCCTCCTCTAGGTCATTTATAAAAATGACAAACAGCAACGGCCCCAGAACAGATCCTTGTGGTACGCCACTCGTAACTGAACTCCATTCTGAACATTTCCCATCAACTACCACTCTCTGTCTTCTTTCAACTAGCCAATTTCTGATCCACATCTCTAAATCACCCTCAATCCCCAGCCTCCGTATTTTCTGCAATAGACGACCGTGGGGAACCTTATCAAACGCTTTACTGAAATCCATATACACCACATCAACTGCTCTACCCTCGTCTACCTGTTCAGTCACCTTCTCAAAGAACTCGATAAGGTTTGTGAGGCATGACCTACCCTTCACAAAACCATGCTGACTGTCCCTAATCATATTATTCCTATCTAGATGATTATAAATCGTATCTTTTATAATCCTCTCCAAGACTTTACCCACCACAGACGTTAGGCTCACCGGCCTATAGTTACCGGGGTTATCTCTACTCCCCTTCTTGAACAAAGGGACCACATTTGCTATCCTCCAGTCCTCTGGCACTATTCCTGTAGCCAATGATGACCTAAAAATCAAAGCCAAAGGCTCAGCAATCTCTTCCCTGGCTTCCCAGAGAATCCTAGGATAAATCCCATCCGGCCCCGGGGACTTATCTATTTTCACCTTGTCCAGAATTGCCAACACTTCTTCCCTACGCACCTCAATGCCATCTATTCTAATAGCCTGGGTCTCAGCATTCTCCTCCACAATATTATCTTTTTCTACTAGCATGCAGCTAGTCAAGTTACAAAACCTTCTCCGATGCAATGCCAATCCACAAGCACAATTCTTTCGCAAAGTGAACCATCCTACAATCTTAGAGCAGAAACAAGTCATTCAGCTATCATGTTTATCCTATAGAGGCTCTTTATGGAACTATCCCATCAGTCCCACTCTTTCCATCCCTTCTCAATTACATGTCCAATTCCCTTCTGAAAGTCACTCTTGAATTTGCCTCCACCACCTTTTCATATAGTGCATTTCAAATAGCAACAACTCTCTCCAGACAGAATCTGTACTGCTACCTCAGGTTTTTTCCCCAATTATCTTAAATCTGTGTCTTCTGATTACACGCTTCTCTGACCAGTAGAACCAGATTCAATTCTCTCAAAACCCCTCATCATTTTGAACATCCTGATGATATATTTCCTTAACCTTCTCTGCTCTAAAGAAGAACAATGCATGTGTGTCCAATCACTGATGCCCTCCAGAGAAGGTAAATGTGCCATCCTTACCCTGGCTGGCAGACATGTGGGTTGACTTTTAACTGCCCTTAGAAATAATGTAGCAAGTCATTTAGTTCTAGGGTAATTAGGGACGGGCAAGAAATGCTGGCCTTGCCAATGATGGCCATGAAAGAATAAAGAAAGAAAAACACATCCTCCTCATGGTTCACTACTTTTGTTTTCATGTTTTGGAACATCTGCAAACATCAAATTGGGTTCCCCATACCCCAGTTCAGGTTTTTATATCTCACAAAAAGCTGCAATTCTAATACCAGCCCCTGGGAGCACCACCGCTCACCCCTCTCCAGTCTGGAAAACAAACATTCACCACTTCTCTCTGCATTCTGCCTCTTATCCAGTCATTATCATTTCTTACATGAGCAAATTTAAAAATAACACGAGACATAAATGTAATGCATTTTCAAAGATCACATTTTTCTCCCCCCCCCCCCAAACAAGTCAAATAAATCTGAAGATTAATCAAAACTTTGGGGTTGCCAGGAATGTGCCACATGAATGATTTAATGATAAAGGTGATGGAACTACATTAATCACTTTAAATCTCCATCTTTAACTTCAATGCATATTAATAATAGAAACAAGAGACGTGCCCAGTGGATGGGGTAGCGCTATTCATCTGCATTAAGTTCTATGGTCTAAAGGGAAATCATTCCCTGATCACTATCGTTTACTTTTCTGCACTTTATCATTTCAAAGTGCTGCTCAGAGGCAGACATTTTGTGCAGGATCTCTCTCTCTCTCCCCCAACTCTCTCTCTCTCCCCCATCTCCCCCAACTCCCCCTCTCTCCCCTACCCCTCCCTCTCTTTCTCTACCTACCCTACTCCCCCACCCCTATCCCTCTCTCCCCCACTAGTGGAGGAGCAATGCCCTTGGATTCAATCTCCTATTTCTCTTTACCAGGTATAAAAATACTTGAAAATGGGGAAAAATGTTGTTGGGCTGACATTAAGGTAATGAGTCTTTTTGTTTTCAAGTTGGTGTTGGAAGACAGTGCGTCACAAGGATGGATGTGTTGGCCTGCTAATGGTTGGAGGGTGGGAGAAAGTTTTGTGATGAAATCTCCAGGAATACATTTAATCAGAGTTGGCAACACCAACACTGCTGAGTTTGGTCTGGAGTGAGCAAAACATTATGGGCGGGATTCTCGGTTTTGCCGGTGCCCGGGGGCTCCCTGACGGCATGGGGCTGCCCCACAATGTGAAACCCCATTGACCGGCCGGCGTAATGGAGAATCCCACCAGTGGGCCGGGGCAGAAATGTGGTGTGGTGGGGCGGAGAATCCAGCCCAATGTTTGTGGAATATTTTGACAAGGGGTCCACATTTCAGCTGAATATCTGGAAATAATTTTTTAATTTCAAGTACCAAATTCATTTCTTTCCAATTAAGGGCAAATTTATTAATCTTTTTAAAAATAAATTTCGAGTACCCAATTCATTTTTCCCAATTTAGTGTGACCAATCCACCTAGCCTGCACATCTTTGGGATGTGGGGGGCGAAACCCGCACAAACACAGGGGGAATGTGCAAACTCCACACGGACAGTGACCCAGAGCCGGGATTGAACCTGGGACCCTGCTACCCACTGCACCATGCTGCATTAAGGGGCAATTTAGCGTGGCCACCAATCCACCTACTCTACACATCTTTGGGGTTTGGAGGGGCGAGACTCACGCATTAACAGGGGGAATGTGCAAACTCCATACAGATGGTAACCTGGGTCCGGGATCAAACCTGGGCCCTCGGCGCAGCAGTACTAACCACAGCGCCACCGTGCCGCCCCTATATCTGGGAACATGACAAACCTTCAGGCTGGGAGATTATTTGAGGTGGGAGGCAATAAACGTAAAATGGATGGAAGAAAGAATTAAACGAGTAGTTACTCTAGAGTAAATTTACAAATATATTTTTCTTGAAAGCAAAATACAGCAGGTGCAAGAAATCTGAACTAAAAAGAAATTGTTGGAAACATTCAGTGGGTCTGGCAGCATCTGTGGAGAGAGAAGCAGAGTCAATGTCGAATCCGTATGTCTCTTCTTCAGAGCTACTTTTCTTCTTCAGTTGGAGTTTTAAGTTATATTCTTTCCTTTGCCCCAACTAATGTCCTTTTGCCGTGATCCATCAATTGCTAAGAACTTATGCAGCCAACTCTTCCCAAACCTATGCCAATGTTGCTCTGGCGTTTGCCCATGGGGAGTGCCTAACTAACAGATGTCTCTGCAATAACTCTCTATCTCTTCAGAGAAGCAATATGCTTTTGCTCAGAGCGTCTCTGTAAACTAGAGCCTGGCAGCAAGTATAGGTTTGAGGGGCTGAATAGTCTCCTCTATTACTAGCTTTCTATGTAACCTCACTGCGCGCAGTCAGGGTGAGCAGGCACCCACATTTTACTGTTCTGTGGTCAGACGTTTTCAGGCTTTAATGATTGATGGCAATCCTCCTATCTCTAGTTGTTCTGTATTATTTACATATACAGAGATGGTAGTTTCAACAGAATTTATTTCTCTGTAGCATTGATGTCGATAGCAACGACAGAGGGCGAGGCAGTGCTCAAGCTTTCTGCTTCTCTGGAAGCTTCTCTCTGCATTCCAATTAAAATGAATTGCATTGACAACAAGAGCATATTTCATGTCACAGTGTCCTTTCTTCCTGAGAATAAAGCAACCGTCTTTTAAGACATACCTCTTGAAGCCTCTCGACGCGTGTGCGACAGATCTCCAGGTCACTGTCGCCGGGGACCACGATGATACCGAGGGGCACCGCTGTGAAGCAGAACAGGAAAGTGACAAAAACAAAAAAGTCAGCAGCAGCAAAAGAAAGAGAATAACTTCCATTTTCATAGAACCTTTCGCCAACTTCAGTATATCCCAAATAGTTTACATTCAATGAAGTCCGTTTGCAATGCAGTCAGTGGTGTAATGGACGAAATGCAGCAACCAATTTATACACAGCAAGCTCCCACATACAGCATGGCAATAACTAGATCTTCTTTTATGTACAGCTGAGAGAGCAGACAGGGCTCCAGTTTCAGGTCTCATTGGAGAGACAATCAAGAGTACAGCATTTTCTCTTGACTGCCCTGCAGTGTCAGCCTGGAGAAGGTGTTCCATTTTTTGCAGTGGGTCTTGAAGACACAACCTTCAAATTCAGGGGCAAGGCATGCCAACAACCGAACCATGGTAAACACAACAGAATGACAACTACCTCAAGTTTGCATTGCTGTTTTTACTTTTAAGCATTACATTATTATTGCTTAAAATGAGTCCATATATTTAAAATCTTAATTCTGCACTTGTATTCAATAATGTCGCCAATGCAACAATGCCAGAAGGGTAGAGCATTGACACTGCATGCTACTGGTAGAAGAATCTGATTTTACCCAAGATGATCCACCAGCTTGTGCCAAGATGGGCAGGAGAGACCAGATACTGTACCCCACCAAGGGTCCGTATACTGCACCTCACCAGAACAGGGTGGTCCATATACTGCATCTCACCAGGGCAGAATGGTCCATATACTGCACGTCATCAGGACAGGATGGTCCATATACTGCACCTCACTCTGGCAGGATGGTCCATATACTGCATATCATCGGGACAGGATGGTCCATATACTGCACCTCACTCTGGCAGGATGGTCCATATACTGCATCTCATCGGGACAGGATGGTCCATATACTGCAGCTCATCAGGACAGGATGGTCCGTATACTGCACCTCACTCTGGCAGGATGGTCCATATACTGCATCTCATCGGGACAGGATGGTCTATATACTGCATCTCATCGGGACAGGATGGTCCATATACTGCGGCTCATCAGGACAGGATGGTCCTTATACTGCACCTCACTCTGGCAGGATGGTCCATATACTGCAGCTCATCAGGACAGGATGGTCCTTATACTGCACCTCACTCTGGCAGGATGGTCCATATACTGCATCTCATCGGGACAGGATGGTCCATATACTGCAGCTCATCAGGACAGGATGGTCCTTATACTGCACCTCACTCTGGCAGGATGGTCCATATACTGCATATCATCAGAACAGGATGGTCCATATACTGCAGCTCATCAGGACAGGATGGTCCTTATACTGCACCTCACTCTGGCAGGATGGTCCATATACTGCATCTCATCGGGACAGGATGGTCCATATACTGCAGCTCATCAGGACAGGATGGTCCATATACTGCATATCATCAGGACAGGATGGTCCATATACTGCATATCATCGGGACAGGATGGTCCATAAACTGCATATCATCGGGACAGGATGGTCCATATACTGCATATCATCGGGACAGGATGGTCCATATACTGCATATCATCGGGAGAGGGTGGTCCATATACTGCACCTCACCAAAGCGGGATATGATACTGCAGGTCACCAGAGTGGGAGAGTCAATATATCATATAGTTTGTGATCTGTCTTCGCCACTGTACTGAGAAAGAAATAAAGGTTTAAATTTGTCTAAATGTCTCATGACTCTCGGGAATCAATCAATGGATATGATGAATCCACGTCAGCACCATTATAATTTGTCATCAGCACCATTGTAATTTGTCAGCAGTAGCTACTAGTTCTGCTAATGTTTATTAATTCTTGCATTCTGAACCAAAGTAACCAGCAGCCTAAACTATTGAGTCAACCTATCAAACTTTCTTCCAGAAATGTTTGACTAATGCACATGTCAGCAAGAACCTGTGCCTTTTCCTTCTTATTCCCATTGCACTCATTTTAGATGGAGGGACTGAGGTGTCAAGAAAGCTGGGCTAATGTAAGAAAATCACCAGAGATTTCAACACCCATTACATGACATCTGCCATTCCGTGATCATCAATATCCAGAGCAAAGCACGACCACTGGTTATTCTCAGGTGATTTATGTAACATGTCTGTTTGTCACGATGGCGACTGATACTCGGGTGCAATTCTGTACACCAGGTAACACTATACTTAGTTTCAATCTATTTTTCAAATGAATTCCAAGTCCATCTGCGCTCTCCTCCTCCCCCACCCTGTGAGTATGTAGTCTGTTCTCAAGGGGCCCAGCAGTCAAAGCTGAAGGGGAGTAAATTACCACTCGGTAACAACATAAACACACAGCTCTTGCTCCAATGACTCCTGAAGCTGAAAACTGGCACAGAGTAAATTTCTAAACACAAACACATTCTGGTCTTAAACAAACAGCTCCTGTCTGCTTTCCACAAAGCTTCAGTCAGACTGGGCTGCAATGTTATTTTTAATAATAGACCCATCAGTGGCTGACCAGGTCTGCTCTGAAGTCATCAGATCAGAGTAGCTGACCAGAGTGCAACAACTTCAGGCTTATTAACTCTTTCACTGCATCAGGTCTCAAACTGAGACACAATGTGCCAGAGATTGCATGGTCTTCTCCCTCTCCTCAAGGCACCTCACAAGGCAAAGCAGTTCAAATTGTCAAATTCGGTAAAGATCATTTTAAGGTACGTAAGACTAGATTAGACAGGTTTTACTCCCACCCTTCCTTTCCAAATTCTGTTTCAGGCTTATATTTCTGCAGTCACTGACTGTCTTGAAAGGTTGGCCTATTTGTCAGTCTTCACATGAAAATAAACTTAGTGTCAGCAATGGGAGGTGTGGTAATCACCATTGTTGTATATTTTAGGAGGTGTGTGATAAGACCCTGTACCACAGGTACGGGGGTAGTCCCTGCCTGCTGGCTCCGCCCAGTAGGTGGAGTAAAAATATGTGTGCTCCCCATACAGCAGCCATTTCGCCAGCTGCTGTAGGAGCCACACATCTTAGTGTAATAAAGCCTCAGTTGTATTCAACTCTCGACTTTGTGCAATTGATCGTGCATCAATTTATTACACTAAAGTTTTCAGAAGATGGACCTGTGCATCAAGCCGGACCGCCTGCAGCTGGATCCACAATCAAGCGACGCCAAAAAGGACTTTCAACATTGGCTAGCTTGTTTTGAAGCTTACATCAGGTCTGCACCAGACACAATTCCGGAAGCTCAGAAGATCCAGATACTCTACTCGTGGCTGAGCTCCAACGTATTTCCTCTTATCCAGGATGCGCCGACCTATGATGAAGCCATGGTGCTACTGAAAGAGAATTACGCACAGCGGACGAACACGCTCTTCGCCAGACATGTACTCTCAGCTCGTAGTCAGCTCCCTGGTGAGTCCGTGGAAGATTTCTGCCGTGCTTTAATTCCCCTGGTCAGAGACTGTGACTGTCAGGCCGTCACAGCCACGGAACATTCGAACCTCCTCATGCGGGACATTTTCGTTACGGGGATAGGGTCAGACCTCATACGCCAGCCACTTTTAGAAGGGGCCACACTCGACCTCGCAGAAACCAAAAAGCTGGCGCTATCGATGACGGTCGCCTCGCGCAATCTTCAGGCCTTCACCCCCAGCCCCACGGCCCACCCCTCCTACGCATCGCGGACTCCACAGTCGCCCGCCACACCGGGGACACCACTCAGCCAACCCTACGCCTGTGCCACGTGCCAGCCAGGCAACGCCGGGGGCCCCCTATGTTACTTTTGCGGGCAACAGAAACACCGCCGCCAACACTGCCCGGCCCACAGCACCCTTTGCAAGGCCTGCGGCAAAAAGGAGCACTTAGCTGCGGTGTGCCAGGCCCACGCAGTCGCCACTATCGCCCCGATCCCCCTCGCGTACCGACAGTGGGCGCCGCCATCTTCCCCTCCTCAGACCACGTGCGGCCAGTGGGTGCCGCCATCTTCCCCTCCTGAGACCACGTGCGGCCCGTGGGTGCCGCCATCTTGTCCACCCCAAGATCATCAAGCGCTGCCATCTTATCTCCCCCACGGCACATGGGCGCCACTGGCATCATTCCAGGACCTGTGCTCCCCGGGCACCCCATCGTTCGACAACAGCGACAACCAGCCACGACTCGCCTCGGTCACGATTGACCAGTCTCGTCCGCACAATCTAGCCACTGCCTCGACAAGCGTGAAGATCGAAGGGCACGAGATCTCCTGCTTGCTGGACTCCGGGAGCACCAAAAGATTCATCCATCCAGATACGGTAAGGCGCTACTCCCTCACGGTATACCCCGCCAATCAGAGAATCTCCCTGGCCTCATGGTCCCACTCCGTGGCGATCCGGGGGTACTGTATAGCCACGCTCATGGTCCAGGGCCTAGAATTCAGCGGCTTTCTCCTCCATATCCTCCCCAACCTATGCGCTGCTCTGCTACTCAGCCTGGACTTCCAGTATAACCTCCAGAGCCTAACACTGAAATTCGGCGGGCCCCTTACTGTGTGCGGCCTCGCGACCCTAAAGATCGACCCAACTTCCCTATTTGCAAACTTAACTCCGGATTGCAAACCCGTCGCCACCAGGAGCAGTAGCAATGAATGTTTTCTTTTGCAAGCAAGTATTCAGAACTGCCTAACACTGCCATCCAGTGTTCACATAGCAAACTTATGAAAGAATTATTTCCAGTGTTCCCATCACTGACAAAAAAATAAATTATCTGGTCATGATCTCCTTCCTGTTTTGGGGAATCTTGCTGCGCTGAAATTGACTGCCCTATTCCTGTACATCACAACAAGGACTACACTTCAACAGCATTGTCATTTGCTGCCAAGCATTTGGAGGCGTGGAAGGTGCTATATAAATGCGAGTTCCTTTTGGTCATTAGAGTCTCGGAGGTGGTCAGCAGTCACTGGCCCACTGGCTACTTACAGGCTTCTTTCAGCTTCTCCTTGTCATAATGCAAGGCTTCATAATCATGCATGCTGATCCGATTCACACGTATCTTCAAGCTTTCGGGTACTGTCTGCTGACTGAAACAGATAATAAATCATTTTAACAAAACAAGATCATAGAATTTACAGTGCAGAACAAGGCCATACAAAGAGCACCCCACTTAAGCCCACGCCGCCATACTATCCCCGTTGTGGTGATGTTCATCAGCGTAAATACACAAGGGGTTAATGTGCATACATGTAGACTAGTTAGACACTAGAGGGAGCACCAGAGACATCATACACACACACTCAATCAATATATCAGTTAGATGGGACACGACCAATGGGCACTCACGATACTCACAGAGGTGATAAGACCACAGGAGGGCATTACACCAACTCATATATAAAGGACACCACACACACATGATCTGCTTCTTTCCAGTGGAGACAGTCAGAGAGTACAGAGACAAGGTTGATTCGATATCACTCCCACCACGTCGATTGTAGCAGTCTGGTTAGTCAGTCTGAGGAGCTTATAGTAGGATTAACAGTAGTGTCGAACCTAAGTTACAATAGTGTATATAGTTTAATAAACGTATTGGAGTTATCTTCACGTCTGATCCTTCCTTTGTCGAGTGCACCACAAGGAAGCCTCTTATGCTACACCTAAATAGCATAACAAGACACCCATAAACCCACCTAACCTTTTTTGGACACAAAGGCCAATTTATCATGGCCAATCAACCTTACCTGCACATCTTTGGACTGTGGGAAGAAATCTGAGCAGCCGGAGGAAACCCACGCAGACAAGGGGAGAAAGTGCAGACTCTGCACAGACCGTGACCCAAGCTGGGAATCGAACCAGAGACCCTGGAGCTGTTAAGCAACTGTGCTAACCATTGTGCTGCCTAGATGAAAGCTTTCAGAGGGAGAGTAAAATTTGTCCCATACAAGTGACACCGAACACAATGGACTAGTGCTCCACCGTCCTGTTAGCTCATTAACATCATCGGCTTGGATGATCATGGAAGAATTGCAATGTTCTATCTACATTTTAGTCCATTTGCCAATCAGGCCTGTTCCATCTGAATCCCTCCAGGAATTAGACAAAGAGTCCCACACGACAACCACAAGATCATTATTCAGAGCACCTGCTAGAACATTCCCCCTTGCTTGGGTTTCTTTGCCTACTTCTCGACTCCATGCCAGAAGGTTGTGATGTTCAAATCCCACTCCAGTGATTTGTGTACAAAGCTCAAGTCTGACACTCCAGTGTAGTATGAGGGAGAGAGGGTGGACGCAAATAACAGAGGTGCTATTTTGTCATAGAGTTGGGGTAGTTCTCCCCAGTGCTCAAGCCAATACTTGCTGAGTACAGTTAGGTTTTGTACATTTGCACCCCACAGCCAATGAGGATTCTAGCTAATGTACGAAACACGGCAGCTTATTCTTTTCCTTTCTGCACATAATGTCCCTGGCCATTTTACCCAGCAGCTGATCAGGGAGGGAAAGCTGGAGATGGCAGAGTTCATTTTCACCATTCCGCCAGGGGGAGCAAAAATGTTGTGTTGTGTGTTATTATGGAAACTGCCCACTTTACTTTTCCATTCAAAACAACAAAATGGATCCTAGAAACAGGAGGTCATTCAGCCCCTCAATCACCCCCCCCCCCCCACAAACACACACACCCTCCACACACACACACACACACACACCCTCCACACACACACACACACACCCTCCACACACACACACACCCTCCATACACACACACACCCTCCATACACACACACACCCTCCACAAACACACACACCCTCCATACACACACACACCCTCCACAAACACACGCACCCTCCACAAACACACGCACCCTCCACACATACACACACACTCCATACACACACCCATCCTCCATTCACACACACACACACCCTCCATTCACACACACACACACCCTCCATTCACACACACACACACCCTCCATTCTCACACACACACCCTCCATTCTCACACACACACACCCTCCATTCTCTCACACACACACCCTCCATTCTCACACACACACCCTCCATTCTCACACACACACCCTCCATTCTCACACACACACCCTCCATTCTCACACACACACCCTCCATTCTCACACACACACCCTCCATTCACACACACACACCCTCCATTCTCACACACACACACCCTCCATTCTCACACACACACACCCTCCATTCTCACACACACACCCTCCATTCTCACACACACACCCTCCATTCTCACACACACACCCTCCATTCTCACACACACACCCTCCATTCTCACACACACACCCTCCATTCTCACACACACACCCTCCATTCTCACACACACACCCTCCATTCTCACACACACACCCTCCATTCTCACACACACACACCCTCCATTCTCACACACACACCCTCCATTCTCACACACACACCCTCCATTCTCACACACACACCCTCCATTCTCACACACACACCCTCCATTCTCACACACACACCCTCCATTCTCACACACACACCCTCCATTCTCACACACACACCCTCCATTCACACACACACACCCTCCATTCACACACACACACACCCTCCATTCTCACACACACACACCCTCCATTCTCACACACACACCCTCCATTCTCACACACACACCCTCCATTCTCACACACACACCCTCCATTCTCACACACACACCCTCCATTCTCACACACACACCCTCCATTCTCACACACACACCCTCCATTCTCACACACACACCCTCCATTCTCACACACACACCCTCCATTCTCACACACACACCCTCCATTCTCACACACACCCTCCATTCACACACACACACCCTCCATTCACACACACACACCCTCCATTCACACACACACCCTCCATTCACACACACACACACCCTCCATTCACACACACACACCCTCCATTCACACACACACACCCTCCATTCACACACACACACCCTCCATTCACACACACACACACCCTCCATTCACACACACACACCCTCCATTTACACACACACACACCCTCCATTCACACACACACACCCTCCATTCACACACACCCTCCATTCACACACACCCTCCATTCACACACACCCTCCATTCACACACACCCCCTCATACACACACACCCCCTCATACACACACACCCCCTCATACACACACACCCCCTCATACACACACACCCCCTCATACACACACACCCCCTCATACACACACACCCCCTCATACACACACACCCCCTCATACACACACACCCTCCATAGATTATCATCAAATTTATCATAGAATTTCCAGTGCAGAAGGAGGCCACTCGGCCCATCGAGTCTGCACCAGCTCTTGGAAAGAGCACCCTACCCAAGGTCAACACCTCCATCCTATCCCCATAACCCAGTAACCCCACCCAACACTAAGGGCAATTTAGCATGGCCAATCCACCTAACCTGCACATCTCTGGGCTGTGGGGGGAAACCAGAGCACCAGAGTACCCCCCCCCCCCACACGCACACGTACCTCCCCCACGCACACACCCCCTCCACGCACGCGCACACCCTCTCCACGCGCGCGCACACACCCTCCACGCGCGCACACACCCTCCACGCGCGCACACACCCTCCACGCGCGCACACACCCTCCACGCGCGCACACACCCTCCACGCGCGCACACACCCTCCACGCGCGCACACACCCTCCACGCGCGCACACACCCTCCACGTGCGCACACACCCTCCACGTGCGCACACACACCCTCCACGCGCGCACACACCCTCCACGCATGCACACACACCCTCCACGCATGCACACACCCCCTCCACGCGCGCACACACACAACCCACACACACACCCCCCCTCCACACACACACAGACACCCTCCACACACACACACCCACACCCTCCACACACACACCCACACCCTCCACACACACACACACACCCTTAGCCCACATACACAACCACCCCCTCCCAACCTGCACCCCCTTGCACACACCCCCTCCACACACACACACACACCCCACATACACAACCCCCCCCCCCCCCCCCCCCCCCCCCCCGGCACCCCACCACACACACCGTCATACAAACACACCCCATCACCCACACACATACACCCACCTTTCACACAAACGCACACCGCCACCTGCTGCACACATCCACACCAACGCACAAACACACACAGCTCTGAGAAGTCACACAGACTCAAAACGCTAACTCTGGTTCTCGCTGCACAGATGCTGCTGGACCTACTGTTTTTTTCAACATTTTCGCTTTTTAATATCACCAATTAGTCATCTTCACCGCAAAGCAGTGAAGGATATATCAACTGCCTGAGTACATATTTAAAAGCTGCCTGACTGATATCTTTCCTTTGAAGGAACTGATGCATCACACACATGCATTCTCCGAAGGCAGTGTCTCTGGAAGGTAGTCAGCAATCTGAAACGTTAACGCTGTTTCTCCCTCCACAGATACTGTCAGTCCTGCTGAGTATTTCCACCATTTCCTGTGGTCATTTCCGATTTGCGGAATCCATAATATTGTCCTCCTAGAAGCATAACATTCACCCTCTGGAACACATTTACCATCATGTTATTGCCTGTCACCCCTACCTGTCAGCAGTTACCAAGCATGGCCAGAAAATGGGGAGACAGGGGCTTAGTGGTCACATCACTACGACAGTAATCCAGAGTAACCCAAAATTAATTAGTTAATAAAAATCAGGAGTTGAAAGTTCAGCTCATAATGGTGACCATGAAACTACCATTGATTGTTGTAAAACCCCATCTGGTTCACTAATGTCCTTTAGGGAAGGAAATCTGTCATCCTTACCTGGTCTGACCTTTACCTGGTCTGGCCTACATGTGACTCCAGATCCACAGTAATATGGTTGCCTTTTAACTGCCTTGTGAAAATGGCCAAGCAAGCCACTCAGTTCAAGGGCAATTAGGCAACAAATGCTGTCCTTGTAGCGATGCCTACTGCCCAGAAAACTACCTACATCTTCGACTTCTCTCAATTCGTTTCCCATCCACAGCAGGATCACCTGGATAGATTGGTGGAGGGGAGAAGATAAAGAATCTGGGCCCCCCTCACACATTCCTGTCTTTCATCTTGACCCCTCCCCAGCTCCACCTCTCCTGTTTCAACCTTCCTTGTTTACCGCACATCAGGACTTACAGGTGGGGTAGCTGAGCCTGAGGGTTAACATCTCCTTTGCTCAGAATGAAGCACAAACATCACCATTATGTCTACTGCCTCCTTCTGCATTCCTAGGCTTGTGCACTCCCCAGAACTATTGCATGATCCTGAAAATAGCATTAACATGTCACCAATACTGTGCAATAAAAACATCGGGACTCATTTTGACTGTGTGATGGTACAAAGTAAGTGATGGTCAATCAATATTTGGATTTATGTTTCCCAATGCAGTCAGTGGAAATACAAAGCTTGAGAGATGCAAAATGAATTGCTGTATGTTCCACACAATCAGGCAAAGTGAACATCAGCCACCAGTTTGATTTATTGGAGAAAAGCAAATTACTGCGGATGCTGGAATCTGAAACGAAAGGGAAAATGCTGGAGAATCTCAGCAAGTCTGGCAGCATTTAATCCTTTGCTGTAAATCAGTGGTCCTGATAATAATAGTGCGTTTCTTGGGATAAATGGGGTAAACTCAGTCAGGAAGGTTACTGGAGATTCTATTGGCAAATCTTACACATATTTCATTGTGCACTGAATCAATATCAGGAACAATAATACAGAGACCTTCTCACTGGGGCTAACCTGCAGGATTTGAGTTATAATCACCCACTACTCCCTTGATGCCTTGTGCAAGTGGCTGTCGACTTAAAGATTTTTAACAGGAGTAATTACTCACATATAGAATCTGATCATCCTTTCTCTTTCAGTTTGCTTGTCTTAAAAATATAGTCAGATTTCAGCTGTAATGACAAGATCATTAGGGAACTAACTGGTTGGGAGGAGTAACTGAGCTGGAAGGCTTGTACAGTAATGTCATTAAGGAACAATAAATCTGCTGATTAAAATTGCAATGCTCAACTGAGCCTGGGGTCTGAAATTTGAATGTTAATTCTGAACTCTCACACACTTTAATACCATTATGCTGTGAACCAACTTCACAACAACAATAACTCACATTGATATAATGTCTTTAACACAATCAGATGTTCTGGGGCACTTCACAAAAGCATTATAAAACAAGGTATAAAACCGGGCCACTTGAGGTGACATTAGGTCAGGTGACCAAATGTTTAGTGAAAGAGGTCAGTTTTATCTAGTGTCACAAAGGAAGAAAACAACGTGTAGGGCAGGAAAGGTTTAGGAGTGAATTCCCGCGTTTTGGCCCCAGGCAGCTGGAAGCATGCCCAGCAATGATTGAGCAATTAAATTGGGAATGCACAAAATACAACTTAATGCAGTACTCTCTCCTTCTCATTCCTTCGAACCGAGAAGGCATTTTACGCTAAATCTTGTGGCAAGTGAGAGAAATGGGGTCCCCATTTCCCACTGCCTCAGGAAGGCAGACAGCATTATCAGAGACCCCTCCCACCCAGGCATTGCCTTCTTCCAGACCCTTCCATTAGGCAGAAGGTACAGAAGTCTGAAGACCCGCACATCTAGACATAGGAACAGCTTCTTCCCCACAGCTACTAGACTCAACGACTCCCCCTCTGACTGATCTGTTCCCTGTACGAGGACTATTCACGGCGCCTTATGCTGCTCTTACTCATGTATTTGCTTTGTTTGGCCCCTTGTTCCGCACTGTAGCCAATCACTGTTTGTTGATGTACCATTTGTCAATGTTTCTGTTGATTATTCTTTTTGTCTACTATGAACGTATGGTGCATGTTCCCTCGGCCGTAGAAAAATAGGTTTCACTGTACTTCGGTACATGTACTTCGGTACATGTGACAATAAATCAAATCAAAATCAAATCAAATCAAACCAGTCTACGGCCGCTGTTGAGCATGATGTTACCTAGGACAAATCTGTCACAAAATGGCTGCTCCCACAATGCCTCACACTACATTTTCAATCGGTGGGCTTTTATTCTAGTAACAGGAAAAGACCCGTCGCTCTGACAAGCTTACCCCCCATTGCCATGGAATAACCTTCCCTCTGTATTCTAACACTCAATTCCCTCTGCCAGCAATGTTCATCTAATTGACTCATTGAAAGCATCGCACACATAAATAAGAGGGGGCCAGGAAATTAGGAAACTAGCTTTGTCTTTTAAAAAAATGTAACATCACATGACTATTCCAGGGAATCCCTTTCCCAACAGAAGTTGCTAAATTGTCATGATGGGTTTGTAATGATACTCACTCATTGAGCAGTGGAATGGACGTCCTCCTCTTGGTCTTCTGGACCATGTTTGCCTGATTCCGCAATGAAATGTGAATAACAGAGGGTGCGAGCTTACACGGCTCCCCATCCACCTGCATCGGAATCGACTTGTACGTTGTTAGTGTCACTTCACGGCACTGGTTGAGCCGTTCCCCATGTCCCCCAACATGCAGAGCAGCCTGGTTTACAATACAGATGGAGAGAAAGTCAATTCAACAAAAGCATCAGGTGTCGATGAGAAGGGGAGAGTTAAAGGAACACAGTCAGCATCCGGTTACATTTCTTCAACAGGTACGGTAGTCACTTTAAGGACCTCGACTACAGGTTGCCAGAGCAGACTCCATCGTGAACCAGAAAAGTGACCCTGCAACTGGAAATTAATTTATAGTCCAGTTAGGGAGAGGTCACTCAGAAATCTGAACAGGAAACGAGAATTGTATCATTTGAGGAAATCAGACCAGATAATATCTGAAGAATCTTTTGTCAGGTGTCAAGTGCGGAATAATATTTGAACACAGGACTTCTGTTGGAAATATGTAGGGGAACAGTCGCACAAGAGGCGGCTCCCACCAGAAAACTTTGTTTAAGCCTTTCTCGCCAGATGTTTGGAGGAGGTTTTGGCTCAAGTTTGTTTTTAATCGATGGGTTAAGTATCCGCATCAAGGGGATGCCCAATAGATACCGGACTAGGCAGCAGAAAAAGAACAAGCACTGAATTTGGAAGCTTTGAGAGTCTTGTCTGGAAATAAAATGGCCGAGACTGCTGTGAAAGCACGGTGCACTCCACTAACTGTTCAGATCTTAGAGGTGGAACTACAGAAATTACGTCGGGAGGTCTTGGTGGAACATGAAAAAGCGATTGAGGTGGCGACATCCTTGATTCCAGCAGCCTTTGTTAAAGTGGACAAGGTGGTGAAGGTACATGTTGTGGAGCTGAATGAGGTGGGGGTGGCTCTGTCCAGGCAGAGTGATCAAATCACCTCCCTGGAAAACCCTGGAAAGGGATTGGCACACTTTGCGGCCGATAACAAAATATTAAGGACCAAGGGGGACGACTTGGAAAATCGGTCTCGTAGACAGGAATTGAGGGTGGTTGGGTTGCTGGAGAGCCCAAGCCCGACAAAATTAATGTCACAACTGTTTTGGAAGATGGTGGGGCGGGGGCAAATGGCAACCTGCCCTCAGCTGGATCGTGGCCACAGGTCGCCGAGGCAGAAGCCCCGTGCAGGTGAACCACCGCGTGCAATCGTGCACGTCCGCAACTTTCAGGACAAAGGAAGAGTGTTAGGGTGGGCAGAGGATGACCATGATTGCCGATGGGAGGGCCATGCAGTGGGAATTTATTAAGATGTTGGAGCGGAGCTGGCCAAGAGGTGTGCTGTATTTAATAAGGCCAGGGCTGCGTTGTGTCGCAGTAGGGTTTGATTTGCCGTGGTTTAAACCGCATGCCTCCGCTTACTTACAAAAATAGAGACTATTACTTTGAGGCTCCACAGGAGGCTGAAGCATTCATGGAGAGACATGAACTAGGGTTGAGATTAATGTCTTTCTTTGGTATTGGTTGGATGAGGTTTCTATGGAGGTGCGTGGGTGATTTCTAATAGTTGATGGGGCGTTTACTGGATGGTTGTGGAATTTTATTTTTAAATGGGTAATTGTATTGTGGGAGTTGGAGGGATGAGTATTGATTCTTGTTCATGTTTCTTTCTGTGATTTTCATCTTCTCTCTCTCCTTTGGAGATAACAAAGCTGGTTTTGGGCAGGGGGCTTGTTGATATTTGGGAATTTTGACGTATGGCACTTGGGAGGGGGGCGGGGGGGGGGGGGGGGGGGGGCGCACCCGGCTAGCTAAGATGGTTAGTTAATCGGAGCAAAGAGATGGGGATAGCTGCAGCTCATACAGTGGTAGGGTGTGGGAGGCTGAAAAGTATGAGCTTACGGGTTTTGTTTTTGTGTTGAATGGGGTTGGGGGGGTGGCGGGAAGAGCAGGAAGGGGAGAGTTTTTGGTTGCCTGATCAATGCTGGCTAGGCTTGTTGGGAGTGGTGTGAGTGGAGGGTTGGATGGGTTTGTTTTCTGATGTTGGTTGTTCTTTGTTCGGTTGTTTTTGGGGCTTTGGTGACCATCTTGGGTAGGCCTGGTGTCAGCTCTCCTTCAGAGATTGCTAGATTGCCTCACAGGAGAGAATGGCTGACCCTGGTACGAGAGGGGGTAGATGACCCCCCCCCTCCCCATCCAGTGGTCACATAGAACGCGTAGGCCCGGTGAAGACATCCAAGATATCTGCGCACCTCAGGGGTTTGAAGGCCAATGTGGTGCTGTTGTAGGATACCATTTGTGGGTTGAAGATCAGTTAAGGTTGCAGAAGGGTTTGGTGGGCAGGAGTTTCATTCGGGTTTTTACAGTGGGGCTTGGGAGGCAGCGATTTTGATTAGTAAGAAGGTAGCTTTTTCGGCGGCTAAGTTTTTGATGATCTGAATGGGAGATATGTTATGGTGAGCAGGTTGTTGGTGGGTGCCATGGTGGTGCCGATCAATGTGTATGCCCCAAACTGGGCTGACAGCATTTTTAAAAATAAGTTTAGAGTACCTACTTATTTTTTTTTCCCCAATTAAGGGGCATTTTTAGCGTGGCCAATCCACCTACCCTGCACATCTTTTTGGGTGGTGGGGGTAGAACCCATGCAGGCATGGGGAGAATGTGCAAACTCCACACAGAGTGACCTGAGGCCAGGATCGAACCCGGGTCCTCATCGCGCCGCTGTGGGAAGAGACAGTTTTCATCAACAAGTTGCTTTCATTGATTCCCGATTGGGGCTCGCACCAGCTAATCCGTGCATAGGATCCTTGATTGGTTAAGTATAGGCCTAAGGCTGTAAAGACTTTCAGGGTTGGCAAAGGTACTTCTGGCCTTCATACTGCAGATGGAGGAAGCAGACCCATGGAGATCTTTACATCCAGATGAAAAGGGTTTTTCCTTCTTCTCCCAAGTATATCAGGTATATTATAGGATCGAGTCCCTTGTGGTAGGTAGGTCCCTGCTGCCAGGGGTAGTGGAGTGGAGTATTTGGCAATAGTGATCGCTGGTCATGCTCCGCATTTTGTGGATTTGGACCCCCGCCCCACCGTGAAGATTGGATACGTCTTGGCTGGTGGATAAGGGATTGTGTGAGAGGGTTTCCTCCACCACTGAGGAGTATCTGGTGTTTAACAGAATGTGATTTAGATTTATTGACACATGTATCGAGGTAGAGTGAAAAATATTGTTCTGCGTACAGTTACTACAAATTCGTACATGAAAATCATAAAACTTACGGTAAATACATAGACATAGATATTGAGTGAAGCATACGGAGTGCAGCCCTACTTAGTAGAGAAGATGTGTGGGGAGATCAGTTCAGTCCATAAGAGGGTCACTCAGGAGTCTGGTAACAATGGGGTAGAAGCTTTTTTTAAATCTGTTTGTGCGTGTTCTCAGACATTTGTATCTTCTGCCCAATGGAAGAAGTTGGAAGAGAGAATAACCCCGGTGGGAGGGGTTTTTGATTATGCGGCCTGCTTTACCAAGGCAACGGGAGGTGGATGGGAGGCGGTTTCGTGTGATGGACTGCGCAACATTCACAACTCTCTCTAGTTTCCTACGGTCTTGGGCCGAGCAGTTGCCACACCAGGCTGTGATGCAGCCAAATAGGATGCTTTTATGGTGCATCTGTAATGAAGTGAGGAGATTTCACTTTCCATGTTGTGGGAAGCTTTGAAGGCGGTTATTAGAGGAGAGATGATTTCTCACAAGGCACATAAGGAGAGGAGTGGAAGTGCGGAGAGGCCGAGGTTGGTGGATGCCATCCTGGAAGTGCATCACCAGTACTCAGTTAATCAGACGCTGGAACTATTGGCAAGTCGAAAGAAGTTACAGTTGGAGTTTGGGCTGCTGGCTGTGTGCCAGCTACTACATTCGAGGGGGGCTTTGAATGAGCATGAGGAGAAGGCCAGTTGCCTGTGACAACTGCGGTTTCTCGGGAAGCAGGTGAAGGACTCGGGTGGCAGATTCGTTTCTGCACCTGTCAAGGTTAATGAGGCTTTTGAGGTTTTTTACTGTGACAAGTCAAGAGCCCCCGGAAGACGGGTTTTCAATGTTCGAGTTCTTGGATGGTTTGTCTATCCCAGTGGTGGAGCAGGAGTGAAGAGATGAACTGGAGCCCCGCTGGCCTTCGAGGAGGTGATAAAACACATGGGTCTGATGCAGTCAGGTAAGGCGCCAGGACAGAATGAATTCCCGACCAAGTTTTATAAGACGTTTCCAGGATAGCTGGCCCCTTTGCTGTTAGAAATGTTTCAGGATTCAATGTCTCAGGGGACGTTGCCGGCCACATCAGTGCAGGCATCGATCTACTTGATCTTAAAGAAAACTAAGGATCCGACAGAGTGTTGTCGTATCATCCTATTTCATTACTGAGTGCAGATGTGAAGTTGTTGGCAAAGGCATTGGCTATGCGCCTGGGGCCCTGCCGCCTCGGGGTTGCATCGGAGGAGCAGACAGGGTTTGTTAAGGATAGGCAGTTACCGGGAACTGTTGGGAGACCGCTTAATGTTGTTTTGTTCCCCTGTCCAGCTCCTGAGCCGGTCGTAATTATTTCATCAGATGCGGAAAAGGAATTTGATAGGGTGAAGTGCGGTTATTTGTTTGAAATTCTCAAGAGGATTGAATTGGCTCTAAATTTATAGCTTCAATCTAGCTTTTATATAGGGCCCACACTGCAAGCATTCATGTGAATGCAATGTATTCAAAGTATTTCCACTTGATGAGAGGCACGAGATAGGGGTGTCCCCTGCCTCCGCTATTGTTTGACTTGGCGATTGCGCCTCTTGCCATAGCGTTGAGATCATCCACAAACTGGAGGAGGGTTGGGGGGGGGGGGGGGGGAGTGGAGCATGAAGTGTCATTATATGCAGAAAATTTGTTGTTGTATGTGATGGACCCTCACGTCAGTGCAGTGGAGATAATGAAACTGTTCGGGAGGTTTCTTGGGGTACAAATTGAACTTGGGCAGAAGTAAATACTTTCCGATGAATCTCCCAGGAAAGGGAGCAGATCTGGGGAGGTTGCCCTTTTGCCTGGCCAAGTTCAGCTTCTGTCATCTGGGAATCTGGGTGGCCCATGACTGGGACTCATTCCATAAACTGAATTTTGGTGATCTGATGGAAGGTGGCGAGGGCGGACCTGTGGAGGTCAGAGAACCTCTAGCTGACCTTGGTGGGCAGGGTTCAGTCGGTAAAAATGAATATCCTCCCGTGGTTTTTATTTCTGTTTCAATGCCTTCCAATTTTCGTTCCTAAATCTTCCTTCGTGAAAATCAGTAAAGTGTTATCTTCTTTTATTTGGGAGGATGAGCCCCCACGGATTCGTAGGGTGTTTTTGTAAAGGGATAGGCAGTCGGGGGTCTGGCTTTACCCAATCTATCATTTTATTATTGGGCAGCAGATATGGAGAGGATACTGGGGGACAGAATGTGTGTGGGGATGGATGGAGGGAGGTGCCTGCAGAGGCTCTAGCTTGACAGCCTTGGTTATGACTCCTCTTCTGTTCTCTCTGGCTAAATGGACTTCCAGTGCGGTGGTGGTGCCCATCTTGAGAATATGGAAACAATTTAGGTAGCATTTTAAACTGGGTGCTATGTCATTGCTGGCTCCAATCTGTGAGAATCAATGTTTTGTGCTGGTGCCCTTGGGCTCGGTATTTGGGACCTGGAGGGAGGAGGGGCTGGAATGGTTTGGAGATTTATTCATAGATTGGAAGTTTGCTGATTTTGTGGAGTGGATGGGCAAGTACCAGCTCTCGAGAGCTAACCTGTTTCGGTATTATCAGGTACGCCATTGTACGCAAGGAGATTGCTTCCTACCCCTTGGCACCTCCGCCCTCGTTGATGGATAGAGTTCTTTTGATGGTGAATGTCGGGGAAGGGAAGATATCAGGGAAGACATTTATAGTCGGCTTGTGTCGATGAAGCAGGTTCCACTACAGGAGGCTAAGAAGAAGTGAGAGGGGAGCTGGGCCAGGTGTTTTGGGGGGGGGGGGGGGGGGGGGTGCGCGGAGCGAGGCTCTACAGATTAACTCCATCTCCCACCTCCTCAAGTGCTGGCTCAGCCTGATTCAGAATAAAGTGGTTCATAGGGCTGGTTAGGGGCTGGTTTAGCACACTGGGCTAAATCACTGGCTTTTAAAGTAGACCAGGGCAGGCCAGCAGCACGGTTCAATTCCCGTACCAGCCTCCCCAAACAGGCGGCGGAATGTGGCGACTAGGGGCTTTTCACAGTAACTTCATTGAAGCCTACTCATGCCAATAAGCAATTTTCATTTCATTTTCATAGGGCACATTTGACCAGGGCACAGATGAGTGGGATCTTTCGGAAGTAGCTGATAGATTTGAGTGGTGTTCCCGGGATCGGGAGCATCATACGCACATGTTCTAGTCTTGTTCCAAGCTTCTGAGCTATTAGGTCTACTTCTTCAGCACAATATCAGGAATTCTTGTGGTTACGTTGGAGCCTTGCCCTTTGGTATCTATCTTTGGGGTTTCAGATTTACTGGAGCTGCAGAAAGGGGGGGGGGGGGGGGTGTGACCGGGGGCAGACAGATGCTCTGGCCTTTGCCTCGCTGATAGCCCGAAGGTGGATGCTGTTTGGTTGGAAGTCTTTGGTCCCGCCCGGTGCGCGGCATGGTTAAGTGACCTGATGGAGTTCTTACACTTATAAAAGATTAAGTATACCCTGCGAGGGTCGACGGAAGGTTCTATCTGAGATAGCGACCATTCATTTCACACTTCAGGCAGCTGGTCACCGTCAGATGTTGGGGGTGATGGGGGGGCGGTTTATTCTTTTGGGATCTGTTTTTTTGGGGGGGGGGGTTGAAATATTGTAACTGTTGTTTGAATATGGTTTGATGGTGTTACATTTGAAAAACTGTTCTTCATAAAAATATTCAAACACAGTTACAGGAAACATCCACACTTACAGGAAACAAAGGTAGGAAAATGGTCCTCAAGCTTAAATCAGCCATGGTCTAAGTGAGTGACAAAAGAGACTCCAGGGACTGAATAGCCAATTCTTCTTCTGCGCACTCTCCTGGGCAACGTTGATGGGTCCCAAGGAGGATCCTGAACTGTGCTGTTCTTACTGTTACTGATTGACCAATAAGTACAAGCAAAGAGGGCTCAGCATGCCACTGTTAACAGAGGCCCAAGGATCTAAGGAAATCGAGACGTACCAATGATGCCATGGTGAAGCCAATCACTTCAATGCAGCCATCGTCATGGCGCTGTGGTTCAAAATCATGATGCTCTCCTGGATTCCCCCATGGCACAGTGCCCGCACAGTACCTGCAAGTACAGTACAGCAATGAAAGATGCTGTTGTGGAGTTTTAGGAACACACTTTTTAAAGCAATCACCATATACATCAGTGGATCAAAGTTCAGCAGCAGCCACCTTCATTTTGTGTTCTCATTTGGATTGTGGAGATTGGCGGGAATTCAAACCCTGCACCTTTTGACTTTAGTTTCTAAATGGGGAAATGCTCAGGAAATCAGAAGCTCAAAGGGACTTGTTCACAATTCTCTCAAGGTTAACGTGCAGGTTCAGTCGGCAGTTAGGAATGCAAATGCAATGTTAGCATTCATTCCAGAGGAGGTTCACAAGAATGATCCCTGGAATGAAGAGCTTGTCGTTTGAGAATGGTTGAGGGCTCTGGGTCTGTACTTGCTGGAGTTTAGAAGGATGAGAGGGGACTTCCGGTTGCGGCTACGCGGAGCGAAGTCGCACGTTCGGCAGCTCCCGCTAGAAACTGACTTTTGGGCTCTTTTTAGGGCCCCCAACGGAACTTTTTCGACGTCACCCGGTATGGGAAGGAGTCAGCAACATTTCCCCAGCGGTGTATGGCCTGGACCAGGAGTGGGGCGAGCAAAAAAGTGGCAGCAAAGCCAAAGCAGGAGCGAGGGAAGAAGCACAAGATGGCGGCGGGCGGAGACCAGGCGGCATGGATGCAGTGGGCGGAGGGGCAGCAGGAGGCTCTTTAGCGCTGCTTCAGGGAACTCAAAACAGAGTGGCTGGAGTCGATAGAGGCTTCAATTGGTAAGCTACTGGAAACTCAGAAGGCCCAGGAGGTGGTGATCCGAGGGGTCCGGCAAAAGGTCTCCTAAAACAAGGATGAGATCTTAGGCCTCGCGTTGAAGGTGGAGACGCACGAGGAGCTCCATAAAAAATGGCAGGAGCGGTTCGAGGAGATGGAGAATCGTTCGAGGCGGAAAGATCTGCGGATCCTGGGCCTCATGGAGGGGCTGGAGGGGTCGGACATGGGGGCCTATGTGGTCATCATGTTAAATTCGCTGATGGGAGCAGGGTCCTTTCAGGGGCCCCTACAGCTGGAGGGGGCCCCACAGAGTACTGGCGAGAAGGCCCAAGCCTAATGAGCCGCCGCGGGTGGTGGTGGTGCGGTTCCACCAGATGGCTGACCGGGGGGAGTGTGTGCTCAGGTGGGCCAAGAAGCAGCGGAGCAGCAGATGGGAGAACGCGGAGGTACGGATCTACCAGGACTGGAGTGCGGAGGTGACAAAGGAGAGGGCCGGGTATAACCGGACGGCGGTGCTACACAGAAAGGGAGTGAAGTTCGGCATGCTGCAGCCGGCGCGTCTGTGGGTCACCTACAAGGACCGACACTTTTACTTTGAGTCCCCGGAGGAGGCGTGGGCCTTCGTACAGGCTGAGAAACTGGACTCAAACGGAGGGTTGGGTATGGGGGTTCGCATGTAGCTGTGTTACATTGTGAGGGGGGGGTTCTCTGTTTATTGAGCTGGGAAGCGCGGGTTTTTTCCCGTGCTGAGAGCGGTGGAGGGGGGAGGAGAGCCTGCTGGTGGGCAATGGGGGGGGGGGGGGAGGGGAGGTGAAGCCCCACGGTGGGAGGGGTCGAAGGAGTGGCGGGAGTGGCCGAGGCAGCAGGAGTCAGCTGACTTACGGGCAGCGCCGGCCCTAGGGTTGCTGGCGCCCCGGGCAAGCTGAACTTAGGCGCCCTTGGGGGGGGGGGGGGGGCAAGGGGCGAGGGGGCCGAGGGGGGGGGGGCGGACCCGAGGGGGGGGGCGGACCCGAGCGAGGGGGCAGGGGGGGGGGAGACAGAGGGTGGGGGGGCGGGGGGAGCGGACCGAGCGGGGGGGCGGACCCGAGGGGGGGGCGGGGGGGCGGACCCGAGGGGGGGGGCGGGGGGAGCGGACCGAGCGGGGGAGCGGACCGAGCGGGGGGGGGGACCGAGGGGGGGGGGCCGCCCTGGGGGAGGGCGGCCACCGCGCATGCGCTGGTTGGCACCGGCCCAACTGCGCATGCGCGGGACCCGAGTCTGGCGCACCCTAGCACATGGCACCCCGGGCGACTGCCCGATTTGCCGGTGCCTTGAGCTGGCCCTGCTTACGGGAGTGCAATGGAGGGAGGAACGCAGCTAGGGGGGGCCCTAGCCGGGGGGGGGGGGGGGGGGGGGGGGGGGGGCACCAGGTTGCTGCTGCAATGGCCAAGAGGGAGCTGGAGCAGGTAGAGGAGGTCAGGATGGGGGTCTGCCGCTGTGGGGAACGGGCCGAGTGGGGGGCGTGGGCACGTGGCGGGCTGAGAAAGGGTAATGGCTAACCGGCGGGGTGGGGGGGTAGGTAGCCCCCTGATCCAGCTGATAACCTGGAATGTAAGGGGACTGAATGGGCCGGTCAAACGGGCCCGCGTGTTTGCGCACCTGAAGGGGCTGAAGGCAGATGTGGTCATGCTTCAGGAGACGCACCTGAAGGTGGCGGATCAGGTTAGATTGCGGAAGGGATGGGTAGGCCAAGTGTTTCATTCGGGGCTGGATGCAAAAAAATCGGGGTGGGGTGGCGATCCTGGTGGGAAAGAGGGTGTCGTTCGAGGCGTCAAACGTGGTGGCAGACAGCGTCGGGAGGTATGTGATGGTAAGCGGCAAGCTGCAGGGTGGAGTGGGTGGTGCTGGTCAATGTATACGCCCCGAATTGGGACGATGCGGGTTTCATGCGGCGCATGTTGGGCCGGATTCCAGACTTGGAGACGGGGGGCCTGATAATGGGGGGGGGGAGATTTCAACACGGTCCTAGATCTGGCACTGGATCGATCCAGAAAGGGTAGGAGGCCAGCGGCGGGTAAGGTGCTGAGGGGGTTTATGGACCAGATGGGAGGGGTTGACCCATGGAGGTTTGCGAGGCCGAGGGCCAGGGAATTTTCATACTTCTCCCATGTGCATAAGGCCTATTCCCGGATTTATTTTTTTGTTATGAGAAGGGCGCTGATTGCGAGAGTGGAGGATACTGAGTACTCGGCGATAGCCATTTCTGATCATGCCCCGCACTGGGTGGACCTCGAGCTGGGGGAGGAGAGAGACCAGCGCCCGCTTTGGCGCTTAGAGGTGGGGCTGCTGGCAGACGAGGAGGTGGGCGGGCGGGTTTGAGGATGTATCAAGAGGTACCTGGAGGACAACGATAATGGGGAGGTCAGAGTGGGGACGGTCTGGGAGGCGCTGAAGGCGGTGGTTAGAGGGGAGTTGATCTCGATTCGAGCCCACAGGAAGAGGAGAGAGCGGAGAGAGAGGGAGAGGCTGGTGGGGGAGATGGTGAGGGTGGACAGGAGATACGTGGAGGCTCCAGAGGAGGGATTGCTGAGGAAGCCTCCAGGCAGAGTTTGACCTGCTGACCACCAGAAAGGTGGAAGCTCAGTGGAGGAAGGCACAGGGAGCGGTGTATGAATATGGGGAGAAGGCGAGCAGGATGCTGGCGCACCAGCTCCGTAAGCGGGATGCGGCCAGGGAGATTGGTGGAGTTAAGGATAGGGGAGAAAATGTGGTGCGAAGGGGGGTAGACATTAATGGGGTCTTCAGGGACTTCTATGAGGAACTGTATCGGTCTGAACCCCCAGCGGAGGGGGGGAATGGGGTGCTTCTTGGACCGGCTAAGATTCCCGAAGGTGGACGAAGGGCAGGTGGAGGGGCTGGGGGCGCCGATTGTGCTGGAGGAGTTGGTCACTGGGATAGGGAGCATGCAGTCGGGGAAGGCGCCGGAGCCGGATGGGTTCTCGGGCTCTGATTTCCTTGATCCTTAAGCGGGACAAGGATCCCCTGCAGTGTGTGTCATGCAGGCCGATCTCACTCTTAAATGTAGACGCCAAGCTGCTGGCGAAGATTGTAGCCACGAGGATAGAGGACTGTGTGCCGCAGGTTATCCACGAGGATCAGACGGGGATCATGTAGGGCAGGCAGCTGAACACTAATGTACGGAGGCTCTTGAATGTTATAATGATGCCGGCGGTAGCAGAGGAGGCAGAGATAGTGGTGGCGCTGGACGCAGAGAAGGCCTTTGATAGGGTTGAGTGGGGGTACTTGTGGGAGGTGCTGGAAATGTTTGGGTTCGGGGAGGGGTTTGTCAGGTGGGTGAGGCTGTTATATGAGGCCCCGAATAGGAAGAGGTCGGGGTATTTTCGGTTACACCGAGGGACGAGGCAGGGGTGTCCCTTGTCCCCCCTGCTCTTTGCACTGGCAATTGAACCCCTGGTTAATTTATTTTTCTCGTTTGTATACACCGGGGGGGGGGGGGGGGGGGGTCTGTTCTTTCTGTTCTTAGTATTTTTTGTTATTAATATTGTGTGAAAATTTGAAAATTTGAATTAAAATTATATTTAAAAAAAAAGGATGAGGGGATCTTATTGAAATTTACAGGATACTGCGAGGCCTAGATAGAGTGGATTTGGAGAGGATGTTTCCACTTGTATGAAAATCTAGAACCATACCATGATAAATTGCCCTCGTGTTCAAAAGGTTAGGTGGGGTGATTGGGTTGCAGGGTGGGTTGTGGGCCTAGGTAGGGTGTTCTTTGAGATGATCAGTGCAGACTCGATAGGCCGAATTGCCTCCTGCACTGTAGTGATTCCATGATTCTATTCTATGATTCAGAGTGCACAATCTCAGACTAAAGGGACGATCCTTTAAAACAGAGATGAGGAGGAATTTCTTCAGCCAGAGGGTGGTGAATCTGTGGAACTCTTTGCCGCAGAAGGCTGTGGAGCCAAATCACACAGAGTGTCTTTAAGACAGAGATAGATAGGTTCTGGGTCAATAAGGGGATGATAAAAATATCAGCCATGATTTAATGGCGGAGCAGACTCGATGGGCCAAGTGGCCTAACTTTGCACCTATGCCTTATGGTTGGGGGGGGGGGGGGGTTGAGAGAACATTACCATAAGGTCAAAGGCACACTCTTGGTTCCAAATGAGAGTGAAGTCACTTATCTCTTCCCAGCCAATTAGCAATCTTGTTAAACCTGATCTTTAACCAACTAGAACATACAGTGCAGAAGGGGGCCATTCGGCCCATCGAGTCTACACTGACCTACTTAAGCCCTCACTTGCACCCTATCCGCATAACCCAGTATCCCCTCCTAACCGTTTTGGACATGAAGGACAATTTATCATGGCCAATCCATCTAACCTGCACGTCTTTGGACTGTGGGAGAAAACCGGAGCACGCGCAGGAAACCCACGCAGACACGGGGAGAACGTGCAGACTCTACACAGACAGTGACCCAGCAGGGAATCAAACCTGGGACTCTGGCGCTGTGAAGCCACAGTGCTATCCACTTGTGCTCCTGTGCTGCCCACCATGGAGAAGATTCTTCCTCTCTCCTCCCCCAATGCCGGCCCTGAAGGGGGAGGCGGTGGTGTAGTGTTATTGTCATTGGGCTAGCAATTCAGAGAGCCAAGGTAATGCTCTGGGAACCCAGGTTCAAATCCCACCACGGCAGATGGAGGAACTGAATTCGATCAATAAAAATCTGAATTAAAAGTCCAATGGTGATTGATCCTTAAACCATTGTCGCAAAAACCCATCTGGTTCACTAATGTCCTTGAGGGAAGGTAATCTCTCATCTTTACCTGGTCTGGCCTACATGTGACTCCAGATCCACAGCAATGCGGCTGACTCTTCAATGCCTCTGAAATGGCCTAACTAGACACTCGGTTGTTCCAGGCTGCTAAAAGGTTTATGAGGAGTGAAACCAAACTGACTACCCAGAATTGATTTCGGCACCAGAAACGACAATGGCAAAACCAGCCCTATCGACACTGCAGAGTTCTCCTTCATAATACCTGGGGGCTTGTGCTAAATTGGGAGCACAGTAGCACCCACAGAATCATACCTTACAGACAATATCCCAGGCACCATCATCACCATTCCTGTCTCACCAGCAGGATAGACCCAGCAGAGGTGGCGGCAGTGGTATACAGTCGGGAGGAAGTTGTCCTGGAGTCCTCAACATTGATCCTGGACCTTATGAAGTCTCATGCCACCAGGTCAAACATTGGCAAGGATACCTCCTGCTGATCACCACGTATTGTCCTCCCTCAGCTGATGAATCAGTACTGTCCCATGTTGAACACCACTTGGATGAAGCACTGAAGATGGCAAAGGCGCAGAATGTACACTAGGCAGGGGCGTCAATGTCCATCACTAAGAGTGGCTCGGTAGTACCACCACAGACTGAGCTGGCCAGGTCCTAAAGGACATAGCTGCTAGACTGGGACTAGGCCGGTGGTGAAGTAATCAACTAAAGGTAAAAACATATTTGACCTCATCCTCACCAATCTGCCTGCTGCAGATGTATCTGTCCATGACAGTATCGGTAGAAGTGACCCCCGCACAGTTCTTGTGGAGACAAAGTCTCATCTTCACACTGAGGATACCCTCCATCGTGTTGTGAGGCACTACCATGGTGCTAAATGGGATAGACTTCGAACAGATATAGCAACTCAAGACTGGGCATCCATGAGGCGCTGTGGACCATTATTAGCAGCAGGATTGTACTCAGCCACAATCTGTAACTTCATGGCCCAGGATAACCCCCACCCTACCATTACCACCAAGACAGGGATCAACCCTGGTGCAATGAAGAGTGCAGGAGGGCAGCATGCTCAGAGCAGCACGAGGCATACCTAAAAATGTGTCAACCTGGTGAGGTTACAACACAAGACTACTTTTGTGCCAAACAGCATAAGCAGCAAGTAATAGACAGAGATAAACAATTCCACACCAACAAAAGTACCCAATTCATTTCTTCCAACTAAGGGGCAATTTAGCGTGGCCAATCCACCTTGCCGGCCCATCTTTGGGTTGGGGGGGCGAAACCCACGCAAACGCGAGGAGAAGGTGCAAATGGTCACGGCTGATCCTCTATCTCAACGCCATACTCCTGTGCTCTCCCCATACCCGTTGACACATTCAGAGTCTAGAAATCTATTTCTTCCTTAAATATATTCAGCGATATGGCCTCCATAGTCTTCTATGGTGAGAAATTGCACAGGTTCACCACTCTCTGAGTGAAGAAATTTCTCCTCACGGAGTCCTAAACGGCCTACTCCGTATCCTGAGACTGCGTATCCTGAGACTGCGTATCCTGAGACTGCGTATCCTGAGACTGCGACCCCTTGTTCTGGAACCCCCAGCCAAGGGAAACAACATTCTTGCATCCAGTTTGCCAGAATTTATAATGTTTTAATTCGACCCCCTTGCATTCTTTTAAATCCCAGTGAATACAGGCCCAGTCGACACAATCTCTCCTTATTTGACAATCCTGCCACTCCAGAGATCAGCCTGGTGAACATTTGATGCACTCCCTCTATATATATATTTATATACATACACACACACATCTGTATCCTTTCCGAGATAAGGAGACCAAAAGTGCACACAATACTCCTGTACAGCTCCAGTACGGCATCCTTGTTCCTGTACTCAGGTCCTCTTGCAACGAAGGCCAACATACCATTTGCTTTCAGTGACTGAGTACAAGGACATCAACATTTCCCAATCTATCACCATTTAAATAATCTGCCATTCTGTTTCTTCATTCACAATGGATAACTTCGTATTTACCCATGTTATGCTGCACCTGCCATATATTTGCCCAATCACTCAACATGTCCAAATCGCTTTGAAGCCTCTCCATCATTGACACATAGTAGCAGCATGTGCAGTGTACAAGATGCACTGTAGCAACTCACCAAGACTCCTCAGACAGAACTGTCCAAACTCACAACCATTCCCAAATAGAAGGACAAAGGGCAGCAGATACCTGGGAAGCCCACCACCTGGGGGTTCCCCTCCGGGTCACTCACCACTGTTTGGAAATATCTCGCCGCTCCTTCACTGTCGCTGGGTCACAATCCTAGAACTACCTCCCTAACAGCACTGTGGGTGTACCGACACCACATGGACTGCAGCATCTCAAAAAGGCAGCTCACCACCACCTTCTCAAGGGCAATTAGGGATGGGCAATAATTCCTGGCCTAGCCAGCGATGCCACATCCTGTAAATGGAACAAAAACACTCCCCATTGTCCAGAGGGGGCATCAATGGTTCTTAAATGTTTTCACCTGCTGAGCACTTGTGGCAAAAAGACCCTTCGGACCACCAACCAGACGTCCCCAAGCTGCTTTCACTTGGTAAGTAAAAAAAACTCATCGGAATGAATGGGAAGAAATCCATCTTTGATGAGACAACAATGAGGTGATGTCTGGTTCAAAGTTGAAGAACTTTAGTCTCCTGTCGGGCGGCCCGTTCAACCCATTCCTCTTCTTTGCTTTCAGCCCACTAGTGTTGAAAATCCAATTTCACAGTTGTATGTTGTAGCAGGAACATCAAGCCGGTTCAGAAAACTGGTGCTACTCATACTTATGATGACACGCAGGTGATCGGGATGAGGATTTGGGACGATTCTCCTATGTGGTCTTCGTTGTGGCGTTACGCATCATTTCAAAGTAGCCCATGGACCACCTTCAGGACCCTCACGAACTACTGAGATCCACTACCAGAGGATCTGTCATCATTCTAAATGTCACCTCTCAAAGATATTAATGATTCAAGACAACTTCAAACTTCTGCTGATGGAGCTCCAGCGTCAAAAATTGCACTTCTAGCATTTCCTGTTCCCAAAAAAAATCAACTTTGAACATGCCAGTCATTAAAAATGAATTTTAATCTTTTCCAGTGTTCCTGGAGGATATGTTTTACTCCTCTCTCTCTGGTAGACAGAAAGAAGAAGAATGGAGTGGAAGGGTGGATGAGGAAAGGAATACCCATGACTATCACCCGTGTTTAACCGAGTCAGACAGTCGGAGGGGGTCACACACCTCTGGAGATAATGACAGAAAACTACAAACCGAATGAGACAAGCAATCTCTTCATCCTGGTTAATATAAACGATCGAACTCAGTCCACTTTCGAGTCCAAAAAAAAAATCTTTCAAGACATTTTTTTCCCCCTCTGGAGGCAGGCAGACGGATAGATTGAGCAAATTAGTATAATTGCACATGGATGATGCACACATGGAAAAGCAGCAGCATCTCGACTGGCAAAAAACAGCCACTGACCCGAGTGGGCTAATCTACTTCAGTGCTGCTGATGTGTGCAATTTGCTCTGCCAAACCTTACTGGGACTCACAGAGCCAGCAAACTCAATTTGTACCAGCTCAATAAAGCAGAGTGCTGCTCGTCTACCATCCCACCCAAATCAACACAGCTCCCCTCCTACCAAAATTGACGCAGCTCCTCGTGGTCTCTTCGCTCAAATCACAGGCATAAATCGAAAGAGACAAACGGCATCTACGCAACCTTCAGATCAGGTTCCATTTTCTTTGACCTACTTTTCCCCAGATAGCCCAGTCTACACCCCAATTCCTATTCCCAGAGTTGTATCCCATTCCATAAACTAAGCGAAGGAGAGAGGCAGCCTGTTTTCTCTCTCTCTCTACACCCCCCCCCCCCCCCCAAATTTTCCTACTGATAATGATCCAGGTGGCACCTCATCTGGAGATCTAACTAATTGAGCACCTGAACAATTCAATGTGCAATTGGTAAAGCAGGGAGCTCCTACCACCATGTTACCCCAGGCTGGTGCCCAGTACAGGCCAGAGGCTTCACTGCAGGATGGGTGAAAAAAATAATCAGAGCAACTAGCACCCTGGTCTGCTCTACTGTCTCCTAATTGTTATGATGTGGCGATGTCGGCGTTGGACAGGGGTGGGCACAGTAAGAAGTCTTACAACACCGGGTTAAAGTCCAATAGGTTTGTTTCGAATCACTAGCTTGTGATTCACCTGAGGAAGGAGCAGTGCTCCTAAAACCAGTGATTCGAAACAAACCTGTTGGACTTTAACATGGTGTTGTGAGACTTCTTACTGTGCTCCTAATTGTTAGTTAAGGAACTGAACTAATCAATTCTCCAGCCAGCCCACTCAGCAGGAGAGTTGTATGGCACAATGAGAGATTAAAAGCTACCTTTATAAATGGTCAATGTGGCTTTTCCAAGTGGCGGATAGGTGCCAGGTAGAACATCATAGAAAACAGGAAGCCAGAAAAACTGACAGTCCACTACAAATGGAACACCACAATTTTCCCCCAATGTCACGTACTGGATACTTAGATACTTGAGGCTGAAAATAAAATAATTCCCTCTAGGCTCAAAGCCTGTTGCTCATTCACTGACGTTTAGACATTAAACTCCCGATAAGTGGTGTTATTCACTCACTTGCCTTCCTGCAGACCCCAATCTGCTCTTAGTTTTTTAAATTCTTTCACAGGCTAGGCCAGCATTTACTGCCCATCCCGAATTGCTCTCGAGAAGGTGATGAACTGCCTTCTTGAATCGTTGCAGTTCATGTAGTGTAGGTACACCCACAGTGCTGTTAAGGAGGGAGTTCCAGGATTTTGACCCATCAACAGCAAAGGAACGGCGATATATTTCCAAGTCAGTGAGTGACTTGGAGGGAAACCTCCAGGTGGTAGTGTTTCCATGTGTCATCTGCTCTTGTCCTTCTAGATGGTAATGGTCTTGGGTTTGGAAGGTGCTCCTTAAGGAGCTTTGGTGAGTTCCTACGGTACATCTTGTAGATGTTACACATGCCTGCTACTGTACGTTGAGGAGAGAGTGAATGTTTGTGGATGGGGTTCCAATCAAGTGGGACTATTTGTTGATGATGGTGATAAACTGGCATTTGCATGGCGTAAATATTACTTGCCAGTTGTCAGCCTAAGCCTGGACATTGCCCAGGTCTTGCTGAAAATGGACACAAACTGCTTCTAAGCATCCCCACTTCTGGTCTAAGGATAGAGAGAAGATCATTGATGAAGCAACTGAAGATAGTTGGGTCTAGGGCACTACCCTGAAGAACACCTGCAGTCAAGTCCTGGGCTGAGATGATTGACCGCTAACAGCCACAAGCATCTTCCTTTGTGCTCGGTATGATTCCAGCTGTTGTTTCAAGAAATCCCAGCTTGTGAGAAAGTTAAAACACTGGGCAGCTCATCACTTGAGGCCATTGCATAAACTAAATCTTTTCACTGACACACAGTGGCCAAAATTCTCCGGCCGTTCGCTGGCAGCGGAAATTCCTGGTCCCGCTAGCAGCGCACCCCCGACCGCATGTTTTACGGCGGCATTGGATAACTTCAATTGTAATTCCCATTGGCAGCGGCAGGAGCAGAGAATTCCACCGCCAGCGAACAGCGCGCCATCTCCTGCTGATGAGACACATGCAGCTTGGAGGCAGAAGAATCGTGTTCAGTGTTTCGGCAAAGCTGCGTGGAACACTGAACACCACAAATCTCAATGGCATTGTTTCAACTGGCCTGGCATAGGCCTTGATACAAACCCAATGCCCAGAACGCGAGGGAGAAATACAGAGGGAATTCATCCAGCCAATATACTGACTGGCAACATCTTTGCATCCTACGCACTGGGCAGCTCAGCTCACTAGAGGTTTGGTATTAAGAACCTTACCTTGGAATGTTCAGGAATACAATACACTGGAGCTTTAGGTCCTGAATCTTGGACGTCAGGTCTGTTCCATCACACTGTTAACAAGCAACAGGAGAAAGGTCAGGTTAGTGAATCAACCAAAAGGGCGACAACATTTTTGTTTGTGTGATGCTTCTGATTGAGACACCATTCAGCCCTTCACCACTGAAGTCTAAAATGCCTATTTATAGCAGCTTACAACACTTCCTTCGGTCCCATCCCCACCCAACCCATCCTAATCCTTGGTCATAATGTGGTTATTAACCTCTTTGATTATCCAGTGTTTAAACTGGGATTGGAATGAAAACATTAATTTGAATATACATCTATAATCTACTGGAACTGTTTTACAAAACGTTCCCGTGTCACCTTAGTAAAAGCATCTTCAACTCGGAGCAGACCTTATTAACGTGCTCAGGAGACCATTACAAAAATGATGTGAATGGAATTGGCGGGAACCTATTAACTTGGACACAAACTGGTTAAAAGATTGGGGACAGAGAGTTGGGACAAATGGGTTTGAACTTCAATTGACAGAATGCTACTGCTCCTTTGCCCATCTCACCTACTTTCCCTTCTTTCAGTACACATCTCGTTTCATTCACTACCACCCATGTTCGCTTTTCAGGTGCTGGCTCTCTTATTCTAATCTGACATCACCTCTTCAAGGGTTATGAGGAGAAGGCAGGAGAATGGGAATGAGAAAATTTCAGCCATGATTGAATGGTGGAGCAGACTCGATGGGCCAAGTGGCCTAATTCTGCTCCTATGTCTTATGATCTTATCATAATCAAAAACAACTATTGACTCCATCATCCTGACAAATCAGCATCCCATCTCCATTTCCCCGTCCTTCAACTTGGTGTCACCTCCCAAATCCGTGCTGATCTTTCCAGAAATTCCATGTTCAAATCCCCCCAATCAGGTTTACGCCGGTGTCAAAGTTACAAATGGCTTCCTATATGACCGTGACAATGGTAAATTATGTCTCCCCTCGTCCTTCCTGAACGTTCTGCAGCTTTTGACACAGTTGACCCCACCATCCTCGTTCAACGTCACTCCACTGTTGTTCGGCCGGGTAGTAATGTTCCTGTCCGATTCCATTCTTGCCTAATCAAAGCCAACCTTGCAACAGCTTCACTTTCTGCTCCCTCAGTTACCTCTGGAGTTGCCCAAGGATTTATCCCCAACCCCCACTTTCACATCTCCATGCTGCCCCTCAGCGTCAGCTTGTGAAAATACAGCATCATTTCCATGTGTATGCTGACGATACCTAGCTCGAACTTGCCATTGACATTCCCTCTAAGCTGCACGGACGCACGGCCACTCTACAATTTGGAACCTTCCATGCAGTCAACAAGCAGGTCGTGCCCTTTAAGATACATGCATGTGTGGCTGCACACAGAGTGCAGAGTGCAACAGGGCCGCAGAGTGCAACAAATAGAAATTGTGTGAAATTAGGCAACGCTTCCATTTTAAAATTCTCATCCTTGTTTTCAAATCTCTCCTTGGCCTCGTTCCACCCTATCTCTAATCTCCTCCAGCCTCCCAAATATCTATGCTTCTCTAATTCTGCCACTCTTCAGCATTCTCGGTTTTCATTGCTCCACCCTTAGTGGCTGTGCCTTCAGTTACCTAGGCCCGAAGCTCTGGCAATCCCTCCCTAAACCTCTCTACCTCACTTTCCTCCTTGAAGATACTCCTCAAAACCCAACACATGCACCAGCTTCACATGGCTCAGTATCACATTTTGCTTTATAACTCTCCTGAATTTTGTTTTATATAATTTTGTTTTGTAACATTCCTGTGTAAAACAATGTAGAACATTAAAAAACTGCTATATAAGCACAGGTTATTGTTTTTGTAGTGCTGTTTCCCCAATGGCCTACACAGGGGCCTCTGATTTCATTTTGTATTTTTAAAGAGTTTGGATGAAGAAGTAGAGAGCCAGACGTGTAAGCTTGCTGATGACACCAGGTTAAGTGGCACAGTAAATAGTGTAGATGCTAGCAGCATGTTGCAAGTGGATATCAATAGATTAAGTGAGTGGGCCAGACTGTGGCAGATGCAGTTCAATGTGGGAAAGAGGGAGGACCCAAGAAAGATTGATGAGAATATTCCTTAAATGGCAAGATGCTGGGAACGGTGATTAAGCCGGGCTTTGGGGCCCAAACCAGAAAAAGGAAAAAAGACGTGAATTTATAATGGAGCCAGGTGTGACCTCAGAACATCCCAAAATGCTATACAGCCAATCCAACACTTTTGAAGTGTGGTCACTGTTGAAATGCGGGCAACGTGATAGTCAATCAACAAGCTCTCACAATCGACAATGTGATCATGACCAGTTAATGTCTTTGGGATGTTGATTGAAGTGATAAATATTGGCTCAGACACGACGGATAAAACCTCTACTCTTCCTCAAAATAATTTTGTGGGATCTTTTACATCCAACTGAGGAGCAGATGGAACCTCCCTCGGTGCTGCACAGGATGTCAGCTAAGAAATCCCCATAACTCAGGTGATAGACACAACAAGTAAATTAAAAGGCCAATACAAAGTTTTTTTTTTAAATCTCAAAAGGCTTGGAATATGAAGAAGTTATATTGCAGCTATACAGACTTGGATCCCACCTGGAGATCAGCACTCAGTTCTGGATACCACAGCTGAGGAGGACCTTGGAGGGGACACACCTCAGATTCATCCGGATGATACCTGGATTATTACAGCTAAATTATTGGACAGTTTCACAGACTAGACTTGCATTCCTTTGAATATAGAAGGTTGAGGGGTGATATAACAGGTGTTTAAGATGCTCAATGGAATTGATAGGGTATAAAGAGAGAAATTATTGGTGAGGAAGTCCTTAAAATTAGAGCTAGGCTACTGAGGGGTGATGACAGAAAGCAGTTCTTTACTCAAAGGATGGTGGAAATCTGGAAATTTCTTCCCTCAAAAATTAGCTGAGTTTAAACCAATTGAAAATTTCAAAACTGAGATTGAAAGATTTTTGTTAGACTAGGTGACAATAGAAACAAGAAAAATAAATCAGCCATGACCTAACTGAATGGCAGGACAAGCTCGAGGGGCTAAATGGTCTCCTCCTGCACTCATGTTTCTATTGCACAGGTCCTCGCAGATTAGTGGGAATGTGGCACAGGTCCTAGTAGGTTAGTGGGAATGTGACATCGGTCCTTGCAGGTTAGTGGGAATGATGCACAGGTCCAACAGGTGCATGGAATTATGACATAGGTCCATGAAGATGACAAGAGGTACACAGGTCCTTGCAGGTTACGGGGATAATATAATATAATAATCTTTATTGTCACAAGTAGGCTTACATTAACACTGCAATTAAGTTACTGTGAAATGCCCCTAGTCGCCACATTCCGACGCCTATTCGGGTACATAGAGGGAGAATTCAGAATGTCCAAATTACCTCATAGCACGTTTTCAGGACTTGTGTGTGGAAACCGGAGCACCCGGAGGAAACCCATGCAGACACAGGGAGAACATGCAGACTCCGCACAAGTCCTTAGATTACAAGCGTGTCACACAGGTCCTTGCAGGTTACCGGGGTGTCACACAGGTCCTCAAAAGTTACCGGGGTGTGGCACAAGTTGATGCATGATATTGGGGATGCGACAAGTAACCTCAAGTATTACATTTTCCAGATAACGTGTGCGCACTTACCACCACTTTGATATGTTTGGCTAAATCTTTGGAGCTTCTCATGATGAAATCTGAAAATGCCGTCTGGAGAATACAAGAGAAGGTGACACAGTTACACTGGCGAGTAACACTGAAAGAAAATATGGGAGTTAATGTTTCACCCATATAATGGAGAACAAATCCATTGCAGAACTTTATGAATAAAAACATGGTTAAACAAAATTTCTCCATTTCAGACCCACCTAGCCAAGAGCCCAAATCAATCCCTGGAGTGTACAGAGGGAATCCTGTACTCAGGCCTAGGGTGATACCACTCCAGTTGTCAAAAAATATATGAAAGTGACCCAATGTAGCGCAGACTTGTACTTCCATATTAATCGTACTTTCCAAGGACCAGACCCAGAGCTGATTCCTCTGGCAGCCTGAGAAACCCTGGGTCTCTCTGATTACCATACTGCACAGCACAGAGCACTATCACACGTGCACACTTGACAGAAAGGGCAGCAACTGACACTTAATATTTCATAAGTTGAATTCAACAATAAAATATTGCTTCACCCACCTTCTCCTCTTTAAAAGATTTTCAGCGCTAATTCCTCATGCTCTGATATTCTGCTTGAACTTCCTTTTGACCCATCTTTTGCTTTTCTCCTCGTCTCATTACCACCTTTTGCTTTGCACCATCATCCATCTCTTTCATCATTTGATCACTCCTGCCTGTCACTCAGTCACAGACCGTCCCCCATTTGTTCCTTTTCCACCTGCCCCACCCTCCCACCACTAGTACTTGCTCCAAAACTGTTAAATCTCTACTATTCTGTCCTGATGCCAGATTGTCAACCTGAAATCTTAGCTTGCTTTTTTTCTCTCTCTCTCCCAGATGCTGCCTGACCTTCCAACAATTTTGTTTTTATTTTGATTGCATCATCCCCTAAAGTTAGCACAGCTTTATTGCAGCAGCAAATTATTTGGTATAAAAAATAAATTGGGGGGTACAAATGGCACCTCCTGTTGAGGATGACCCCAAATTAGCAATACAGCAGAATGTTTCATTAAAAAGGTAGTAATCAGGACTGGGCCTCTGGCATCTTCCAACAATGAAAAACATTCAATAGTCAAAGGCTTATCATGAATCACAATTGTTACATACCCCAGCGTAGAACATTTTATTCCTAAACCGACTGTTAAATTTCTCTGGCTTGGCCTCTGGAAGAAGAAATTGAGTATCAGTGACAGCTTACAATTAAAGTGAACGACAAATGACTTAGCCTGCCACTCAGCATTGAATGTGGCCATCATTTCCCACTTGCTGTAATGTGCGGTAACAATCGGCAACTCTAGTTAAAAATAAATATTGCTCGCTTTTGTTCAAAAAAGTCAGAAGTGATTTAGCATCGAGATTGAGGCTGTCTAAATCTCTCCATTTAAAGAGACAACTTTCCAAACCCTGCATTTAGAGCACGCTTTGGCTTTCAATACTAATAATGGTCACAACTTCGATTTAAGCAAAATAGGAGATGGGTGAAGTGGAAATGATTGGGGGTAAATTTTCTGGCCCTGCCCACCGGGGGAATTGTCACAGGTGGGACGGAAAATTTGACGGAGCATTTAAAGGTCCATTGACCTTGGGCGTGAATTTCCAGTGTCGGGGTGGGCACGACTGGAAAACCTTGCCCTTGGTGTCAAATTAGCAATAGGTTTCTAGCATATGCAGTGCCATCTCAAGCCTCAAGTGTGAGTGTCTCACTATTATTCAGTCAGAGCAGGAGCCAGACAGTATTCAGCTCTATTGACAGTGATGTTTCTGCAGTTCTATGATGTCTACAAGGTTAAAAGGTCACAATGTCACCAGCACAGGTTGAAAATGTCTTTCAACAGAAGCACTGTCCCTTTAAGAGTCAAAAGAATTAGCTAATTCCACGAAAGGCAGTCAAGGCCAGCATTTACTGCACGAGTTGCTTTGAGAAGGTGGTAGTGAGCCTGCCTTCTTTATGAACCTTTTCAGTCCATCTGGTAAAGGTACTCCCACTGTGGGGCAAGTGAAAGAGAGGGTTCCACGGGCAAACAGTATCGCAAAGTAGGCAGCAACTGGGGCTCCAGACACATGGATGGAGTTTCAATGTGACATGTCACAGTGCGGCTCGACACAGGCTCTCACCCAAAGACCCCCATGTGTCCAAATCTCAGACCACAAATAAAATGGAAGCTGTGCCGTTAATGTGGCAACATCCTTCACAATAAAAAGTTTCTATTTGTCCAAATAACTTTTTCCAAGGGATTGAACATGGTTTGGAGCGAGGAACTAGCCTAGGAACAAATACAAATGAACATTTTGGGATGCATTTCCCATTCCGACATACCTCGGGACTCATGAAACTCCAGAGTCACGTGGGCATCAAAGCCAAGGCTGAAGTAGTTGTTGAAGACATCGAGTGGAAGCTGCAAATAGAAAAAGATAAAATGTGTCTGTGTGAAAAAAAGTCTTACCGAGAATACTGAGCTTCCCAGTGGGCGCCTCAGCCACTGTGCACAAGGTGAACAAACCACAGCAAGTGTTTGAGCCATGCTGTCAGTTGGTGTATCAACATAAAATGAAAATCGCTTATTGTCACGAGTCGGCTTCAAATGAAGTTACTGTTAAAAGCCCCTAGTCGCCACATTCCGGCACCTGTTCGGGGAGGCTGGTACGGGAATTGAACCATGCTGCTGGCCTGCCTTGGTCTGCTTTAAAAGTCAGCAATTTAGCCCTGTGCTAAACCAACCCCCCGCTAAACATGTCCTGCTCTTCTGCAAACTCCTCTGATGGGCCTGCGTGAGGGGGCTTCTGCAGCCAGATGTGTGCGGTGGATACAACTGGCCAATAGCTAGGGTCACTCTCAGCCAGATATGTGCGTGAGAAGCTTCTATGACAGGTGCAAAAAATGAAACAATGGGTGTATCACACTGTGACTCATCCCACAGGAGAGAACATATCGGCCTCTCAGAGAGTAACAGAGGTTCACTAGACCGGTTCCTGGGATGAGTGGACAAGGTCAATATTTCCTGGAGTTGAGAATCCTAAAACTAGGAGTTATAAATGGAAGATAACATCAGTAAATTGACAGGGAATTCAGAATGGAATGTGAGCGATCGCTTTCACAGCGGGTAGCTGAGGTGAATTGCATGAATGTAGTTAAGGGCAAGTTGGATAATTGAGAAGGGGGAAATGGAGAGAATGTTATACTGACAGGGTGAGGCTGGGAGGAGGTCCGTGTGCAACATGAACATTGACATGGGCCAAATAGCCGGTCTGTGTGTCATAGATCCTATTTTTTACTTTCCTGCTAAGGCACACCACCATCAAGGCAATAAAAGCTTGCAAGGAGACATCCAGGCAGATGGACAAGGTCAGCACTGCTGGAGCTGCTATGGAGCCTTCATTCTGCTTGAAAATAGACTGCACAGCAAGCTTCCATAAGCAGCAACATGATTAAGGCCACAGGTTAGTACAGGTACCTCCCGTTTCAAAGCACCTTCTAATAGTGCAATTTCATTTTATTGCTGTTCCTAAATAACAAAACTTTTTGAATAATGCTATCTTGATCAGCGGTTTATTGCAGTTACTGTGCTGGTGTCAAGAACCACAATGTAATTAAACATATTCAGTCTACTTTTTATACCACCATTTTGCTCTCTGATTCTCTCTCTGACCCCTTCACTCCCTTTCTGACCCCTTCACTCCCTCTCTGACACCCTTATTTCCTCTCCAATCCCCTCACTCCCTTTCCCTCACTGACTCCATCACTTCGACCCTCTCGATGCCTCCCTCTCCCGACCGTCTCACCTACTGCCCCTCATTGTGAGCAAGGGCTCAGCGAAGGGGCAAAGAGAAGGTCGGGAGAGGCAGCTCACGGGTGGGAGCGAGGGGATCACGAGGACACAGTGAGCAAGAGGGACAAAGAGGTTCAGTTGGAGCAGCGAGTGAGAAACAAACAGAAGGAGTGGAAAGTTGGCAAGAGTAGAAAGTCAGTAAATTGTAAAATGAGTTAGGAGCCTCTTCGGTTCAAGGCAGCCAAGAGGTTTTTAATGTAAAACTGCAGGTCAGGAACATAACCCAGCCCTTATTACAGGCTTGCTCATGAGAAAGTGATTTTCATTTAGCGCATCTTCATCTAACATGTTGTTTTTCTTTTTAGGAACACATTAGGAATGTTAAATGAGGGATAGCTGTAGTGTTTGGGGCTGAATATTGGCCAGATCACCATGGAGAATTCCAACTCTGGTTGGAATAGTGCTCTGGAATCTCCAAAGCCCAGCTGAGAAGGGCCTTGGTTTAAGGTCTCATTAAGGGTGGTCAGGGGACAGAAGAAGTTAGGAACAGGACTGCAGCCTGTGAGGCGAGCAGGCTAAAGCCCTGAGCATTGGTGATGGGAGAGCAACAAGTGGTGTTGGCTTGAACTTCAGCAGGTCAATGGAGTGAGGCCGTGAGAGGAATTTGTCAGTAAGAACAAGGAATTTGAAAGTCTCAAGGAGAGAGTGTGTGAGGTCACAAGGCAACAGGGTAGAAGCAGGACTACATGTGAAATATGGTGAAGACTCAATGGGGGATTTGTTTCAGGTTTGGAGAAGCAGTCCATACGGGTTGTTAAATGTCTGAAACGACCATTTGGTCAGATTGCAACATCATCTTGCTCTTTTGAAAGTTTCTGCAAGACAGGACTGAAGCTGAGCACAGGGCCCCCTTGGATCTGTTGGGTAAGTTATTATGGTAATTAGAAAAGCCAATTAAGATCCTCTTAGCCTTCAATTCTGCAGCCAGAGCACCTGTTATCCAACCTGCCAGAAACCCGCCTGGGTCAGTGAGGCGGCTACACAGCTTTTTCAGTGAAACTGACAAACCGGGAAGGCTTTGATCAGTGAAAGTGAAGAGCCCCAGCCATGGCCATCGAGAATCTGTTTTTCAAAGCACGTCTTCTCTTAGAGAGCAGTGTCACGGATTGACAGGCGATTGATAACTGGCTGGAAGGCGCTTCACTCATTTTCACCCTGCTGCCAGCCTTGCGCATGGCATTGGAGCAACAGCTGCTTTCCCCTCAGCCACATATCCTCCACATAGCAGAGGGGATGAACACTGAAATCCAACTAGAAGGAGTGAGATCCAAAACACAGGGCGGGATTTTCCGGCCGCGCCCCCCGGCAACCAGAGAATCCCGCCTGTGGTGAATGGACTTCTCCATTGTCTGCGTCTTGTCCATGGTGATCTTGCAGCGGGCGGGACAGAAGAATCCAGCCCACAGAGTCCACAGGCAGATGATCAGGTCGCTTGACAAGTCTGAAAACCAATAGCTCAGGAAGCCCAGGCTTTCCTGGCAAGTCAGTGCTGACATCAAAGCCTCCGATAAACAGGACCTCCTTTTCACATTGTCGCTGCAGTGGACAATAAGATGCCTGCCACTGGAGAGTCTGTTGTGCTGTCACCAGGGCTCAAAAACATTGACAAACAAGGGAAAGCACAGCGGTTCTCTGGAAAGTCAAAGCACCAAATGGCACATGATATGAAGGCCTTGTGGCTTAGTGGGTAGTCTCCCTGCCTCTGAGCCAGAAGGTCACACCCCAGGACTTAATGGCCATTAAAGTGCGTTCAGATTGCAGCCAAACAGGATGAGTGAATCAACCGGCAAATCCTTCCGAACAACCAATGGCTTGTGGTAAGAGTGGGAGTGACTCCTGCTCAGCCACGCTTGATGTGGAGTGGCTCCCCTCAATCAATAAGCCTCTGGTGACAGACTGGCGACCTGTTGCAGGAATTATTCGCTATGGAAACTACGAAGGCTTGCCTTAGCGCACCAGTAGGTGGCACAGTGACAGAGTGTTAGCACTGCTGCCTCACGGCACCAGGAACCCGGGTTCAATTCTGGCTTCGGTTGACTGTGCGGAGTTTGCACTTTCTCCCCGTGTCTGCATGGGTTTTCTCCGGGTGCTCCAGTTTCCTCCCAGTCCAAAGATGTGATGGTTAGGTGGATTGACCATGCTGAATTGGCTCCAAAGATGTGCATGTTAGGTTATGGGGTTATGGGGATAGGGCTGGGTGGGTGGGGGAGTGGGCCTAGGTAAGTTATTCTTTCAAGAGGTCAGTGCAGACTTGATGGGTTGGAAGGCCTCCTTCTGCACTGTAAAAATTCTATGATTCTATGACTAGGTGCGGGAAGAGAATTGGACTAGCATACGGTGATAAACAATTCAATGGACAGAAATTCATGTACACCAACCTTTTCAGTTGCGGTTTCGTCACGCTCATCTTGGACGGCACTCGCGTTTCTCTCCACGTACAGGTTCCACCGGTCCAACTGCACAATGTTCCCATCTTCCACATGGGATAGGATCTTGGAAACTGGCTCGTCTGTGTACCCCTGAATCCAGGAAAGAAACTGATCAGGGTCAAAAGAATCACCCTCACACCCAATCACATCCCCAGTTGCCATTCAAGTGCTTCTTCCTTCAATATTGGTCACCACGTAACTTAATTCAGAAAAATCAGCTTGACGCTTGAGGTGGTCATATTTAACAAATCAAATGAGAGTTAATTTTCGCAAATTCATCTGTCCTAAATTCCTAATTATATCTTTGAAATGGCGGGGCAGCAATTTAGACTTAAGGATCAGGGGAGGGATCTCATTGAAACTTACAGAATACGGAGAGGCCTAAATGGAGTGGATATGGAGAAGATGTTTCCACTAGTAGGAGAAACTAGAACCCAAGGACACAGCCCTTGAGCTGAAGAGGAATTTCTTCAGCCAGAGGGTGGTGAATCTGTGGAACACATTGCTGCAGAAGGCTGTGGAGGCCAAATCACTGAGCGTCTTTAACACAGAGATAGATAGGTTCTTGATTAATAAGGGGATCAGGGATTATGGGGAGAAGGCAGGAGAGTGGAAATGAGAAAAATATCAGCCATGATCAAAATGCGAGGCAAAGCCAATGGGCTGAATGGCCTAATTCTGCTCCTATATCTTATGGTCTAATCAAGTGGTTATATAAATCAGCGTTATCACATTAGTCGCGAGTTCTGTGTCTCACCCGATAGGAATTCATCTAATATTCTGTCCCAGCAAGTTCAGCACAAGCAAATGTTTTTTCTATTCGCTCAGAGAATGTGGGTTCGCTCAGAGGATGTGGGTGTTGCTGGCTAGGCCAGCACTTATTGCCCATCACTAATTGTCCTTGAACTGAGTGGCTTGCTCTGCCATTTCGGACAGCATTTTTAAAGAGTCAACCACATTGCTGTGGGCCTGGAGTCGCATGCCAGCCAGACCAGGTAAGGAAGCAGATTCCCTACCTGAACAGACAACAGTGAACCAGATGGGTATTTACGACAATCAACAATGGTTTCATGGTCACCATTAGACTTTTAACGTCAGATTTTTATTTAATTCAAATTTCAGAATCTGCCATGGTTGGATTTGAACCTGGATCCCCAGAGATCTCTGGATTACTAGTCTAGTGACAATACCACTATTCCATTGCCTTCTCCTTATAATGTTGGGCAGAGTTAATGACAGAGGCTAATTTAATTTTTTAAAAAAATTTAGAGTACCCAATTATTTTTTCCAATTAAGGGGCAATTTAGTGTGGCCAATTCACCTAACCTGCACATCTTTTGGGTTGTGGGGGCGAAACCCACGCAGACACGGGGAGAATGTGCAAACTCCACACGAACAGTGACCCAGGGCCGGGATTCGAACCCGGGTCCTCAGCGCCGTAGGCAGCAATGCTAACCATTGTGCCACCGTGCTGCCCCAGCGGCTAATTTAATATCACCCATTTCAACTACCACCCAAGACAATTTCGACATCATTGTTCTCCATCACTTCAGCCAACAATAAAATGCACATTCACAACACCATTGAAAATAAATAACCACCTTTCCACCTCTCTTTTTGTGGTTCCCATCCCTTCACATGCGGAGAGTGGCCAGGACCAAGTGAGACTCTCTGGTCCTCCATCTATGCTGATCTTCTGCATGATGCACAGGAACAACAACACCCCCCCCCCCTCCTCCACCACCACCACCCCCACCCCCCACCCCCCCCACTCCGGGACATCCACCATCCTGACTTGAACTGTATCGCCGTTCCTTTACTGTCACTGGATCAAAATCCTAGAATTTGCACTATTGCAGCACCATGTCTGTACCTACACCTAATGGACTACAGTGGTTCAGGAAGGTAGTTCACCACCACCTTCTAAAGGGCAATTAGGCAAAGGTAGTGATTAGTGACTAGCCAGCAAATACCATATCCAGTGAATGAATTTTTAAAAATGTTCTCCACCTCACTTGCCACATAGTGCACCGATATGGAGCCCTGGGGGACTCCTGTAATCAGATCCGGTGACAGCACTGGATCACTGTGATCGACCTATTGTTACTCTTTTAGCTGGCAAATGGATTGCACCTCCAGCAATAAAGGACCTCGCCAGGTACTGCAAAGCAGCAAACTAAAGTCATTCATTCTCCATGCTACTTCAATCTCACTTACCCCACCCCAGTTTAGGGTCCTTGCAAGATCATTTCCTGTTCCCAGAGGAAGTACAGCCACAGGAGGCTGGGGATTCAGCTGCAGTTGATCCAAAATGGACAGAATCCAACCCACCTACCAAGAGAAAAGCAAAATTGAGATGACAAAAATTCCTCCAGCTGTTTATATGGAGACACATTCGCAGAATCACATTAATGAAATCAGTTGTAAAATGTATAAACCTCCAAGTTCCAAACCCCAAATCCACTTAGTCAACATTTGAACTATTCATTGCTTGAAGTGGAAGCCAATCTTTGACATCAACAAAGACTGAACAACATAATGAAGCTTCTGTTCCACAAGCTCATTCCCAGCAGGAAGACTCATTCCTGGGAGCCTGTATTAGCCTCAGCAGCCCTACTAACTCTAGACATGCATTTTGGAAGGTCTAATACAGGTATACAGTGAATGGTAGAACCCTCAAGAGTATTGACAGTCAGAGAGATCTAGGTGTACAGGTCTACAGGTCACTGAAAGGGGAAACACAGGTGGAGAAGGTAGTCAAGAAGGCATACGGCATGCTTGCCTTCATTGGCCGGGGCATTGAGTATAAGAATTGACAAGTCATGTTGCAGCTGTATAGAACCTTAGTTAGGCCACACTTGGAGTATAGTGTTCAATTCTGGTTGGCACACTACCAGAAGGCTGTGGAGGCTTTAGAGAGGGTGCCAAAGAGATTTACCAGAATGTTGCCTGGTATGGAGGGCATTAGCTATGAGAAGCGGTTGAATAAACTCGGTTTGTTCTCACTGGAACGACGGATGTTGAGGGGCAACCTGATATAGGTCTACAAAATTATGAGGGGAATGGACAGGGTGAATAGTCAGAGGTTTTTTCCCAGGGTAGAGGGGTCAATTACTAGGGGCATAGGTTTAAGGTGTGAGGGGCAAGGTTTAGAGGAGATGTACGAGGCAAGTTTTTTTTACACAGGGGGTAGTGGGTGGCTGGAATCGCTGCTGGAGGTGGTGGTGGAAGCAGGGATGATAGTGACATTTAAGGGGCATCTTGACAAATACATGAATAGGATGGGAATATAGGGATACGGACCCAGGAAGTGTATAAGATTTTAGTTTAGACAGGCAGCATGGTCGGCACAGGCTTGGAGGGCCGAAGGGACTGTTCCTGTGCTGTACTTTTCTTTCTTCTTTGACATCAGAATGTGGCCGGCAGAGTTAGTCCACGGATATTATCGGAGCAGCATTAACCATAATAATAAAAAAAAACTCTGGGGGCATTCAAGATTTGGCATTAGATCTTTCATGAAGTGACCCAGGTGTAGGTAAATTGTTTAAAAATGTTTTGTAATTAGGAACAGATGAAGAGGAGTGGGCCATTCATCCCTCGAGCCTTTTCCACCAATCCATTCAATCATAGCTGATCTGCACCTAAGTGCATCAACAATCCTTGGTTCAATAATCTTTAAAACCTTTGAGAATTCAGAAGTAAGGAGTTTCTTGCTTGAAAGTCATGAAATCTCCATGTTACACACAAGCTATTTGGTAGCAACAGGTTTTCTTTCAACTTCTTCCATAGGATGAGCTGATCAGCATGTGTTGTCCATTCTTAATTGCCCTTGAGAAGGTGATGGAGATAGCCTTCTTGAACCGCTGCAGTCCATGTGGTGTAGGTACAGCAACAGTGCTGTTAGGGAGGAAGTTTCTGGAATTTGGCCAAGTCACTCTGCTGCAACATCCATATATTTCCAAGCCAGCATGGTTTGTGACTTGGAGAGGAACTTGCAGGAGGTAGGTTTCCCAATGTGCCTCGTACTGGTTAGAGGTTTCGAAGATGCTGTCAAGGAATCCTTGGTGAATTGTTGCAGTGCATCATGTAGATGGTACGTACTGCTACCACTGTGCCCCTGATGGTGGAAGGAGTGAAGGTTTAAGGTTTTTGGTGGGTTGCCAATCAAGAGGGTCATTTTACTAGAGTCTTCAGTGTTGTTGGAGTTGCACTCAGTGTTGTTGGAGCTGGTAGAGTGGGGGCTATGCTGGGCCGAGGTTGCAAGTTGGGTTTGAATATAATTCTGCTGCTACTGATGGCCCACCGTGCCTACTGGATGCCCAGTCTTGAGTAGCTAGATCTGTATAAAGTCTATCCCATTTAGCACGGTGGTAGTGCCACACAACACGATGGAGGGTATCCTCAATGTGAAGATAGGACTTTATCTCCACAAAGACTGTGCGGTGGTCACTTCTACTAATACTGTCATGGACAGATGCATCTACAGGAGGCAGACTGATGACAGTACAATTACTATGTTTTTCCCTCTTGCTTCCTTCACCACCTGTCGCAGACCCAGTCTAGCAGCTATTAACTTCAAAACTCTTGATCAGTACTGGTGCTACCGAACCACTCTTGGTAATCAACATTGCGGTCTCCCAACCTAGAGCACATTCTGTGCCCTTGCTATCCTCAGTGCTTCTTTCAAGTGGTGTATAACATGGAGAGGTACTGATTCCGGCCGGTGCTTAGCAGCAGGTCTCCTTGCCCAGCTTTGACCCGACTGTGATTGGGAAGACACCCACAATTCTTTCACTCATCTTTATCAGAATAGACAGTAGAACAGGATTGCCTGCCAGCACTGCAGAATGATCAAATCCTTCATCCTGCTCTCCTTCTCTTCCAGTAGGCTAGAAGCTGGTGTGGTGTCTTTAAATGTGATAGAGGTTGGGATCGTCTCTTTAAATTACATTGACAAGGAGCAGGGAATTTGTGCAATTTCTTTAAATGGGATGCAGGGGATGGAAACATGCAAAATGGTTCACACTGAGCAACGAAAGGCTTGACACAAAATAGTTGACTTTAACAGTCTTAAATCTACCCAGCATCTATTCAGCCACAAGGTTTCACAGCCTGATACTGCCCTCTGGTGGGCACTGTTCTTCGTAGCCTGCCACCTTTTCTACATGTTTCCATATTATTCTCAAATAGTTCTCTCTCACTGCACTGGGACACTTGGCTTGGCAACTTTCAAATTGGTCAGCTACATATATTTAGGTTGTAGAAAATAACTGACCCCTCCTTCCCCCTTCCTGGGCAAGTCAGATGGTCTGCTATTTTCTACCAGGTGTGTTATGCAATGTATTACTCTGCTGTTAGGATGGGTTTGATCTCGCTCTAGAACCACGGATTCTAATTATTCAGTTAACACTATGGTTGGCAAGCTTTTGGAGAATAGAAATGCCGCTGCAGCTGAGGGGCAGCCTGGGTAAGTTTGCTTTTGGCGTCAGAAGTGAAGTAGCGCGAGGTCTAACAAGCCTGGATTTTCCATTCCTCCTCACCCTATGCAATGATGCATTTGGAGTGGAGAGTGGCTTGAAGGTACTCTCGAGCTTCACCCATGTGAAGTCCCACTGTGTTTTCATACTGTTGTCCCCAGGAAGGTGCACGTCTGGACATGCAGCAGAGTCAGCAATAGGAGGAGTAGGCCTCCCAGTGGACAGCATCACACACCACATCTCCATTCACCTCTTGCCCCTTTCGTACCACTTCAATATAAACGTACCCAGTCTTGTTAGGAAAGAGAGGGAAGTCGGGATGCAGTTGAGAGGCTGGCAGCTCGACAAGCAAGATTCACAGAAAGGGAAGAAGAATTGGTTTGGGCGTTCTTATCTGCTGCTGACTCAGTCTGTGTCCCGCCACCATTTGTCTTCCCTCAACTCACTTCAGAGTAAAGGAGTCAGTTAGTTTTCTGTCAGGACAGCCCGTATTGTAAAGAGGATCTCAGACTTTCCAGGGTGTTCCTGCAGCTTCAGAGGATAGAGCAAAGAGGAAGGCACACAAGAGGCTAATGTTGGAAGAACAGTAAGTTTGGGTGCGGGCTGGAGGGTGCAGGCCAGCAACATTATAAAGTGGGTGACGTTTGTAAGGACATGTACATAATAGCAGTATGACAGTCAAACCGTTACAAGTGGTTGTGGAACCCAGTAAACAATTGGCACCATTCATTTTCAGAGTGTTCTACACAGTGGGCAGACAGCAAGAGGAGTGCAATGAATGGAAACACTTACAGTGCCATCACCTCCGCAGGCCAGAATTCGTAAGTTCTGAACTTTTCGGTACAGCTCTAACCTGTATAGAGCAAAGCACATTCTTTAAAATACACACACAAATTCAGAAGAAACATAAAACTCCTTAAACTGAGACAGTAGTGATCACATTCTTATATTCTCAGTTTGGAACGGCAAATAAAGAGAAGGACAAGTTATTCCAGATGGGTGCAAACCTCTGGGAATCACCATTTCCCCCAGATTCGATCCAGAGAAGTTCAGAGTAAATCCCAACGGAAAATCCCTCAATTACGCCCTCGTGACTTAGTAAGTCAAGGAAATCAAAGTGTGTGGTGGTGTGCGAGTGAATATTGTGTGCTGGCGTCTGCATATGTGTGTATGGTGTGTGTAGGGCGTGCATGTGTCTGCATTGATGTGGGCATTGTGCGTGTTAGTGTGCATGTATGTTAATGTGTGTGTGTGCATGTGCTGATGTGTGTGTGTGTGTGTGTGCATGCGTAGGTGTGCTGGAGTGCAATAGTAATACTAATCTTTATTATCACAAGTAGGCTTACATTAACACTGCAATGAAGTTACTGTGAAAAGCCCCTAGTCGCCACATCCCAGTGCCTGTTCAGGTACACGGAGTGAGAATTCAGAATGTCCAATTCACCTAACAGCAGGTCTTTCAGGATGAGTGGAAGGAAACCCATGCAGACATGGGGAGAACATGCAGACTCCGCACAGAGAGTGTACTAGTGTGTATGTTTACTGGTGCGTGTGCGCTTGTGTGTGGTTAACGTATTGGTGTATGTGTTGGTCTGTTTTACTGGTGTGCAGGTGGGTGTGCGCGCTGGTGGGTGTGCGCGCTGGTGGGTGTGCGCGCTGGTGGGTGTGCGCGCTCGCATTGGTGCGCGTTCGCATTGGTGCGCGTTCGCATTGGTGCGTGTATTCTAGTGTGTGCGCGCGAGAGCTGGTGTGCGAGAGTGCTGGTGTGCGAGAGTGCTGGTGTGCCCGTGTGCGCAGGTGTGAGAGTGTGCAGGTGTGAGAGCGTGCATGTGCATGCTTTGGTGTGCGCGCGCAATTGGGTGTTGGTGTGTGTGTACGCATGCTGGTGTGGGCGCGCGCTGGTGTGTGCATGTATGTGTGTGTGTTGGCGTGTATGTGGGTGTTGCTCTGTGTGTGTGCTTGTGAATGTGTGTTGCAGTGCATGTGTGTGTTGCGTGTGTGTGTGTTCGCTGGTGTGTATTGGCATATGTTGGCATGTGTCTGTGCAGGTGTGTGTGTGTTTTGTGCGTGCTGATGTGTGCACATGCTGGTGTGAGTGTACAGCTGATGTCATGTGTACTGGAGTGCGCATGCTGATGTGTATGTGTGCGCGCGCGCGTGTACAAAGCTGGTATTTGTGTACTGGAATGCGTGCGCTGATATGCGCATGCTGGTGTGTGTGCACATGTGCTGGTGTGTGCGCACAGCTGGTGTGTGCGTGGTGTGTACACGTGCACTGAGTGTTGGTGTGTGTGCTGGTCTGTGATCACAGCTGGTTTGAGCATGTGGCTGGTGTGTTCATATGCATGCGCTGGTGTGCGCAAGTGGTGTGCACATGTGCTGTTGTGTGTGTGTAGTGGTAAGAGTGTGTGCTGGTGGTGTACGTGCGGTAGTGTGCGTGTGTGCTGGTGTGAGTGTATTAGGGATGGAACAACCACATGGGGGCAGGGGCTGAGGTTGAAGCAGGAAAATGAACTTATGGCCACAATCAGATCAGCCATAATAATGTTGACTGGGAAAGCTCATTGAATGGCCTATTCCTGCAGCAAATTTCTTATATGCACTTGCCTTGACTTTGCATAACCGCTCATTAATGTATTTGGTGAAACTTCCCTTCATCCTATCTCAAGGTGAAAAAACGATTCCAGTCTGACAAACTCTGTTTAATTCTTTACGTGTTTGTGACTCAATCGGAATAATGCCCTGCCATCTTCCAGCATGTTAAACTGAATCTTGGAAAATATGGATCATTCTTTCACTAAAATCATGAAGGGCAGACATTAATTACATTTTATACCATTTAGGGCAGAGATAAAAACATTTTAAAAAAATTATAGAGTATCCAATTGTTTTTTTTCCCAATTAAGGGGCAATTTAGTGTGGCCAATCCACCTGCAACTTGGGTTGTGGGGGTGAGATCCACGCAGACATGGGGAGAATGTGCAAACTCCACATAGACGGTGACCCAGAGCCGGGATCGAACCAGGACCCTCAGTACCATACGGAGCAGTGTTATACAGGTGCCATCTCCTTTTATTCAGAGCGTTGAATGGCTGTGCGATGGTTCTCTGGTGATTTGAACCTGAGATGTTGAAGTACAGGAGGGAAGTGGGGGGGGCGATACCTTTACACAAGGCTCTGGAATATTAGCACCTTATGCCAGAGAACGAAGCACCCAGAGTTTTACACCCCCTTTACTTTCCCTGCCAATCACACAGCAGTGCCGACGTGGAGAAGGTACGGAATGGAAGGCAGGCCATTCTCGAACAGGGGTATGAGAGAAACAAAATCAGAGGGAGATGCTTCCGCGATCCTTCGACAGATCTGACTGCTTGCCCTCTTTCCACAGATAATACAAGGATGAAGAAACAAGTAATCCTCTTCAAAGTTAATAGACAGTGAATATCAAACTCAAGTGAGGCTTTTAACCAAAAGTCCCAACTGGGTTGTGTTGTGTAATGCTGCTTCGGATAACACAGGCTACTACTTGATGCAGTCTTAACTAAAGGATGCTCCAGACTCTGAAATGAGTTCAACGTGTTTATTGAACCATTAACACTGTTCTCAAATTAGTTCGAATCTCTGCTAATCTAACTGTAGTAACTCAGTCTAACTGTACCAGCTTGCTTTAAGCCACATGCTGGGGTGTGTTGTTGCTGATCAACCCTGTCTAACTCTCTAGATGTCTGTCTGTGGAAAGAGGCAGGGTTGAGTGCCTCATCCCTTTTATAGTGTTTATGCCATGCCCCTTTGTGGTGGTGCCACCTCTGAGTGTCCTGACTGCCCATTGGTTGTGTCCTATTCTGAGTGTTCATTGGTTGCATGTTTGCATACCATGACAGATTTGGGGGGGGGGGGGGGGGGGGGGGGGGGGGAGGAATTGCCCATTTAAGACTCCAGTCAAACTGGAGTGTGTTTGATATCACTCCATATGTGTTTGAACTCTACCAGGATTGCCAAACCTCCAGGATTGGCCTGGAGTCACCAGGAATTTAAGATCGATCTCCAGGATACTACTGTATGCAATCCTGGAGAAAAATCATCGGAGCATAAAAAAATATTGTTTCTTTAAACATTTCTCTTTACGAAATATAGGAACATTGAAAATTGTGAAATAACGGCTGTTTGGCTGACAGTCAAGCGACATCCAATTGGGTAATGTGTCTTTTTGCTTTCCAATTGGTGTTGGAAGGCAGCATGTTTGTCACAAGGATAAATGTGTTGGCTGACTAATGACTGGAGTGTGGGAGAAAGTCATGTGATAGAACCTCCAGGAATACTTGTAATCATAGTTGGTAACCCTATACTCAGCAGATGAAGAAAACAATGGCCCAGATCCTCTGGTCAATGACAAAGTCTTGGCTCTGGGTCAGGGGACATGGTGGGGGAAGTGGCGGAGGGGGGGGTTGTTCATTTTTCAACAAGTTTACGTTTAAATATACTGTCAGGAACTCCCGATACAGTTTATGCTATCAATCACCCAGGTCCTACCATGCCTATGTTTTACAGGCTGAGCATTCAATTGTAAATTCCTGGGCATCTACAGCTCATGTCTGACGACGCGGTCAGTGTCGGAGGAATCCTTGGAGTGGTCTCTGCCTGTTGGAAGTTTACAATTCCCAGATAACTACCATGCTTGTGCTCACGGTGGGAAATTCCCCCGCGTCCCAAAATGCAACATTGCTGAACAGTCAAAGTTCACCACCAATTCCATTGGAGGATCCAGGCCATTGCTCTTTTCCACACAACACACCTGCCCACTTCCCCACCCCTAAAATAGCCACAGCCACCATCAGACCCAAACATTTGTTCCCATCCAAGACTTACGCCTCCTTGGGACCCCCTTGACACATATCGAAGACTTGTCTCGGGTTCAGATACCACATGAATGACTGGATAATCTTCGCTCCCTGTAAAAGATTTAAATATATTTAATAGTGACACAACGAAAGCTATGTAATTCTAACCCATTGAGGTACAGTTAAACACATGCTGTACAAAGCAATCACAAATCAAGACCCCAATATATAAGTAACCATCTGTGATTACCCTTAACCACATCCAGCATCCACCCAAGTTGTTGGATTAAGGCTGAAAACAAAAAGAAATTGGAAACTAAATCAGCAGCTGGGGACAAGCTACATGCAATGTTAGTATAGGTCCTCTCATTTTGCCTGCTCCATTCTCTTCCTGTTTCTTCACCCCTGCCTGCCCACCCCATCTCTCCTGACTTCAGGGCATGGGGTCCGATCACTGCAACCCAGTTACTTCAAAGTTCTTGGGTATGCGACCATCTGCCATCCTGCTGATGTGCCTGAGGCAATAGCATTCTTTACAATTAAATGTTTGTTCTTTTTTTAAAAAAAAACAGCAGATTTTGATGCAGCGCTCCATGTACACAACTTGTATTAATTGTGAGGCAGAGAAAGATCAGAAAGAAAGCAGAGGTCCCGATGCTGACTGCAGTGGCTATCAACATGTGCTTTTTCAGCATGGTTCTGTGTGAGGATCCCCACTATACAATGGGCTGCCCACTTTCATTTCTTCATGTCCTGTAAGACAGAGTGACCACACACACCTGATTTCCTCCACTTTTGGGATTGACGAACACCAACAATGGCTTCATCAGCGAAGATGGAATGGGCTTGATGATGAAGGGCCGCCATCTTCCTTCCTGTGTGAAAAGAGAAAAGAGTCAGCCCAGGACAGCGACAGATTGCTTTTTGCACGAACTGCTCCAGACAGAGCTGCAAACAAAAGCAGAGAGCGACACTCGACGGATGATCTGCTTTGCTGATGATTTAGAGCAGTGTTCTTCAAACTCGGTGGCGCAACCTGCGGGTGGGTCGCGGGCGGGTGTCGGGATGGTTGCGGAGCTGTCCTTCACGGCGCTCCTGATCGCGCAAATCCCCGCGCAGCAGCTGGCTTTTAATAATGCCGGCTGCAAGCGGCCATTAAATGGCCGCGAACATATTTTAAAAATTCAGCCATATCGCGCATGCACCATGCGGCCGCTATGTTTTTTAAACGGTCGCAGCTTTTTGGTTTACAAGTTCGGGGGATTTTTATTCATTTTATTCATTTATTTTATTCATTTAATTTTTTTTTACAAGTTCGGGGGGGTTTATTCATTTATTTTATTCATTTAATTTTTGTTTTGTTCATGTATTTTATTTGTTTTGTTTTTTATTTTTTAAATGTTCGGGGGGGGATTTATTTAATAAACGTATAAACGTTTACGGAAGAAATGCAGAACTTTGGACAGATGAAGACTCCATACTTTCCGACACCAGACGGCTTCACCTTCATCCAACAGGTCTACAGACAGACGCCGGAATGTGGCGACTAGGGGCTTTTCACAGTAACTTAATTGAAGCCTACTCGTGACAATAAGCGATTTTCATTTCATTTTCATTTCAGGTTTCATTGGAGGAGCGTGTACGAGGACCAAAGGGACCAAAAACCATTTCCTCCATTTTTATCAGCAGCAAACAAGGCAAGAGAAAATGGTGGGTTGTCCGGTCGGCCGGCGTGGGTCACGAAGGTCGGCCGGGTTTGGGTCCCGAAGGTCGGCCGGTTGGTAAAAATGGTTCCCCGGAAAAAAAGTTTGAAGAACACGGATTTAAAGCAATCGCCTACAACATGTGCCTTGCGGCATTCCCTCGTAGCTGCGCTTACTCAACAAGGGAGGTCACAACACTGAAAAATTTATCAACAAATGGGAACAAACAGGTGGGTGAGGTACCGCGTGACTGAAGGCATGATTAAAAAAGGTATGTTCTCCGTACAAGTTAAAAAATATAAGGGAGATAGTAGGCAAAGCACGGAAATTTTTAGTGAAGGGGGTAATAACGAAGAAGCTGCGAAAGAAAGAACTGTATTTATATCTTCCCTCATGATTAATGGATGGTATAAGGGGCCTTCCTGTTTATTCTCTTATTTCCCCTTTCTTTTATTTAGTCATTACATTTTCGATCCATGGATAATTTATGGACATGTGGCTTTAAGGTAACCTGTATCGTTAATTCAAGCAGAAAGGAGCAGTAGCCGGTGCCTTTAATTCACGCAGAGGATTGCAGGAGCAGGAGAGACCATTGTGTTGGTCTGTGCTGGTTCAAGCCAGAGCTGTGTACTGTCCAGGACCAATGACTGAGATTGGCTAGGGACTCTGTTTGATTGATTTGCCTGGTGGCTAATGAAGGCTGTGCTCTTCCCAGTAAACAGATGGTGATCCCACTGGAATGTTTTCAGAGTCATGAGGGTTCAAGTTTGGTTTTCAGTTTTGATTCTGGCAAGCTGACGGAGGCATCTAACAAACTCTTTCCCAAACGATTCAACTAAACTCCCTCCTGAAAGCCCTATGGTGAAGGCTGACACTCTCCCCAGGAGGTCTGGGTGCCATTCTCTTGAGACCGCAGAGGACTGAAGTCAAACCACGAGCTGGAAGGTTTGATGTGAATTAAAGTGTCTCTCCAGAAAGCCTGCTGCCTGTGAGTACTGCATTCTCTTTGTAAACTACAAGGACCCCGAATGACTGACTCGACAGGGAAGACCAATACCGGCTGCAAACCAGAGAATTAATGAACCAGCGTGTTGTGAAAAAGGTGTGCTAAAGAACTACCATTTGACCTTCATCCTTATTTTTACTCCTTTCCGTCACTCTTGTCTTTGTCTATCTTGTGTGCGTGGGTAGAGAGTGGGACAGTTAAAGGGGGTAGTGGGTATTAGCTTGTAGATATCCAGTTGTATTTACTACATATTGCATGATGGTTCTTGGCGTAAATAAACAGTAATTCTGTTTCAACTTACAAAGCTGGTGACTGTAATTATTGGCAGCCAGGGGCCAAAGACTTGGGGAGTTTTTGTAAGAATTATTGATTAGTTAATTTGTGCTGTGACCCCGGGGCACGTGGGGCAGGAATTGACCGCACACCAGCTCAGGATGGCGTAACACTGCCCCAAGATGCTCTGCAGTCAATTAAATGCTTTCTTAAAATTAAGTGTTATCAGGCAGAGTAGCGAAGTCTCACAAACAGCAATGAATGAATAGCCAGATAATCTGGTCAGTGATGTTGACTGAGGGATGAATGTTGGCCAGGACACCAGAGATAATTCCCTGCTCTTCTTCAAAGGTGCCACGTAATCTTTCACATCCACCTGAGGGGGCAGATGGAACTATGGTTTAGTGTCTCATGAGTTCAGCCTCTCCAACTGTGTGACACTCTCTCAGTATACCATTGTAGAGGCAGCACGGACTATGCGTTCAAATCCCACTCTGGAGTGGAATTGCAATCCACAACCTTCTGACTCTGACACGAGATGCTACCAACAGAGCCTTAAAAAGTGCTGGTACAAACACACATGGGCACCCACACACACACATATTCAGACAAATCTACTCCGTGATCTTACTTGTCCTTCATTATTCAGTAATTTCACATCTTGGAAACTTTTGCAGACCAAAACAGCAGTTCTTCCAATTTTTCAATCACGATGGGATGTAGATTTGTTTATGGTTTCGTCTGATTTGAACTACCCTAGCTAGAATGATTCAGGTTTCTATCCCTTTCCAAGACTAATCTGCTGCTGTAAAATATATCAAAAGATAAAGCAGGGTAGAAAGACAGATGAGGAGTTTGCAGCGTGATAGGGTGAAAGAGGTAGGTTTTACCAGAGGGTTTAGAGTAGCACAGTTAGTATGAACTGCAGACAACGTATCTTGTGTATTTTCTTTTTCTGTACTGCCATCTACGGTGCCTCCCAGCTCCAGGTGCTATCCACTGGGAGACTGTGTGTGGAGTTTGCACTTTCTACCTGTGTCTGCGCAGGTTTCCTCCGGGTGCTCCAGTTTCCTCCCACAGTCCAAAGATGTGTAGCTTAGGTGGACTGGCCATGATAAATTGTCCCTTCATGTCCAATGATTAGGTGGGGTTACGGAGCAAGTGGAGTTGTAGGATACTCTTTCAGAGGGTTGCAACAGACTCGATGGGCCGAATCACCTCCTTTTGCACTGTTTGGA